>NC_080604.1:20425682-20729546 GCF_027887145.1 Ammospiza caudacuta | reverse complement strand
TCTAAATCAAGCTGAACAGGCCCACAGAAGCAGAAAGCTGCATGTATTATTTAATTTCAGCTGGATGTGTTCAAAAGCAGCTGCATGACTTTGGGAAAGTCGCTTTGGCTCTCGGTGACAAAGTTTGCACATCTCTGAGGACAAGTCCTTCAGCTGTGTCCCTCAGAAGAGGTTAATTAGCTAATATTTGCACAGAGCCCTGACATGTGCCTCTGCAATGCGCACACCGACACCCAGCCCTGACGGGGCTCTGCTGCCATGATGAGGTTTTTCTGTGAAACTCTGCCACGACTTGGGCAGCGATGCCACAGATGCCCAGAAACGCTCCCAAGCCAGCAGCAGCTGCCAGCCCCCCGGCTCCTCCCTTCGGGCAGGGTGGCGTTGTGTGGAATGAGCTGTTGTGGGGTTTAATGAAAGCTTAAGCAACCTGAAATGATCCACAGCCCCTCGAGGCTGGGTAGTTTGTCTCAGTAAATGGCATTTGGAAACTTTAATCAAACCCATATGGCTTTGCACAGCAACAATAACCCAAGTTGTCCAGAGTAGTGAAAGATTTCCCCAAATCTTGCCTACAAAAATCAGTCTTTATAGCAAAGAAGATTCAATTATAGGCAAAACAAAAGGAGCTGCAGCCTTTTCTCCTTTTTTAGGACCTACTTGGGTTTGAGCTTTATAAAATGTGGTCATTCTTTTTCTAAGTGACTCCTAGGCAAGCAAAGTTTTAAAGAAATATTCCCCAGATGGCATCGAAGGATGGGCAAACAAATAAGGTCACATCAGCTCCTGCTGATGGGGTCAGTGTAAAATTTGGCCTCAGATTTCTGAATTTACATCCCTGATCATTTCCAGCTCCACTGATTGTCCCAGTAGTAAGAATTCCACCCCAGCAGAGCAGCTACAGAGCCCTCTCAGTTCCCATGGCTGGCTGCAACAACAGCAGAAATGATGGAAATAACAGAAATGATGGGAATAAAAGAAATAATGGGAATAACAGAAGTTATAGAAATGACAGAAATAATGGGAATAACAGGAATGATGGGAATAAAAGAAATAATAGGAACAAGAGAAATAATGGGAATAGCAGAAAGAATGGGAATAGAAATAATGGGAATGACAGAAATAATGGAAATAACAGAAAGAATGGGAATAACAAAGTATGGGAACAACAGAAATGATGGGAATAAATAACAGAAATGATGGGAATAACAGAAATAATGGGAATAACAGGAAGAATGGGAATAATAAGAATAATGGGAATAACAGAAAATATGGAAATAACAGGAATTATGGGAATAACAGAAATTATGGGAATGAATAACAGAAATGATGGAAATAACAGAAATGATGGGAATAACAGATATAACAGGAATAAGAGAAATGATGGAAATAACAGATATAATGGGAATAACAGAAATGATGGAAATAACAGATATAATGAGAATAACAGAAATGATGGGAATAACAGATATAACGGGAATAACAGAAATGATGGAAATAACAGATATAATGGGAATAACAGAAATGATGGGGATAACAGAAATGATGGAAATGACAGAATTAATGTGAATAACAGAATTAATGGGAATAACAGAATTCCTGAACTCCCCATGCCCCAGGACCCCGACTGCAACACCCCGAGTTCCCCCAGGAGCCTGCCAGTGTCAGGGCACTGGGGATGTGACAGAGATCCCTATTTTTTGTGAAAGCTGAGCTCTGTTTTGCTGCCTTTGTTTGCCCCAGGAGCCTTTCCACGCTTTGCTTTGATTTTTTTCCACACGTGCCTATTTTTAGAACCCAAAATGCTTCGTAATTACAGCGGTGCTGCAATTAGGAGAGACCCCTCTGTGCAAGAGCTATTAAAAACCACCCAAAAAATATTACAGAAAATGAGATGCAGAGTCAGTGATGCAAATTGGTGGTGGCAGGTGTCTGCATGTCCTTTGGAAAGCCAATTTCTGTGAGTGTATCATGTGGGAGGCAGCTCTGCTGCACAGAGCCTTGAGTGACACGCTGTCAAAAACTCACCATTAGTGAGCCCTTTGTCATTGCAGTTCAGGGCTTTTTTCCTCATGATTAGAAAAGCAGTGTCAGTGCTATTTTCACCTATTATTCCTGTTTAACTGGTATGAAACGATTTCTGCTTTTGCTCTGTTCCAATAGAAATGTACACACATCAATCACTGCTTCATACATCAGTGGGTTTTAATTGCCAAAGAAAAGCAGGGCTAATAGGCTTAGAAAAATAAAAATGTGAGTGGGTTTTACTTCAAAGTTTTAGTCTAGGGAGTTTTATAAAGCAAATTTGATCACACATCGTTGACATCACTCAGTTGATGTGAACAGCAAGGAGCCCCCAGAGCAGAGGAGCTGCAGCCCTGGGGATCATTATTCCTACAAAATGAGATATCCAATGCACCTGGGCAGGCAGAACACAGAGTTTGTGCCCAGGGAGGGAGGAGGGTGGGTGATACCCACACATCTCTGCATCCAACTGGGAATTACTGGGATTTAGCACTGCCTCAGTGCCATTCCCACTGTACTAAAATAAGGCTTGGGTTAAGGAACTCCTGCTTCACTTAGATGAGCAACAAATCCTTGGATCAGCACTTCAGGAGTTCTTTTAGCCTGTCTGTATTTTATGGGGGTTGGTATTCCACCCTTGAGACTTGGCTGTACTTTGAGCACGGGAAAATAGAATGGTTAAAAATGATCGATAATTTAGGAACTGATAAATTAGAAAGCCAACAGACACACATTGGCAATTTTGAGTATTCTGGAGTGGACAAAACAACACCTTTAATAATATTAAATGAATTTTAAAGCACCCAAAGAATAGGAAATAATGATATAGGTAAGGAGTGATTACCTTTCTTAGATGTGAAATGCCCAATCCCCTTGGGTACCCAGCCACAGCCCAGACACCCAGGGCTAATTTTTAAGCAGGACTTAAAGAGATTTGCAGATCATAATGGGCTTTGCCATCTCAAACCCCTTCTATAATTTTAAAATAATCACAGGAATCTAAAATTTAGGGTGATGTTTAAGGTCATATCCAGGAATAATTGAAGATTATTCCTTTTATTAAAGAGCACACCATCCCAAGGGAATCTGATTAGGCTGGCGGTGACATCTCCAACACAAAAAACCGATGGGAGGATTGGTCAAATCCCCCTGGTTCAGACTGAGCAAAGAAGCTCCGTCCAGATATCCTTGGGGACATTTGGGTGCCCTTTCCCAAATCATTCTCATCATGTTTGCACAACTCTCCATGTGCAAGAGGCCCCAGGTTCATGGAGAAAACTCACAGCCAGGTGGGCAGGGGAGGCATTGGCAACATCGTCCCACTCCACTGGCTGCAAACTGTGGGAATTTAAAATATTTAAGAAAAAATTAAAAATAAAAACCTAGAAATATAAATGAAGGGGGAAAGGAAAGGAAAAAGGAAGGAAAGAAAACAGGAAAAAGGAAAGGAAAAAGAAAAAAGGAAGGAAAGGAAAAAGGAAAAAGGAAGTAAAGGAATGAAAGGAAAAAGGAAAAAGGAAAAAGTGAAAAGGGAAAAGGAAAAAGGAAAAAGGAAAAAGGGAAAAGGGAAAATGAAAGGAAAAAGGAAGTAAAGGAATGAAAGGAAAAAGGAAAAAAGGAAAGGAAAAAGGAAAAAGGGAAAAGTGAAAAGGGAAAAGGGAAAAGGGAAAAGGGAAAATGAAAGGAAAAAGGAAAGAAAACAAGAAAAAGGAAGGAAAGGAAAAAGGAAGGAAAGGAAAAAGGAAAAAGGAAAAAGGAAAAAGGAAAAAGGAAGTAAAGGAATGAAAGGAAAAAGGAAAAAGGAAAAAAGGAAAGGGAAAAGGGAAAAGGGAAAATGAAAGGAAAAAGGAAAGAAAACAGGAAAAAGGAAAGGAAAAAGGAAGTAAAGGAATGAAAGGAAAAAGGAAGGAAAGGAAAAAGAAAAAGAAGAAAGGAAAGGAAAGGAAAGGAAAGGAAAGGAAAGGAAAGGAAAGGAAAGGAAAGGAAAGGAAAGGAAAGGAAAGGAAAGGAAAGGAAAGGAAAGGAAAGGAAAGGAAAGGAAAGGAAAGGAAAGGAAAGGAAAGGAAAGGAAAGGGGAAGGAAAGGAAAAAGGAAAAAGAAAAAAGGAAAAGGGAAAAAAGGAAAAGGGAAAATTGATTTGCCTGCTGATATTTATGGCCCCACCATCCCCAAACTCTGTCTCTCTAAACCTGCACCTGGTTTTCAGAGCTGGGTTTCTGCCACCCCTCTCACCAGCTCACAGAGATGAAGTTCCTCAGGCTGTGTCCTTGCTGGTGTGTCAGGACTACCCAGAGAGCTGTGTGGGCTGGAATAAAACCCCTTTGATACACAGCTTAATAGAATTTTAGTTTAAGAGCTGCTGTTCTAATGAATAATTTCGAGAGTCACTGATTTGAGAAACAGTTTACAAGTCTGGGGATGAAAGCTTTCTAATTTGACCTTTAGAGCAGAAATTTCACTGGGATTTCTACTTTGCCGAGGAGAAAAGAAAGGGAAAAGAAGTTTTAGAGGTAAATATCTTGGCATTCCCCCCACCCCTATCCCTGTTGGAAAAGATTTTTCCTTGGACTTTATTACTGTGGCCATTTACAAGGCATTGAGTTTACAGAGATTTATCTCTGTCTGGGTTCTGTATTGAGACTATTTGGATTTTCCCAAGTGCTTCTGACCCCATCTGTTAAATCTAGGCTGATTTCTGCACCTAAAAGGCTGCAATTCCACCTCCCTGGGGTTTGCTCCCGGTTCCCAGGGCTCTTTCCTGCCTTCACAGGGAAACAGAAATTCCTGAGAATTTTTCTGTGAATTCCTGCAAGGCACCCATTTTTCTTTTCCAAAATCAAACCACTCTTCTCTATGACATTATGGGAAAAAAAAAAAAAAAATCCTCCTTGTCCCACTTCATAAAAACTGCCTGTTTGCCTTCCTTCAACAGGAAATATTTCAAACATTTATTTTGAAGCAGCTCCTCTGCTCGAGACAAAATGCTGAGGACTCTGAAAATTTTATTACTTTAATCTAGAAAATCTGGGCAGACATTTCCCCTTGGGTTGACTGGAATGGGGTTATTTCACTCTCAGAAGTTTTTTATCTTTTCCTAGTGAAAAAAAAAAAAAAGGGAAAAAAAGCAGAAAAAGCTCAGTGTGCACTTTCTTGCAGCAGAGATGATGTGCAGTGGGCAGAGAGCAGAGCTGGCAGGGGCACAGGGGCTGTTGTGGCCCTGCAAAGGGGCTCCTCTTCTGCCCCTTCCCACTCTGGGCAGTGGCAGGAATGCAAATTCAGACCCAAAATAAAGCAAAATACAGCCACTGAGCCACAGAATTCATTAAAGCCCATCCAGTGCCATGGCAGGGACCCCTCCCACTGCCCAGGTGCTCCAGCCCCAGTTCCAGCCTGGCCTTGGGCACTGCCAGGGATCCAGGGCAGCCGCAGATTTCCTGGATAACACGACTCAGGCTCATTCAGCAGGATGTTTCAAAGGGAAATTTCCCTTTACGTGCTAAAAACCCACCCAAACCTCACCCCACGGAGATCCTGATCTGCTGCTGCTTCAGCCTCCCTGTGGAAATTCACATTTCCCTGCGGAAATTCACATTTTGGTGCTCAGCAGCACCTCACAGTGCTGATGTTGCTCCATTCTGTTCCCCTCTCAGCCCTAATGAATAAAGCCATGCCAGTCATGTTTGCTGCAGACAGGCAAACCAAGGTGGCACAGCTGCCCACAAACACATTTAATGTTCCTCCATCCTCCACGTGCCAGTGCTGGCTCCTGGCTTTGCTTTCCAGAGGGAAACCAGGGAAAAAAAAACAAAAACAAACAAAAATAAAGATAAATCAGCCACTGGGATAAAGCTGTTCTGCACTGCCCTTGTATCCCATCAACAGAAACAGAAATTCTCCTGCAGAAACAGAAATTCTCCTGCAGAATCCAGCTCTGTCCATGCTGGGGTCCTGGAACTGCTATTTCCACACATTTATAGAAAATACTGATTTGCATTGATCCAGAACCCCTAAGGATCCTCTAAGGAGCAGAATTATTTCTGCAGCTAGGTCAAGAGCATCATTTCATTCATTCATTCATTTCATTATTTCATTCATTCACAGACCAGGAGGTTTAGAGGCAAAAGGGAAGGTGTGACAAAAAGTTTCCAATGAGAGAGAAAATAACACAACCTCTGATTTCTCGTCCTTTTCTCCAACCACACAAACCATGAAAACTGATCGGAATACGAAAACATAACCCAAGAGCTCTGCAGATGTTTACTACTCTATATCAGTTTTTACAAGAAGTTTGGGGGTTCATTAAAAAACCAAAACATCTACACCATCATATGGTTTTTAAGAATAAAGCTCCTATATGTAAAAAAATAAATATCTGCATTTTGAATATTTTTTTCATATTAAAGGCAAAATGAATAAATATGAAGAGAGACGAGGAAAACCCTCAAGGCTGTGTCCTGCTTTTCCCTGAATTCCTAAACCTGGGTGTTGTGAGTGGCCTGTGATGCTCAGCTGGCTCCAACACCTCTCCTGCCCTCTCTGGAGCTCCTTCCAGCCAGAAACCAGAATATCTTCCCAAAAACCACTGCAGGATTAGGAGATTCCCAGCTTTAGGACAACAAGTGACAATTTCCAGGTGCCACTGCTTTAAGCAATAATGAATTCAGTTTATTTATAACCCTGTGGGGGAAAACAAGGCAGGGAAAAAATCCTCCATTTCTGCTCTGACTGAAGGGTCCTCCTATCCCAGATGAAAGTAAAGTAGGTTATAGACCCACGCTCTGCTGCAAACTCCCTGTTGGTCCCATTCATCAAAAATAAAAAATAAAAAAAAAAAGGGAAAAGAAAGGGAAAAAAGAGGAGCTTACGTGAGGCTTAGCCTAGATTTCCACCCAGCAGGGACTGAGGGGAAGGAGCAGAGGTTGGGAGCTCATCTCCAGCACTGATCCTGCCCTGTGCCAGGACTGCAGCACAGAGAAACCCTGGCATGTGGGGACGTATGGGAAAATACAATTTAATGTGCTCCTTCCTGAGTTAAGGTCACAGCAGTACCAGTGCTGGGGGCTGGGGGGTTTCCTTCAAAAAAAAAAAAAAAGAGTTTTCCTTCCAAAAAAAGGTTTGTTTTTAAGGAAAAAACCTTTCTATAAAATGAATTATTTTAATAAAGTGTGTGTGGGGGGTGAGGCAGGTGAGGGGCTGGCTCTGGGTAAGGCAGCAGGGCTGTGGTTGGTATAAATGGCATTTTTCCTTGGTAAGGCTCTGTAGGAAGAATCAGGGGTCTCACATTTGGTAGGAAACCACAAAATTAAAGAACTGGGGACACCCCAGCCAGGCTGCTCTCACAGCTCCAAGTGTCAAACCTCTGATTCTCCTCCAGCGCCTTTTCAAGGAAAAATGCCATTTATATCAACCACATCCCAGTGGGGCTGGGGAAACACCCGGGGTCTGCAGAGGGGCACGACTGGACATTCCAGCCCCAAAATGAAGATTATTCACACAGTTTCAGGTCACAGCAAAACCCTTCAAATGCACGGAGGCTTCAGTGAGAGGAAGAGTGAGATGGGGGATGCAGGGGAAATTGGGTCATGGTAAGGAAACCAGTTTCTGAAGATGTAAGAAAAACTACGGAAATGTAATGATTTAAAGCAGATTTGTGGGCCCTTGGTGTCTGCAAGCTGCAGTGGCTGGCTGGGAGTTTTATCTCTGAATTGTGTGGGAGGCAATGCACTGATGAAAATGCCAGGAAAAAGGGAAGGAAAGGGGAAAGAAAAAAGAAAAAGGGAAAGAAAACAGGAAAAAAAAAAAAAAAAGGAAAAAAGGGAAAGAAAAGGGAAAAAAGGAAAAGGGAAAGAAAGGGGATATTTAAAAAAAAAATCCCTTTGGCAGGATTATTTCTCCTGGGAAACCTCAGCTTCTCCATATTTTGCTCCTCTGGAATGTGATTTGGAGAACTGTTTACCCAGCATGTGAACTGTTTTAATTTAATGACCAATCCCAGTCCAGCTGTGTCAGACTCTGGTCAGTCACAGGTTTTTATTATTAATTCCTTGCTAGTGTTCTGATGTCTCCTTTCTCTTTCTTTAATATAATAAAGTTTTATTAATATAATATAATATAATATAATATAATATAATATAATATAATATAATATAATATAATATAATATAAATCAGCCTTCTGAGAACTTGGAGTCAGATTCTCATCTCTCACCTCATCCTGGGGACCCTCCCAACACCACAACAATCATCTCTTATCAACCCCCAGATTTCAGTGATCCCTGTGGAAATTCTCCCATTTCTTGCTGAACACATGGATGAGTCCCTGGCACTGTGGCTTTGGCTGTTTGGAATTCATTAGACCCCTCCAAAACAAATGTTTTCATTATTAATTGTTCTTGAAAGAGACTTCCTTGACAATTTAGTCTCCAAAAGATAAAATGAATCTGGAGGGCAACGAGGGTTCACCAGTAAAGACTTTGAGCAGCCATTACAATGTGTTCCTTAGCAACTAACAGTGAAAATTATGGGATTTACTCGTGTAAAAGATATAACAGCAAACATTCTGGCAATGGGAATATTGAAAAAAGCCCTTTTCAGGAAGATTTTGGGAGTAATTTTCTCTTTCTACCACCACAGTGAAATTATTTTGGGATGGTAGGTCAAAGCCCCGAAGTATTCTCATTGCAACCACGTTAGTACAGGATTTTCTGCCACTCTTTGCCCTGTGCAGTGCTGGGTCTTGGCTGCTAATTCGTGTTTAACAATTATTTTTTGAAGGAAAAAACCTTCCTATAAAATGAATTCTTTTAATAAAGCGTGTGTGGGGAAAAGATTTAGAAAAAACAACGCGACTCCCTTCACTTCAGAGGAGGTTCTTGGTGACGAGGAACAAAGAAAGGAGTTCCTGGAATGGAATCAGAATATCCAGAGCAGGAAGGGACCCCCAAGGATCACCCTCATGAGCAATCCCATGGAAAAGGCACCACAGAATCACAGAATCACAGAAGTTCAAGACTGGAAGAGACCTATAAGATCATCAAGTCCAGCCGATGTTCTAACTGTTCAACTAGATCATGGCAGCAAGTGCCACATCCAGTCTGTTTTTGAATTCTTCAAGGGATGATGACTCCACCACCTCAGAGGCAGGGCGGAGGCTGCTGCCCTGCCCAGAGGGGGAAAGCAGCCAACACCCTGTCATTGAGGCACTCAGGACACAGCGAAACAGCTCAGCTCAATTCCACCCAGAAAAATCAGACATTCCACCTGTCTGGGGACACTGCGGGATGAGGAGGAGGAGGAGGAGAACAAGGAGACCCTTCCCCTTCCTTTTAACCTCCTGGGGCAGCACAGTGATGCTGCAGCACCCTCAGAGCACAGCTCCCTTCAGACTCATTATCCCCCACTCTCCTTGGTCTGAAATTGGTCCCTCAGCCCCTGGACACCCCAACATCCCTTTGGCCAACTGCAGAGAACACCCACAGCATCAGCAGGATCTGCTAAGTTAGAGATTCCAGGGAAACCCCTTCCTGGGAAATGGCCATGGGCTGGAAAGGGATTTCAGACAGGGCTCTGGGCACAGAGCAGGGCAAGGACATCAGCCATCCTCCCCTCATGGGATTTCACAAATAAACCCCCCCGAAAATAGATCCCATTTCTCTAACAGCTCCTGTTCCACAGACATCACTTGCAGGCAGTTTTTGTAACAACAGGGGGCAAAGCAATGATATGGCTGAGAACCAGCTGTGATTGAAAGCTGATTTTCCTCTTTGGATACCCATTTCCAAACCAACAGCACGTGAGAGCCACCAGTGAGCTGGGAAAGGCAGCAGCTCCTGCACAGCTCCCAGAGGGTTCATTTCCCTGCAGCATCCTGCAGCTGCCAGCAGCTCTGTGGATTTCCAGGTTAAACTGCAAACCCTGCTGAGGTGCTTAGGGCCAAACTGAGTCAGGTTATCACAGCAGGGAGGGAATGTTTCGTCTGTGAGCACTGGGGATGGCTCCATGGGAGAAGAGAGGGGTCATCTCCTGTGGGAGGCTTGGTTCTGTGCTTGGAGATGGAGCAGACACAGCCTGGAGACCCCTGGGGATGGGCAAAAGTGTCTGGTTCCAAAGCTTGGGCAGTAAAACACAAACTGCAGCCTCAGCAAGGTAAAATAAATTCAAACTTATCTCTGATTAGAGATGCTGCCCTACAGGAGCTCACAAATCAGCAGGAATTGTCCTGCCTGGCCCATCCCACTGCGATCAGAGACAACCTGGACGTGCCACAGCAAGAATCAAAGCAGAAGGGAAGCCCTGAGCTGTCCCACTCCCTCTGAACCCTTCCAGCAGGGCTGCCCAGCTGGGACAGGCTGCAGGATCAGCAGAGGCCACCAAATGGAATTAAATCTCAACACACAGATCTGCAAATGCACAGCCCTGAGAAGGGTCTGCAGGAACAGGAGCTCCTCCAGGTGATCTGATGACTACAGAGGTGTGGGTATAAATCGGACATTAAGGTCAAGCCCAACCTTTGAGCAGACACCAGGGCCACTAAACCCCACCACAAAGTGCCCCATCTGCCACTGTCTGAGCAATTCCAGGGATGGGGGCTCCACCACTGCCCTGGGCAGCCTTTCCAATGCTCAGCCACACTTCAGTAAGGAAACTTTTCCTGACACCCTCCCCTGGGACAACTTGAGGCTGCTTCCTCTTGTTGTCACTTGTTCCCTCAGAGAGGAGACCAACACTCACCTTGCCACCACTTCCTTCCAGGGAATTTTTTCTTCCTCTGTATTTTTCCCTTTCTTTCCCCCCCCCCCTTTTTTTTTTTTTTTTGCACACTTGTTTTCTCTGAAATTGAACATATTTTCACTGAGTGAGGAATCTGCTGCGCCACAGTAACAGAATATGGATTAATGACACCCCAAGCCCTGTGCTTATAGCAACACAGAAAAAAGCTTTAAACTCTTGAGTATGGCTCCAATAAGAGATCTCTAATTTAGAGAGTGACAGAACAACTTCCAGCTCCTGTTCCATCCCATGCATTATTCCATGGGCAGCTTGAGCACATCCAGAGGCTGGAGAGGGGCTGGGAACACAAACCCTGAGGGAGCCCTGAGGGAGCTGGGGGTGCTCAGCCTGGAGAAAAGGAGGCTCAGGGGTGCCCCCATCACTCTCACAGCTCCTGAAAGGTGCCTGTGCTCAGCTGGGGCTGGGCTCTGTCTGCAGCAGCACTGACACACCCAGAGCACACAGCCTGAGCTGTGCCAAGGGAAATACAGGCTGGAGAGCAGGAAAAGTGTTTTACAGAAAGGTGATAAAGCTCTGGAATGGCTGCCCTGGAGGTGGTGGGTCCCCATGCCTGGTGTGTTTAACAGAGCCTGGATGTGGCACTGGGGGCCAGGGTTCTCTTGGGCTGTTGGGGCTGGGCTGGACTCGATGGTCTGGAAGGGCTCTTCCAACCCAGGGGTTCTGTGAATTCTGTGATTCTGGGATTTAATAACCGGCAAGGACACACTGGAGCTCACCCTCCCTGCCCTGCCAAAGGGACAGGAGCCGAGCAGGCTGAACAAGCTGCAAATTCACCACTTTGGGAGGGCTGTGGGGCAGCTCTGGCGCCGCCAGAAATCAGTGGGAGCTTCATCTCCATCCCCAATGGAAGCACAACACCAACTTCGATCACAGGTCAGGAGGGGCGGGCTCAGCCCCAAATTCTGCCTCAGAGCTGCCCCCCAGCCACAACCCCTGCTTGATTCCAGGGTTATTCCCAACAGAAACCACAGCACAGTGAATGAAATCATCCAGCTAAGCCTCAGCCCCTAAAATAAAAAGCACATCATTTAATCCAGTTCAGCTGTGTTTCCGTAAATCTTTGTGGAAAAGCCATTATTAGATCCATACTCAAGAGTTTAAAGCTTTTTTATTTTCTGAAAGCCTGTGTTGCTATAAGCACAGGGCTTGGGGTATCATTAATCCATATTCTGTTGCTGAGGCACAGCAGATTCCTCACTCAGTGAAAATATGTTCAATTTCAGAGACAACTAGCGTGGAGAAAAAAAAGAAATAAAAGTGAGAAGAGAAAGGGAAAAAGAGAGAGGAAGATAAAATCAAAAAGGACAAACCTGAAATGAAAATGCCATATCAAAAAGCAAGTATTCAGGGGAAATATTAGCACTTTTATCATAATGAGTTTGTAACCTAAATACATATTTCAAGGATGAAATTGCTGACCCTGTCTGCCCTCCACAGGAGGCTGAATGGCTCAATCACAGCTTAATCTTCCCTGAAAAGGCTACAGAAGAATATCACAGCCCAGAAGAACAACACACATTACTGATGCCCCAAGTCTCACAATTTAACTCTTAAAAGGAGGGGGGAAAAATCTCACCCATTATTCTCAAAATAAAACCCAACAGTCATTTCCTCAGAAATAAAAATGAGATAAAACCCACATAACACAAGATGAGGATGGAAAATAAGGGGCTGCCCAGATGAAGGGTGAAGCTTCACATGCCCACTTTTTTGTTTATCAGAGGCAGAGCTTTTGCAGTAAAATTAAATCACTCTGTATTTCCTAATTCAGCTAATTCTGGTTGCCATCCCCCTTTGGTTAGAGAAGACACTACAAGCGTTTCTTGGCCCATCAACTGCTGTAAATGCCTTAAAGCCAATCATCTAAATTGCCCCTCATGGGTCTCACTACAATGCATCTTTCACAATTCTATTTCTCCAAAATATCCAGTCTTATTTGCAAGGCCACCCGTTGAAACTTTTTCTAGTTCCATCTCTCTCCACAACGTCCATCCTATTCCATGGCATTTCTAAGCCAGCATTTCTTGTCTCAAAGTTTGCGCATGGATGCACACTGTGTGAATGTTCTCACACTTGAGAACTTTCTACAAACCCATTCCCCACAAGAGAACACCCCATAACCCAGCAGTAAAAACTTGGCAAAACACACCCAGCTCCCAGTTTTTCCACACACCATGGAAACAGTGGCTTCCTTCTGACTTACAGGCAAACTGCAGCTTGGCCTCTCTGCTGACAATGGTCCCAAAGGGGTTTGTTGCCACGCACTGGTAGGTGCCAGCATCCTGGCTCTTGTTGGGGTTGTTGATCAGCAGGGCTCCTCCCAGCAGGCTGTAGTGGAAATCCATGCCCACGTCAATGCTGCTCCCATTTAACTTCCACCTGCAGCACACAATGCCAAAGTTAAACTCTGCTGGTGCTCCTGGCTGTTTGGAAACACAGCCTGGAGTAAGTAAAGGAAGATTTAGAATGGCTCTGGCTACTTATTAAAATAATAATAATAAAAAAGACAGCAGAAAAATGCAGATTTCCTGAGTGGTATTGAAATGTTCCAGTGTTTAACTGCAAGAGCAATATCCTTGACATATATTTCAGTCTCTGAAATGAGTAATGCTCCTGTAGTCATTGGTACTGCTGCTCTTTGGAATTGATCACTTGGCAAGGGGAAGTCCCTGACACAGAATCTCCAACCCATTCAGGTCCACTGAGGATATTTTCCCCCCCTTCCCCACTTGCTGTTTGTTTGTTTATAAATTTAAGAAAATCCCCTCCAGGCAGATGTTGCCACAAAGAGGGGCACCGAGGAATTCCAGCTCCTGAGCGCCACGGGAAGCTCTGGAGCTGTGTTTGCACCATGGATCCGTGGGCTTATGGCATTGAACAGCGGGCTGGGGCTGGAGGCAGCACAGAGGCAGAGCTCTGGTGGCTCTCACTGGTGTCAGAGTGGCATTTACTGGTGAGCACAGCGAGAGGCACCAGAGGGGAGAGAGGAGCAGCGCCAATGATTCACAGCAGCAGCAGCACTGCAGGAGGACAGCACCTTCCTCCAAGGACCCCAGAGCAGCTGCTAAAGCTGAGAAGAATGAGGAGTATTGTCCATTTTTGTAGGAAAGGATGGTTAATCTGAGAGCCAGGACTATTTATGATCCTTTTGTAGCATTTTAGAACTCCTGTCCAAGGTTTGCCATTGAGTTGCAATACCTGGAGTTTTCCTGGTGTCCATTCCCCCTGTTCCTAATGCCCCAGGATCACAGAACATCCTGAGCTGGAAGGGACCCACAAGGACCAGCAAAGTCCAAATCCTGGCCAGGACACCCGAAATCCCACCCTGGAAGGGTTTTCCAAACCCTCCTGGGGCTCTGGCAGCCTCGGGGCTGTGCCCATTCCCTGGGCAGTGCCAGCACCCTCTGGGGTAAGAGCCTTTCTCTAAACCCAACCCAAAGCCCCCTGACCCAGCTCCAGCCCCTCCCTGGACCCTGTCCCTGGTCACAGAGCAGGATCAGAGTCGCCCGTGGGGATTTTGTTTGGGATCAGCACTGTGGTAGCCTCCAGGGGCATCACTGACTGTCACAGACATCTTTTATGGAAAATCCTTTCCTTGGGATTTTTCCTCCTGAGAAGCTGGGAGGTCTCAGGAACAAAATGCAAACAATGGTTATCTGCTGCTGTGGAATGCAACAGGTGCATCTGGGATTGGTCTCTGTGGTTGTTTGTAATTAATGGCCAATCACAGTCAGCTGGCTCAGACAAAGAGCTCCAGCTGGCTTGGACAAAGAGCCAAGCCACAAACCTTTGTTATCATTCTTTCCTATTCTATTCTTAGCCAGCCTTCTGATGAAATCCTTTCTTCTATTCTTTTAGTATAGTTTTAATGTAATATATATCACAAAATAATAAATCAGCCCTCTGAAACATGGAGTCAGATCCTCATCTCCTCCCTCAGCCTGAGACCCCTGTGAACACGGTCACAGCTGATCACAGAAAGGCTCCAAGAACAGTCAAACACTGAACAAACCCAATGGTTGGTCTGGGGTTTCCCTTCACTTCACAGCTCAGCTTCACTTTCTTCTCCTCCGAGTCCAAGGGGAAGATGAGGCTGTCGGGCTCCTGGAGGAACACTGGCCCGTGCAGGGTGTTGTCATCTGCAGGGACAGGGAAAGGGGACAGGTCACACAGGGAATCTCCATCTTCCAGCTTGAAATACAAAAGAGTCTCAGCAGCAAGAGGCCGTGTGCCATTCACCTTGGGAAAGACCTGGTGTCACTTCATTCAGTTGATAGCGGCAGATTTTTATTTTATTTTCCCACTGAACCTCACCTGGAGTAATGAAAATGCCCTACACTGACCAGAGCATGGAATGGAACCTCAGCCAAAGATCAAACCAGGGGAACAGGCACTGCTGTCACAGCAGAGCTCAATTCAAATCCCAGTGCCCCTGGCACTGCCCCACACCTCCCAGGAATGGGCTCCCAGCCTGACAAGGACATTCCACTCCCGTGTCCTTCCGAGCACTAAAATCTCATACTGGATACGGGTAGGAGAGGGAAAATATTTGGGCAAAACGAGCTGACACGACCTTCAAAGGGCTCAGGAGTCATTTCCCAGCACTCTGAGGTTGGTGATTACTGACGGTAGCCTCCCTTGAGCTGACTTTCCTCCTTCACTTTATAAATACACTCTGAGTTTTTGAGCTGTTAAGTCCTCCCTTTCTCCTTTCCTCTCTCCTCAAGCACTTCACCTTATCAATTTATCCTCTCTCAGAGCTGGGAGCTGCTCACAGCCCCATCCCTGAGGCGCAGCCCTTCCCTGCCCACCGCTCTGCAGAATTTCAGGGAATTCACTGACACTGCTCCAAACACCCACAGAAAGCTCTGACTCAACTCCCTGCTCTCCATCCTGTTTGTATCACCTTCATCTCCACAGAACACAAAAGAAACCAACTTTTCCTGCCTGAAAAGATCAGCTATCCTGATTTCACTGAGCCTTTTCCTCTCATCAGTGTCAGTGTCTGGCTGGTCCTCCAAGTTCAGAGCAAGTGAGGACACGCTGGGAGTGCTCACAGTCAGATAGGGACTGGAAGGAACCTTGATTTAACATTTTTTAATCATTTCCCAATCTTTTGCTGCCCTGCAGACTCTGTTATTTCAGTGTGCAGGGACTTGCAGGGATGTGAGCACAGAATTCACTTCACTCAGGCTGCTGGAAGCCCACCCAGATGGGGATACAGGAAATTTGTGGGTATGGGAGGTCAGGGAAAAATGAATAAATAACATTTAGAGATGATGGGATGTACAAAACATATAGAGGAATAAAAAGAGTGAACAGAAGATGATGGATTTTCCAGATGGAAGGAAGGTGAGAATGAATGGGAATAACCCTGATATTGGCTGACCCTGGGAAATAGCTGGATTTACCAAGGACAGAACAACAGCCCTTCACTCAGGGGGAGCAAATTCATCTCCACAGTATTTCACAGAGACTGTGCCAGGAAGATTAGAAAGGAATCACCTCTCCCCCTGTCCCCACCACAAGCACAGTCACAGGCCTTGTATTTATCTTTATTTTTAATTATATGCTAACGATACCTGACTGAAACTCATCCATTATTCAAAACACATTTCACATCATCTCCAGCTTTAAATTACACCTGTGTGCAACTCGTGCTGCTGGTGGGAAAAGATAATAACAGCCACAAAGCACAAGGGACTGGATTATGGCATCCAAACTTGTTCCTGAGACCCTGCACTCTCTGAGCAGCCTCATTCACCCTAAGAAAGAATATTATAGCCTGGCCCATAAGGATTATAGCTCTGAGAACTGTATGGTGGCTTGGAAAGCAAGAGATTTAAAATATATTGAATGTATCCGGTTTTCTCAGTGGAAAATGCACAAGTGCCCAGGTCCTGTGTAAGAGATGCCTCAAATCCCAGGAGCACAGAGCCTGATGGTGGCACGAGCATCCCAGATAATCCAGTTAGGGCGTGCTGACTCAGGGACGTGTGTGATTGCCTCTGCCACCTGCCTCACACCCCTCTCTGCGCTGTCACCTGCTGTTATTTCAATTAGAGAATGTCAATTTATATCACATCACACCCAAGGTCTCACTTTGGTCCTCCTCCCATCCCAGGAAAACACAGCCTGCATTAAAAGTGAACGGTTCAGGTACTTGAGGTGGGAAACGGGAACAAACCCGAGGGTCCAAAGGCGTCCCCACACCTGCAGGACATCACCTGGCTGCAGGAGCACAGGTGAACCTGCAGCACCCTGCTCTTCAAGGGTTAATGAGCTGAACCACCCCGTCCTGTCTGTGCCATTAATTACTGGGCAATTAACAACTTAAAAAACACAGACTCAAGACAGAGAACTAAAGGTAGAAATAGTCACAAAACCCGCTGATTTTTCCACTGAATAACTCAATTTACCCAAGCTCAGGTGGAAGCTCATGAAAGATCAAATTAAAACACTCCCAAATATTCCACCTGCTGCTGACACCGTTCAACATTCAGCTTTTATATGGCAAAAAATGCCTGCCCTTCCTGTTGGGCAGCAAAAGGAAAAACCCTGGTGTGATTTTCAAGCAGAGGGAGAAGCTCTGAGAGCAGCTGCAGCCTGCCAGGGGAGCAGAGGAGCAGCAAAAACCTCACAACACCGGCTAGATAAAATGATTTTGAGTGCCTTTCTTCTTCCTCTTATTGCTGCCTGTGTATAACCAAGATAAGCAAGTCCAAACTATTTAATCTTCAGCCTGTGGAGCTGCTTTGCTGCAGCCTTAATGTGTGATTGAAATCTCTGCAGCCCAGATCCCACCACTGGGCGATAAGGGCTGAGCCACAGAACCTGCCACAGGAGGAGGATTTGCCTCACAGAGCACTAAAGAGTCACTAATAAATAAAACAAGCTGCCATCTAGATTCTTGCAGACAGGAAACTACGAGTGCCTGCCCCAGAAAAAGCCCATTTTTGACTAAGTTGTGTTGCTCAGATGTTCATTGTCAGCACAGCCAAAGGCTTTTGCTCCACTGAAGTGTCTGCTTCTGTGGGAGCAAAGTTTTGCTGTTTGGATAGCTCTGAAATGCAAATTCTACACTTTTTTAATAAACTCAAAGTGGTAACTTTCTTTCTGTCGCAGCAATGTCCAGGGACTGGCACTCCCCCACTGATAACACATTTTTGGCTTATCAGGGGTGAGCACTGCGAGCAGCTCAATCCACAGAAGGCACTGATGCCAGCAGGAGGCTCTTTGCTGTGCTCAGAGGCTTTTTCCCTCACCCTTCTCATCAGATTGTGTCTAATAGACTCTTTTTTGGTCATTTCATCAAGAAAGAACAAGAAGCAATGCATATCTGTGTGCACACACCTGAAAGCGCCCAGGTATTTTGGTCCAGCTCCCTTTTACACCATTCAGCAGCTGCTGCCACTCCTCACACATTTCCCACCGCCCCAGGACAATAAAATAAATAACTTTCCCAGCCAAACTAACTGGTGGGACACTCCCAGGGGCAGATTTTATTTTTCTGAGCTACATTTCTTAAATGAGCTAACCCAGAACGAACACGAGCCGCCCTCAGCTTAAGACAACCTGCAAACAAGATTGGCTTCCAAAAAAGCATTTTTCCCCCTCCTTGTCAGATAAAACAAATGTACTCCTGCTCTGGGTCTGCCTCCTCTGACAGAAGTGTGTTTCTTTCAGTCAGAGGCAGGGTCTAGGAAATTTCAGTGGCTTTGACAATAAAAGAAGCATTTTAACCACAGAAGGAGGTGTGTGTCCATATGGTGCTGGATGGAAAGTGAGAGATCATTTCAAAGAACATTCTGCTCAATATATATTTTTTCCCCCTAGTGAATTACAAAACCTATTTAAAAAAAAAAAAAAAAAAAAAAGCTGGATTAATTGAATAGATTCCAAATGAAGGGTGTATTTGCTGTGTCCCCACAGTACCCCAAAGCTGAGAGCCAGCACGTGCAGTTGGATGCTGAATGCTGTCAGCCTCTCCTGCTTTTGAGGAATTGAAACGTGAGCAATGTCAGCTGAGGTTAATTCACACCAAACAGGTGGAACCATTGCTATTCTCTCTGAACATTAAGCCTGGTGACAGATCCTGGTACCTAAATAGAACTGCTTTAATTTCCATTGAAAGTTATGGCCAATTTGAGAGAAAGTTTAATTGAATATTCCACACCGTAGGGAAAGATAATAACTAAACTGAACCGAGAATTCTTGGAGTACATCCAGGGTAAATGAGAGAAATGCTTTCCTTGTTTGCTGCTGAGGGAATTGCTCCCTGCTCTGTGTGCTGGGCTGTTTGCACACACTGCTACAAGCTGGCATTTCTTTGAGACAAAGCTGCACCTTGGGAAGAGCAGCTCTCCAGAGAAGTGGGAGTGGAATGGATGGGACAGCTCAAGGGCACGGCTGATTGCCACAGCAGCCCGCTCTCAAGGCGAGCACTGCACTCCATCCTCCTGAGCAGCAAAGGGCTCCACTGGATGGCTCTCTCCTTCCTTCTTACCCATCACTCCTGTTAACAGCAACTGCACTTGGCTTTGAAATTCAAACAGAGAATATTTCACACCGTACAGAACTGCTGCGACTAATTCTGGAGACTGCTCAATGAACAAGACACACTAAAGGTGCTTCCTGTTCAAAGAAAAGCTAAAACCCAGATATTTTAAAAGTGAATGAAGTGGTGTTGTCCACTTGCAGCTCTGCATCTTTGGGGACAGCTCCTTGACACAAGACTGGGCTTCTTTTGTGGCACCTACAGGTGTGCAACAGACAAATGTGGATATTTCCATGTGGATATCCTACAACAAATGTGGATATTCACATGTGGATATCCTACACACAAATGTGGATATTTCTGTGTGGATATCCTACACACAAATGTGGATATTCACATGTGGATACCATAGACACAAATGTGGATATTCACATGTGGATATCCTACACACAAATGTGGATATTCACATGTGGATACCATACACACAAATGTGGATATTCACATGTGGATATCACAGACACAGATGTGGATATTTCTGTGTGGATACCATAGACACAAATATGGATATCCCTACACACAAATGTGGATATTCACATGTGGATACCATAGAAACAAATATGGATACCATAGGCACAAATGTGGATATCCTACACACAAATGTGGATATTCATATGTGGATATCATACACACAAATGTGGATATTCACATGTGGATATTCTACACACAAATGTGGATATTTCTATGTGGATATCCTACATACAAAAGTGGATATTCACATATGGATACCATAGACACAAATGTGGATATCCTACACAAAAATATGGATATTCACATGTGGATATCATACACACAAATGTGGATATTCACATGTGGATATCCTACACACAAATGTGGATATTCACATGTGGATATCATAGACACAGATGTGGATATTTCTGTGTGGATATCACAGACACAAATGTGGATATCCCTACACACAAATGTGGATATTCACATGTGGATACCATAGAAACAAATATGGATACCATAGGCACAAATGTGGATATTCACATGTGGATATCATAGACACAGATGTGGATATTTCTGTGTGGATATCACAGACACAAATGTGGATATCCCTACACACAAATGTGGATATTCACATGTGGATACCATAGAAACAAATATGGATACCATAGGCACAAATGTGGATATTCATATGTGGATACCATAGACACAAATGTGGATATTCACGTGTGAATACCATACACATAAATGTGAATATTCCCTGGGCCTCCTCGCCTGGCTCCAGACTGCTGGGAGAGGCCATTCCCACCACACCACAAGGTGACCTGTCCTCCAACAAAACCCTCATTTACCAGGATGAAATTTGAGTTCTCTTAGCAAGTAAACAACCTGATTAAAATCACACATATCCCCTTCAGTGTCCCACAAAAGCACATTGCTCCAGTACTGCAGAAAATTACAAATTTCTTCACCAACAGCCTCTTCCCTGAATCACCGCAGCCCAGAGCAGGAAAATAAACAGAGGAGGAAAATAAAGAGCAGGAAAATACACAGAGGAACTCACAGTGCCCTGTTGAGGACAATATCAGAGCTGTGAGTATAAAACAATAGCAAAAATCAGATGAATGCAGTGCTAATGGTGCAGTGCTGGACATTCTTGCATAGAGCTACTTGGGAACAGAAATGTTTCCAAGGCCTGTGCTAATTATCTATTGATTTATTAGTAAAATCTAAGGTGCTGATATAATTGCAGTCTGCCAAGAACACACATCATTATTGTAAAACTTTCAGCTGTCTTGAGTATGCCAGGGACTGTAAAGCGGATATATTAAAAAGCAGAACTAGTTGGTTATGTGCACATATTTTAAAGCCACATATTTCCTTTCCACAACACCTCCCTGGACTTCAATTTATTTGAATCCCTGAAATAATCAGCAAGGTGTGTAAAAGCCAGGTTAACAAATGTCATCCTCCCCACCCCAGCAGCAGACAGGCAGAGTTATACAGTGAAGAAAAACCTCTTTCCTTTAAAATCCCCAAGCCTTAGAAAAGACAAGTCCCTGGGGCAATAACCTATAATCTCTGTCTCATCTATTGCTGCAAAAACAAAGACAACTCTGGCAATGTGTCCGGGCTCTGCCTTGATTGAGGAGCCAAACCCTGCAGAAAGCTTCAAGGTGAAGGGAGCTCTCTGTGCTTGGCTTCAAGGTGAAGCCTCTTTTCTCCCTCCTGCTTTAAGTACATCAGCCTCTGTCAGAGGAGAGCTGATCCCTGCCAGCTTTTCATCCAGCTATTTACAGAGCAGCTCAGGCCACGGATTCACCTCTCAAATATTTGTGAATAAGCAGATGGAATTACCAGGGCCTCAGGTGGGTTCCCCAGACAGAGAATTCGCCCAATATTCTGAATTCTGAATATTCACCCCCAATATTTTCTGGGTTCCCCAGATGGAGGAGGAATTGAGAATCCGAGCCCTTCCTTGCCAGGCACTGCACACCCCAATGCTGACCCAGGACAGGAAAACCTCCCTCACTTCTCACTGCTGCTAAAGCAAGAAGATGTTTAACAATGCTGTAAACAGGATCCAAGGCTGCAATCTGCAGGTGCTTCTGTGCCATAAATGGATTTAAGGCATTGGAAGTCTGCTGTTGGGCACTGGGCTGGCAGCTCAGCTGCTCTCACTCCTGTAACTCTGTTGGAGTAGCTGGAATTGCTCCAATTCAGGGCACATTTGAGGAGTTGCCCTTCAATTTTTTTCATTGCTGTTTTTCAAAACGTTTCTGCAACCCTCAGCAGGGCAGGAATAAAAGCCAATCCCAGTACCCAGTGGGAATTAGAGAACAGAGGGTTCCTGCTGTGGCTTTGGAAGCTGGCACACACCAGCACTGGCCACCCCAATACGGGCACTCCCCAACCCTAAAATCACCATTTATCCCCATTTTTCTGGTCATTTATCCCCATTTATCCCGGTCATTTATCCCCATTTATCCCCATTTTAATGGTCATTTATCCCCATTTATCCCCATTTTTCTGGTCATTTATCCCCATTTTCTGCTGGGTCACCCCTGCAGAGCAACCAGACCCTCCATGCAAACACAGACACACAAACCCAGCCTTAAAATTAACATCAAAATGCCAAACTGAGGCAGGTTCAAATCAAGTTCTCAGAGTTCAACGAGCAAAGCATCAAAGAAGCAGCCAGGAGTGCAGGTTGAACAGCCTGCCCACAGATAACATGCATCCCTTTAATTTCTTCAAATGTTATGAACTTTCAAGCAACGCAGCAGGGAAAAGGTATCAGCAATAGCTGTCAAAACCCTGACTTATGACTTCTGGCACTGCAATTTAGCACTCCCCAAGCCTGCTCAGAGGGATGGCATTTGTCAGCAGAGCCTTTCTTCCCCCTGGTGTCACACGAGCAGGAGGAGCTTTCACACCCTCCCGGCTCACCTCTAAAGAGCAGCACCATGGGGATGCCCCAGAGACAGAATTCACCTCCAGGGAACGGTTGGGTCCATTTCAAACTGCCCTGCCCAGCTCAGATTTGGGATGAGAAGCTCCTTTTTGTGGTGTTTCAATACCGGGAGAAAGCTGCTCCTGGAAAAAGGGTTTTTAATGTAACACGAGGGAATGGCCTTAAGTTTCAGGCAGGTTTGGATGGGATATTTGGGCAAATGTCTTCACTGAAAGGGTGGTCAGGCCCTGGAACAGGCTCTGCAGGGGAGGCACCATCCCTGGAGGGTGAATGTGACATTTGGGGACAGGGCTGCAGGTGGGTTTGGCAGTGCTGGGGAATGACTGCACTCTCTGAGGGCTTTTCCAGCCTCAACAATTCCATGATTCTGTGACATCCACGAGCCTCAATTTCCCAATAGAGCCTTTCCCAAGGGTAAAATTTAATTTTTCTTTACTTTTCTTTCCCAAGGGTAAAGATTTAATTTTTCTTTACTTTTCTTTACTTTAATTTTTCTTTACTTATGAAGACTTTGGTTCCTCACCTAGAGAGCACTGAGATGCAACATTATGCAAAATTCAAATTCAATATCGATGAGGAGAGCAAGGCAAGAGCTAAATTGAGGGGGATCACATGGATTTCCTTCATCTGATCACGGCCTATTACTTTATAATTAAAACCCAATTTTATTTCATTGTTCACCAAGAAATTATGGTTTACTGTGTTGATATGATCAACATGAAATGAAATAAAGTGAAATAAATCTCTCACTATGCAAAGCCTGTTTATACCAAGCCAATATAATGTTGAAGCCTTATGGAAGTCACAGATCAGAACTATGGTACAAACTAAATGTTACTCCTGTATAAAAAGTCCAAAATATGAGAAAGATGCCAAAATAGGAGCTGACTTGGATTACTTGTTTTGGGAGTAATGGGAGACCAGAGAAGTTGTAGTGGATTGTTTTTCTCTTTTGGTAAATTACAAGTCAGAAGTTAAAAGCAAGAAAATTAACTAAAATCATGTAATTTCATTCTAGAGCAGAGAAGGCTTAATGGGTAATCGAAATAATGTGCACTGCTTCAGCAATTTTTTCATTACAATTCCAAAAAAGAAAAAAATAAGGCTGTGTTTTGAAAATTAAGGATTACACTGGATTGAGAACACACTATGAAACCCTTTTTTTTTTTTTTTTTTTCCATTTTTTAAGAAGCCTCAAAGACAAATAAGAATTTCTGTGAGCAGCCTTTTATCTGGGACAGAGAGCTTGGGCTTTGACTTCTCTGCAGCAAGCACAGCAGCACGCTCCATAAGGAGAAAAGTGCAGGCACAGGAATTAACCAGGGAATTACTCTTTATGGATCTCTGCTGCCTGGGCAGGGCCTTGCTCTGTGAGCAGCAAGAATTCAAAGCCACAAAATTCCTTCCTTTTTCCTGCTCAAGGCATCACTGCTGAGAGTTTCAGCACCATCAGCGCTGTGGCTGCAGGGGGGTTTGTAAGAGCGCTGAGGAAGGGCCCAAAAGCAGCTCCAAGACACGAAAACAAACAGAAAGGCATTAAAATAAACATGAAGACATGAAAATAAACATAAAGACATGAAAACAAACTTAGAGAAAGAGATGAAAACAATCATACAGAAAGATGAAAACAAAGACGTGAAAACAAAGACAGAGGAGATGAAAACAAACATAGAGAGAGATGAACACAATCATACAGAAAGACATGAAAACAAAGATAAACACATGAAAACAAGTATAAAGGCATGAAAACAAACATACAGAAAGATATGAAAATTATAAAGATGAAAATAAACAAAGACATGAAAAGAAACATACATAAAGACATGAAAACATATATAAAGACATGGAAACAAACATAAAATTATGACAACAAACATACAGAAAGACATCAAAATGAACATAAAGACATGAAACAGTCATACAAACAAACACATATAAAGATATGAAAAACATAAAGATATGAAAAGAAACATACATGAAGATATGAAAACAAACACATAAAACATGGAAGCAAACATGAAGACATGAAAATAACCAAAAATACATGAAGACAAATATACATAAAGACAAGAAAACAAATATAAAGGCACGAAAACATACATAAAATCATAAAAACAAACACAAATACATGAGAACAACTTTCTTAAAAACTGTCTTTTTAAAATGCAAGAGATGGAGATGATAACATGCAATTAACACATGAGAGAAGAGACAGCAAAATTAGTGCTGATCTTTCTGCTGGTGCATTTTAGGAGCTGCCCTGGCCCAGAAGGAAGTGCCCAGCCAGGTGAGGGTGGTTTCTTTAGGGGGGTTTGACACAGATGTGGTTTCATAGCTCAAGCACATTCGTTACCCTCAGACCTTAATTAAACACACACATCCTTCATTCTTCACTCATAATCTGTCTCATACAGCAAAAAAAAAAAAAAAAAAAAAAAAAAACCAACAAAAACAACTTTGTAATTGTTGGAAATGCAGACATCACTTGAACCTGGTTCATTCTGCAGCAGAGTAAGGAACATCATTCCTGGTTTTTAGTGGGGTTTGGGTGGGAATGGACCTTAAACCCACCCAGAGCCACCCTGCCATGGCAGGGACCCCTCCCACTGCCCCAGGTGCTCCAGCCCCAGTGTCCAACCTGGCCTTGGGCACTGCCAGGGATGGGGAACCCTAAAATCCTGTTAAAATCCTGAGTTAAAGCCAATTTTGCTGTCACCTCAGCAAGCTTCTGGTCTGTCTGTCCAATTATCATCCTCTAATTAAGGATTATTTTCCCTATATTAAGACAACCACCAATTAACCACTACATCCTCCAACAAATCTACCTGAACACTTGTGAGCTGTTCTTGGTTTTTGCTACGATTTGAACTCCTTTTTGAACTCCTCTGTGAACTTTCCCTCGACTCTTTACTCAGCACAAACGTCCCCTTGGTTTCTCCCAAGTAAGCAAAATCCTGCTGGGTTCCTGCTGCAGCAGCATTGCTTTGTTTACCTCTAGAAGAGAATTAAAAGCATTTTCCCAGTAAAGAACAAATGTTTACAGTGCAGAGAGCGCCGTGCCCATGTTTGCACTGTGCTGTGATGCTGGCAATGTATCCCTTAAATATTTCTCTAATCCCATGGATGATTTTTCATCTTGCTGGGCTTAGTCAATGAACACACAGCAAGCTCCTGCTTAAACAAAGTGAGTTTTCCCTCCTGAAGGAGCTCTGAGCACACGACCCACAGCCCTTAATGGGCACATTCCCTGTATCCCATACAGGGACCAGCAGTTTGCCTGGAAAAACTCATTTTCCCCCCAAAGCTCCCCTGCAGCTCCCACCTCCTCTCCTACAGCTGCTCCAGCCTCCAATTCACAAAAGCAGAACCTCTTTAGAACCAAAATAAATACTAATCTTAAATTCAATGTACCCTGACAGCAAATAAGTTTGCTGTGCTTACTTCAGCATGAATAAAAAGCCCGCAAGGAGACTCCTACATAAGAGTATATTTACAAGTTCCATTACCCACTGGAGAGATTGATGTAATAAACCCATAATAAAAAGCCTCGTGTTATGGATTTCTCTAATGTTTCTTATCAAACAGCCTGTATTATCTGGGCTTGTGTATTCAATTTAAAATAGGTTTGCAATAAGTGCCTGAGAGCTGGAGGTCATTTTCCCTGAGTTTTCTGACACGCTGGGACATGCAGTGTCTTTTCCTGCCCTGGGAAGCCAAGAGCAGTTTGGAGCTCGGTGCAGAGCAGTTTACAAAGCAGGCAGAGGAGGAATCCGAGGGAAAAAGATTGGGAATGCATTACCTGAACACCTATTCCCACCTCAAACCACAGAGAGCTCCTCGGGGCACGGGACACAGCACCGTTTATTTTTCTGACTCAACAGAAGAGCGCTGTTGTTCCTCAGGAGATAAAAACCATCCACAGAAATTGTTTTGTCACCAATTGTCAGCTCATTTGTGTTTCATCCTGGCTGGCAGCAACACAGCCCAGGTGTTCTCCGGGACCTGCACGGGATCTGCTGCAGTCACTTCAGCTTTTAGGTAAAAATAGCCCAAAACTGGGACAACAGCTGCAGTGGTTGCAGGTAGAAGCAATAGCTTCCTATTTATTTCACCTATTTATTTCTTCCCTGGCACTGGATTTAGCTAATAACCATTAGTTGCTAATTAGGATTCAAAGCAATTTTCCTTAGGACCTATTTGAAACCATTGCAAGACAATTATGCAACGCATTTTCCTCGTTTATTAAATCTCTTAAAGACGTTGCTGTTTTAATTCTCAGTTCTTAACCTCTCCCTCTGCAGTGTCCTCTGCTCACTTTGAAGCAGCTCCATGGACCCACATGAGAACATCCATTTTCAGTCCATCTCCCTTTCACTGGCACCGTTTTTGCTAAAGCCTCCTGAATTTATCATTGGGTCCCTGTAAAATCCATCCCCAGAATCAGGGATGGATGGGACACTGGGAAGGAGTTCCTGGCTGCGAGAGTGGGGAGGGGATGGGATGGAATTCCTGGAGCAGAGTCACAGAATAAAGCAGGGATTTATTCACAGCATCTCCTCCATGGACCCACCTTGGGCAGCACCAGAGCCCAGCCAGGGCTGCACCCAAGATCAACCAAAATGGCCCCAAAATGAATCCAAGATGGACTAAATGGCCCCAAAATGAACCCAAGATGAACCAAAATGGCCCCAAAATGCACGGCCGGGCACGGGCTCTGTCCCTGGGATCAGTTCTGCTCCATTTGCCCCTTGCAGTTCATTGTCCCATTCCAGCTTTAGCCCTGCAGTCCCACCCTGCTTGTTTTTCTCTCTGCAGCCCACGGGGTTTGTGCTCCTGGGCTGAGATTTGGGTCATTTGTCCTTGGTGCCCAGCTGGAGCAGGAATTGTTTTGTCTCCCTGCTCTGTGCACAGAGCTCAGCATGCCCTGATGTGAATCCCAGACCCACACACTAAAGCAGCACAGAACCTGAAAAATATAAAGGCTAAACCCTGAGGCATCATTCTCACCCAAACTATTCTGTGATTAAAAGATGCTTGAAAAGTCTAAATTCACACTGCATTCCCCCTGACCAGCTTAAAGACACCTTTTATGTTTTTACAGCACAAGTTATGTGGGTTGGGTTTTTTTTATGGTCTTTTTCCATGTTGTTTAACAGCTTTTAAAAGGAAGATGATGCCCAGAACCAAATTTTAATGGAAGACCTTGAACAAATAAAAGCAGAAGAAAATTTGAATGCTTGATAATTTAAGTGTTATTTTTTTACTACCAATGTGAATCCAACCCTAGCAAATTAAAACAGGAAGAATTAATTGGATATGCAAATAAGATTATTCACTATATAAATCTAATTACATACCAATTTGCTTTAACAGCATGAAAAAGACAAAAAAGCCTCTTTGTAAATTGTTTTCAAAACCACCTGTAGCACAACAAAGGGGCAGGGCTGGATCTGGTTTCAGCACTAATCAAACGAGGTGTTTTGAAGATCTCATCAAGATCCCTTTGCCACGGGCACCCTGCTCTGTTCCCCGATTTCCCAAGTTTCATTAGTAGTTTTCAAACACTGCCTCTGTTTTTATGCCAGGAGCAAACAAAACAGGCTGGGTTTTGGGAATATGAGGCGATTCTGGTCACAAATCCTGAGTTATTTCCCTGCCTGAGCCCAGAGAACCGGGGATGTGCTGGGGCACACTGGGAGCTGCTGCCTGCACATCCTGAGCCCCTTAGAAAACAAAAAAGAGACAAAGGAAAAATTAACACGAGCCAAGAGCGGATGAGGGAGATCTCTCCAGGGGGAAAAAGCCTGTTAATCTGGGAGCCTTTTGTGTCCAAGCAGCAAATTACACTGATGGCCAATTTATTTCTTTGAGCAGCTCCTTGTCAGGAGGAGTAAAAATTAAAACAAGATCACTGGGATTGATTAAGATACAGAATAGCTGAGACCATAATTAGTGTCCGTGTGCCATCCCTGATAAAGGGTCTCAATCACTCATTTTCTCTGACTGTGCATTGAATTTTGTCATCTAAATCTGGTTCCTGGGTTCACACTGGGAATCTAGAACAATCCAGAGCAAAAAGCATGAAAAATATGTTCCAAAGAAAAGGAATGTAATGGTTACACCTGTACAGCAAGCAGCTATTGAGGTCACCTTCTGGAAAGCAAAGTGTTGTTATTATAGAAAATTATATCCAACTTACATGAAAAAAAACCTGCAAAACATTGAAGAGTTGTTAAAAAATTAAATGTGCACTGGAGGCAGACATTTGGTAAACACAGAGGAGGTTTTTTGTCTCCTAAACTCCGTATATAGAGGGGTTTTGCATCTTTACTGCCTATTTTAAATTATATTAATAAAGAAAGGGGTGCATTACCCTGGCACTTTATACATTGAAATAGATACTGAAAAGAAATGCAGAATTTTGCTCACAGAGGAGGGTTTTTTTGTCACTTAAACTCTGTATATGGGATTTGCTTGCAGCCTTTATTGTATATTTTAGATTGCATTAATAATGGAGGATAGCTCGAGATGAGAATTCCACATCTCCAGAGTCACTGGTGACACATTTACAAGGTTTAGCAAAGCTGCTTTTCCTTTAAGGCTGCCAATACATTTGTGCACTCACACTGATCCGTTTTTCTTTTTATTTTAAATGCTCTGTGGGCAGCTGCGCAGTGACTCCTGAATTTACATGAGACCTGAAGTCTTCAGGAACAACTTAAAAGAGTTCTTAAACTCCCGCTTGCTCAAAAAACAATGATTGGAAGGGACAAGTATATCAGTGAGGGTTTGGGTTTTTTTGTGTCCTACAGCATCACTGAGCAACTGGTGGAAACTTTGGTGTTGTTTCCTCTAAATTTGGTGTTGTTTCCTCTAAATCTGGTGTTGCTTCCTCTAAATTTGGTGTTGCTTCCTCTAAATTTGGTGTTGTTTCCTCTAAATTTGGTGTTGTTTCCTCTAAATTTCTCAAAATTTTTCCTCTGCCAGGGGAGCTCCCAGGTACAAACCAGTGCATGGGAAGGGTTTTTCTAGCTGGAATTTATCCTTCTGTCAACCCTCACCTCACTGATTGCGACTGACACGTTTTATCAGCTGGCACACCTCATAAATGAGCTTTAAAAAACCACCAAAAGCTGTTATGACATCTCCTAAATGCCAAGCCCCTTTGCTAACTGCTGCATTTTCATGCATCCCCTAAATACTTTCAACAGACAGCCAGAGATTGCCTGCGCTTAAAAATAAGAAGGGGCGGTGAAGTTTTCTCGGTAATTGGATGGCACGTTAGAGAAAGTCACAACAAAAGAGGCGTTTGGAGGGTTCTGGAAGAGCTCAGCACCTTGCAGGAGGCGCGAGTGGCAGTGCTGACTGCGAGGTGTGGGAGCTCACAGGGCAGCAGACATCAATCCTGCTCGCACACATCAATCCTGCTCGGCTCTGACAGCCACAATTCGCTGCACGCCCCAGAAAAACCCACGCCACAAGCACATTTCACACCCAGGCAGCGCTCTGCAAGCCACACCTGAGTCTCAAGCCATGAGTTTGTGTGTAGGAACAAGCTGAAATTGTGGGAGGTTCTTGAAAAGTTTGAGTCGATATTGCTCCAAAAAAAAAAAAAAACCCCACAAAAAAAAAAAAAAAACCACCAAAAAAAACACATACAACCACCCTCCCCAAAAACAACAATAAAAAAACCACAAAAAACCAAAAACACCCCAAAACAACAACAACAAAAAAACAAACAAAAAAACCAACCAAGCAAAAAAAAAACCAACCAAAAAAACCCCAAAAAGCCCAAACGAAACACACAAAAAAACCCCCTACAGAAACAACAATAACAACAAAAAATATAAACAAACAAACCCCCCAAAAAACCAAAAACAGACAACCCCTCCCAAAAAAATAAACCCCCCCCCCCCCCCCAAAAAACCCAAAAAAAAAAAAAACAAACAGGAGGGAAGGAGGACCACAGCATTCAGACCATTATTGCAGGGACATGGTTGTTCCAGGAACATTCTTATTATTCCAGGAATAACTCCCAGTATCCCAAGGTTAAGGTGGAGATTTCTCCTGCTCAAGTCCCAGGTAAGATTCCCATCTCCTGTGCTTTTATTCAGGTTTGTTGGGCAGTTCCTGACCTTCCCAAAGTGCTGAACAGCCTCTGCCCATGGGGAATGTGTGCCCAGGGATGGGAATTGCATGGTGAGAATGATGCCTCAGGTTTCAGTTTTTATATTTTTCAGGTTCTGTGCTGCTTTAGAGCGCGAATCTGGGATTCATATTAGGGATGGTGAGCTCTGTGCACAGAGCAGGGAGACAAAACAATTCCCGCTCCAGCTGGGCACCAAGGACAAATTCCTGCAGTGGTTGAAGCTGCACTTTTCACCTGCCCTGCCCTTCTGGTCGGGATTGCAGCATTCCCAGGAGCAGCTCCTGTCCCCAGGGCCCTGATGCAAGCCAGGCTCACTCTTACAGCTCCTCTGCTGCTCCTTCCCAAGGGCAGAGCCCCAGCAATTCCCCATCCCTCAGCAGCAGCCCCGGGGGAAGGGGTTTGCCAACAAACAAACATCCCCCAGAGCTGCTCCTCCTCCTGCTCCCTGTTTGGGATAAACGCAGCTCTGGGTGTGCAGCCATCACCCAGGGCCCTGCTGCAATTAGCACCCAGGGGCTGAGAACCAATTATGAGATTATTTAATGAGTCGCGAGCAGCAGTGGTGAAATAGAGAGACACCAGTGAGACAGAGGAAAGCAGAAGCAGGGCAGGGGAAGGTGGGAATCTTAGTAAGGAAAAACTCATGGATCCAGCTCCTTTAAATGGCTGATTTAAATGGAGATTTTTTGACAGAAGTCAATAAATATGCTCTAAAACAATAAATATGCTCTAAAATGCTGCCCCTGTATCCCTGGCAGTGCCCAGGCCCAGGCTGGACATTGGCCCTTGGAGCACCTGGGACAGAGGGAGGTGTCCCTGCCATGGCAGGGGTGGCACTGGGTGATTTTTAAAGTCCCTTCCAATCCAAACCATTCAGTGATTTTTGAGCTGCACTGGTGGAGGACTGGGGTAATTTCTCAGGCAGCCCAGGGGATGCAGGATCCTGCAGGGAAAGGCTCTACCAGGCCGCAGGGGTGCTGAGGGACCATCCATGAGCTGCTTTCCAGACAGAGCATCTTCCCACAGCAAACCTGCCCAAAGCTGAACCCCCCACCCCAATAATGACCCCACCCCAAAGCTGAACCCCCCAACCCCAATGCTGACCCCACAGGACAACCTCAGCACCCACTGCAGGAGTGGCTGCAGCTTTGATGAACCAAAACCGTCCCAAAGCCACTTCCCAGTGCTGGGAGCTCGTGAGACAGGCAGATTAAATGAGCAATAAAATGCAACTTAATGGGGTCGATGTTAAATTAGTTTCAATTATCAAACCCCATTTTAACAAAATGAATGCCTGGCTCCCTTCCAGAGCTCACATAATTTACATGGGAAAGCACTGGGTTCTCTCTCCTCCCACTGACTGATGGCATCTCTCCCTCGCCTTTCATTAGGGGGTAAATTCCATATTCCATCCTAATACACCAACAAATCCCCAAAAAAAGAAAAGAGAGCATTCAAGTTTGCTCAGGAATGCAGCAGAGGTCAATAAATGTGACTGTGACACTTAATAAAACCAAGTCAGTGTGAATAAATCCTGGGAAATTCTATGCAGATTACTTAGCAATGAGTTGTTTGGAGAGTGTTATTCTATAACAAGTGGGAAAACACTCAGGGAAGCTCTGCTTCCCATTATCCCTATTTCACAAATAAAAACAATTATCATATTCAGAATTCTGTCAGGGGTCTATTTTGCAGATTCCAAATACGGCAAATGGAAATGAACACAAAAAACACCCCCTAAATAATCAGAAAAAACCCCACCCAAAGTATTAAGGGCAAGGCAGAAAATACAAATTAAGAAGGTACAAATTAAAAAGGTACAAATTAAGAAGGTGCAAATCAAGAAGGTGCAAAATAAGAAGGTACAAATTATTGGGATAGGAGGAGTTTCAGCCACATCTGAGTTCATGCTCTTCCCAACATGCACTGGACAAACTCAAAACTTTCCCACACAAACTGCTAATTTTCTTATCAGCTGTGCCAGACAGCCACGGGAATCTTTATAAATGACAACATCCCTTAAAACAGATGCAATCTTCAGCCATTTCAACTCAGAAAGTTGGAATTAAGACACATCAAGCTATTAAGATAGCTGTATTTTTCATACTTTCCCCGACACCTGGAAAGTTTAATGAAGTTTAAAGTCACCAGCTTCAGCTGGAGATGCTGACTGCTGCCTGGCTAATTAGTTACCTGTCTCATTCATTAGCAACTTCTCCAGTAGTTGATTATAAATGGTTGTAATGCTTGCCTTGCTTCACAGAGTAATTAATATGATACAGGCTATTTAACAACGGTGCCTTAGCTTGATTTATGAAGCAGAATATGTGTATTTTACTGCGAAATAAAAAACCCAAACACATCAGGAAAACCAGGCTGAAGCACTGAAGAGACAACAGGAAAATTTTGATTTTTCATTGCAATACACAGGAAATCTTTCCTAAAACGTGCAATAATGAGTCAGTGCAGCCTGGCAGCAGCGCATTCTTAATTTCAGAGCACAGCATTTGACAAAAGCTTCAATAAAGCAGCATCAAACACTGCCCAGCTGAACTGAGCATCCTGAGCTCTGTTCAGTACAGGAACATAACAGGAGCAGCCACTGATTTCCACGGACTGACTTTGAGTATGAAGTGCAAAAATTCAGCAGCATCTGCTCTGCTTAATGGCCCCAACCCTGCAAAAACTGCAGCCCTTGGACAAGCAAGGAGGGGACAGAAACTTTTGGGAGATGGGATAAAATGTAATTATTAATATAATTATATTATAATAAACAATATAGTGTTTATATAGAATCAATTTATATATAATTCTATATATAATAATATTGCTATACAATAATATTATGATAAATAATATGGTGTTCTATACAATATAACATTTGTATATAGCATATTATTTATATATAATGTTTGTATATAAATTATATTTCTATATAATAATAGTATAATAAATTAGTGTTTATATGGTGTTTACCAAACCAAGAGCTCCAGGACTAATTAATCTCTTGAAGCTCCTGTATTTATGTGGTGCTTGCAGCTGGAAGGGGCTGGTCAGGATTCAGGGCAGGATCTGCCAGGGGTCAGTGTTGAAAAATTTTACGGTGCACCACTTGGTTTTTACTTTATATTATTATTTATTAGTATTATTATAAAGTAAATAATAGTATTATTTATATTATTATTTACTACTTATTATTATTTACTTTATATTATTATTTACTATATTATTTATTATAATAATTTATGATTATATTTTACCCTACAAAATACCTAAAATTAGAATTATTTTTACCCTATAATTATATTTTACCCTACTCTATAGGGTTTTGAGGAGGCTCACTTCTCTCCCAGGCAGGAAGGAAATCCCCACCCAGGCAGGTTTTGGACTAACTAAGCCAGGCTTTGCCCAGCACCCAACAGGATTCCCCCTGCACCACATCCCTCACCTCTTGTTCTTTCTCCATGACCACTCAAGCTTTACAAAATTAAGCCCCTTTCCAATAATATTTAGATTGTCTAAGAATCACACAGTATTTTACCTATAAAACACCCCACTAATCACCTCCAATTTTGCCATAAAATCCGTTTTTAGTGGCAATAAATAATCAGTTTGGGTCCATATCCTCCTTAATTTGATGGATGCGTGGTAAAGCAGGTATTTCTGTAAGTCCCTAAATGAGATTTAATTTCAATACCTACACACTAATTCAAATGCAAAGGAGCTAAATTGAAAAGGGGCATCACATAAAACACACAGGGGATCAATACACAGCCAGAGAGTTGGAACATCTGCTTAGAAAAATGCCTGTCTACTCCCTGGTTTATTTAAAGTGCACCATCTCACCTTCTTAACTTTTGAGAAAGAGGCAATTAAATTTGCCCAGATGGACCTGAGAGTTAAACAGAGGAAAACATCATATAGCTAATCATCTGTATATAAAAATGAGGAGATGGCATTGATATGGCCTCTGGTTTCCTAATTTGGGAAATGATGGCCTGAATCAATCAGGTCACATCCAGCAAGGGCTTTGCTGCTGGCAGATCAGGGAGGGAAATGGGTACAGACTTCTCATGAGGCTGACTCAAATCCTCTGCAATCACAGACAAACTTGCCACATAATCCCTAAACAAGCATAAATTACATTTTCTCAGCTCTCCTTTCCACCTCTGTACAGCTGAGAGATGCTGTAGAGCCCCACCTGGGGCAGCTGAAATCTTCTGGCTTTGCTGCCCTGTGCAGGCTGCCCTAGATCAGAGGATGGATGGAGTTAAATAATAAAAAAGGGATTTATTCAAAGCATCTCCTCCATGGATCCACCTTGGGCAGCACCAGAGCCCAGCCAGGGCTGCACCCAAGATGAACCAAAATGGCCCCAAAATGCACGGCCGGGCACGGGCTCTGTCCCTGGGATCAGCTCTGCTCCATTTGCCCCTTGCAGTTCATTGTCCCATTCCAGCTTTAGCCCTGCAGTCCCACCCTGCTTGTTTTTCTCTCTGCAGCCCACGGGGTTTGTGCTCCTGGGCTGAGATTTGGGTCATTTGTCCTTGGTGCCCAGCTGGAGCAGGAATTGTTTTGTCTCCCTGCTCTGTGCTCAGAGCTCAGCATCCCAAAATATGAATCCCAGACCCACACACTAAAGCAGCACAGAACCTGAAAATATAAAAACTAAAACCTGAGGCATCAGCTTCAGTTTAAAGGAATTTTAGTCCAGCTGAGGTTGAACCATTCTCATCCCAGGATCCAGGACCTGCTCACCCAAAACCTCCTGAAAGATCATGCTGCTGGGGGGCCACACTTCTCTGAGGGATTTCCAAATACAGGAATTGGAAATGAGCATTGGAAATGAACATGAAAAGCCACTAAATAATGATAGAACACCCCGCTTATAGCATTAAGGCCAGGCAGATCTGATTTGCAAACCCTTCTCCAGTGGTGCCCAGGCCTGGGTGGTGTTTGAGGAGTACCAGGAGTCACTCCCTGCCTCCTCTGCTGTGCACACATTAATGAAGCAGCTGGCTCCAGAAATGCAAAGTGCTGCAGAACTGACCAAAATATTAATTAATTAATTATGGGGCCGCAGCAGATGAATCATTTCCCAGCTTCCTGCTCACATCAAAGTGCAGAGGGAGCTGCACAGCACGAGGAAAAGAAAAAAAACCACAGTGAACAAATTGAACTGCGGCCTCGTTTAGAGGAGACCATAATTTAATATGTACAACAGGGCTCCCAGCTTTAATTATTTATATTCAGACACGAAATTAGCTGAATTTCTCTGGTATGAAACCTGCAGCTGCTTGGAGAGCAGCATGAATTCAAATCCTCATGTCTCTGTGAATTTTGAGGTTTGATTTTTAACAGAGCTGGGTGCCCAATTTCATTGGAACGTATTGATAAATTATGGGGGGTTTTGCCTCACAGTGGCAAACACTTGACTTTATATTGCATTTTTCCCTCCCCTGAGTTGCACAGCTGCACTCTAAACACTCTGCTCTGAACCACTGCTGGGGTATTGCTGTGCTGGGTCAGCATGAGATCAAAGGACAGAGAATGCCTGGACAGGCACTTCTGAGAATATTCTCCCGTTAAAAAAAGTTTTGGGGAAAAACCCCAAACCACCACTAAAAAAAAAACCCCAAAAAACCAATAACAACTACAACAACAAAAACAAAACAACCAAACCAAACCAAGATCTCCAGGTCAAGTTAATTTTTTAAAGCTCCTGTATTTATATGGTGCTTGCAGCTGGAAGGGGCTGCTCAGGATTCAGGGCAGGATCTGCCATAGGTCAGTGGATGTTGAAGAATTTTATTAATTTTATTGTGCATCACTTGGTTTTTTACTTTATATTATTATTTACTGTTCTTATTATAAAGTAAATAATACTATTATTTACTTAATTTTATTATTTACTATAATATTTATTCTATTATTATTCTATTTATAACTTTATTTCAGTTATTAAATTGTTCCTATCTCAGCCTATAAGCTTTAATTTTGATTCTCCTCCCCATTGCATGGCGTGGAGGGAGGTGAGTGGAAGCTGGGTGAGGCTAAGCTGGGTTTAACCCAGAGCACAGAAGGGGAATGGTTAAATCCCACTATAAAATATGCATCTGCACACTCAGACATTAACGTGTCTGTGCCACTGCAGCTCATTAACATGCAAATACGACTTCAGCACAGAAACTCTCTGCTGCAGGAGGTTAATGAGGCAGAGGATGGCACAGAAGTCACAGAAACACAGAAAATTCCCTTTCAGACTCGTCCGGAGCATTGCAGGCACACAATGTCGTATCTCCCTTGGCCCACCCGCGCAACGCCTTTTGTTCCCACTCAAGTTTCAGATTCCATATTTCCCGACTGTGCTGCATTGGTGTGTGACTCTGAACTCCACACACAGCGTCAGCAGCTCTCCCCACAGCTCAGTCCCACAGAACAATCCTTGTCCAGCCCAGAACCAAGGACAACAAAGTGGGAGGGTGGGATTCCATCGCCTGGAGCTGGAATTGGACACTGAACCCCAACATGGGAATTGTTAACTGTGCGCTTCTGGCAGATAGGCAAGCACCCCAGCACTGGATTTATTCTTTTTATCCCTTAATAAACCGTTAAACATTTTGAAGAGCGAGCTTGGTTTCCCACAGGTCCAGCAAGGCCCAAGGAGCTGGTGGCAGTGCTGGAGCCCCAGAGGAGCTCTGGGGATGCTGGCACCGCTCAGCTCCAGAGGGCTTTGCTGGGGCAACACCCTGTTATCGATACACATCGTAATATTGGCTTTTTGCAAATATTAGAATGGATTCTATATGTGTGGTGGTAAAGTAACTTTGTTATAAAGGTATGGTTTTTATTTCTGTTAATTAAGCTCAGTGCAAAAGCTGATATCAGTGTGCTGTGTTCAAATGCCTGCTGGGATGGGATAACACCCAATGCACACAGGATGGGCACACATGTACAGATCTGCCAACCAGCAGCACTCACTGACTGAAGGCAGTGTGGGCCAAAAACTGGAGGTGATGATAAAAAAGGAATAAAACCACAATCAAGGAATACTCATGCCTTAAAAAGGTGGAACTGAGGAGGAGCCATGCTAAACAATTCTTGGAACATGTAAACCAGTTGGGGGAAAAGTTTCTTATGCATAAGAGTCTATGTATATGCAAGAGGCTGATGCAATTAATATAATAATTAATAATTTATGTAATTAAAAGGTATTTAAGGGGTATCCCTGAAGATAACAGGGTGCTCTTGTCTGACCCAACAACCTTTGCTCCATGGTCCTTGTCTCCCATTATTAAACTTTTTGTCCTTTACTGAACTTTTTACATTTTCACAGGAGTGTGAATGTGTTTTTCACAGCCCCGAAACCTCACCTTTCACCAGCCCTGCTGCTCTCTGCAGCTGAGAGCAATGACCAGGATGACACCTGGGCTGTGCCTGACTCTGAACTAAACCCAAGTATTTCATTTCCAGGTTTAAGAATTAAGCTCAACTTTTCCAGTCATTTAAGGGTCCTCAAGGCACTCTGGAGGGTTGGTAGAAAATTTCATGCAGACTATTTTTTCTACTATTTTATAACTCAGTTATTAATATTATTCTTTTTCACAAGGGTTGGAAAATGGTTTGCTCAACATGAAAACACAAATCTCCCCCTTAACTTCAGAATATTCAACAGCCACCTGTGCATGTGTTCATAACACCAGAGCATGACACAAAACACTCCCACGGCTCTGGGAAGCAATCCAAGTGCATCCCTCGAGAAGAGCCCAAATGAGGGAGCCCTGCTCATGGCAACTCCACAATTCCCACAGCACCAGCACTTCCCTGCCTCCAGCCAGCTCAGACAATGCTGCAGGCAGCCACAGAAAATTCCAGATTTAAAACCTGCCCAAAGAAGCCGGCCCAGAGCACGTCCTGCAGCAAAATGAAACCATCTCCTCACTCAGCACCTCCTCTAGAACTCACACAAAACTTCTGGCACTCCTCTCCCCACACATCTCTTAAATCTTGAGCAGGACAGAGAATCTGAGGCTGGGGAAATTCAGGGGAAATGCTGCTGCAGAATAATGGGGGTAAGCCAGTTCTGGAGAGATGTATTTTCATTAAACACTGATCTTTTGATAAAGGCAAACCCCCCAAACACATCCCCCTGAAACTTTATTTCGCTGCCACTAAGCAGTTTGCAATAGGTATTTCAAGTGGAGAAATTACAGTGAAAATATTTTCCATGCTTTTGTTTTCCCACTCTTTCATTTATTTGCTTGAAATAAAGGCTCATCCTTGCTGTGCTCCCCCAGCCCAGCTTCCCTGGGGTTGCAATTCCCAAAACACGTGGGGGCTCTGCATTGCAGAACCTCTCTGCATCCAATTTTCTGCCAGCTCAGAAACTGTCAAAGCACATTTAGAAAGACTTGGAACCAAATTTCAAAAATAGGTACCCCTAAGTACCGGAAGAAAAGTGCCTTTGTGTTCAGTAGAGCTAAGCAGAAAAAAATGAACACTGCTCTAAGTACTTTGTTATTATCTAAAATGCTGGAAAAGTAACCTGACAGTAAGCACAAAGAAAAGGGGAGAAATCAAGCTAATAAATAAAGCAGTGAAACAGTGTGAGTGAGCAGCAGGTAAATTAGAGCAATCCAGGCTAACACCAGGGTGACACAAACATTAATTAAAGGCTGACACCCTCCCTCAGAACAAAACACATGCGAGAGAATCGTCATGGCACTGTAAGGAGGAATTAATCAAGGGTATGGCAGAGAGAGGAAGGCTCAGGACAGTCCTGGTGTGCTCCAGCACAGGTGATCCTACAACAACCAGTGACCAAGCAGGGCTTTGGAACCAGCTTTGCTGAGCCTCTGCAAACGCAAAACCTTCTCAAGAGCTGGTTCAGCTCCAGGAAAAAGGCACATCCCTCAAAAATCTCTGGGAATTTCTCCAGGAATGCTCTGAATGTCGCAGCTTGGGCTGAAAAGGTTAAACAAGGGCACTTGCAGGAGATGGTTGTAGGGCTGGAATATGTTATTCTAATTATTTGTTAAATGGAGCGAGGGCTCAGCTGTAACACAACACCACTTTAATGGGATTTAAAGCTCCACTCCACCAAGGTTTAATTGAGCAGGGAGAGCTTAACACAGAGTGAGGGAAAACAACTTCTACCAGCAGCAGCTTTGAAGAGGAAAGGGGCAGAGCAAACCCCTGAGAAATTGTGCTTGGGCTGGGAGACACGGCCCAAGAGGAAAATGAATTTCACCTTGATGAACTCATTAACAACGGCCACAAACAGGGATTAATTTGGGCATTTCGTGCCTGGCACATGAGCCATGGGGCACTCTGGCATTGGAGGGAGAAGCAGGGGTGTTTGAGCTCCAATGCCCAATTAATTTGGGTATTTCATGCCCGGCACATTAGAGGGAAAGCAGAGGTGTTTGAGCTCCAGGGTGCGACGGGGACGCCTCACCTGCCAGGCACAGCATGACCGAGTGCAGCACCAGCAGCTCCCATAGCAACCTCATCTTCAGCTCCAGGGGCAGGGACAGCCCAGGAACCTCAGAGCAGAGCAGGGATCCTTGGCAACCTCAGGCCAGCTTCAGTCTGTAAAACAAAACACACGGCAAGGACATTCAGGGGTGTTCCTGCTGACAGCTCGTTCTTCCTTTCCAGGACAGATGGATCTGAGGATCAACAAAGAAACTTCGGTAAATGTCGTATTGCACTAAGACACGGATCTTACAGGTAAATGTTGACTTTCACATTTACCTGTGAGATTACACAATCATTTACACAATCATTCCCAGCAGTGGTTTGTGACCGTTTCAGGTGTCTGGGTGGCAGGTGAGGATTGGGAGCTGTGAAATTTCTGCTGTCTCTTACCCTCAGGAGATTCACTCCCTGCCTCTCTGGGGTGTAATTAGTGAACTCTGTAGATTAAGATGAAAATTGGAGTAATTTTCTTCTCTGTAACTTTTCTGTGCAAACATCATCCAGCAACACTTTGCAGGAAAGCTTCCCACACTGCTCAAGGAAAGGGAGCATTCCACCTCCATCCTCACTGCTCTAAAACTCTGTTTAAAAATCCACCTTAAAGCATCTCCAGGTAAAAACCAATCTTTCCCTCACTCCCTATTACAACCTGTAAATAATTAGAATTTGAGACTTTCTCAGCTGATCACTTTCACCATCCCCCTCTGAGCAATCCAAGAGGGAAAAAACGCCTTCATTTATGAAAGGAACCACTCCAGAGCAGGCATTTAAATATTAAAAATAAATAAATCAGGCCAGACACACATTCTTATAATTTATTCATCTCAGTGCAGACTGGAAGTTCAGGGGCCTTCGTGCTTACAAGACAAACTGCACGAGTAATAATAACAAGAGAGGGTTCTGCCTGCTTTTGTGAGCTAAAACTGGGAGAATTCTTTTAATAAAGTCAGGTTCAATGCTCTGGGAAGGTTGAGAATCTTCAGCCTCTGATCTGAAGATGCAGCTTTGAAGCAGGGAGAGATTAATTGCAGAAATTCATCTGTTCTCACACAGACTGATGGGGCGTGCTGGGGGCAGCACGAATGGCCAATCAATGAATACTAAGCTATTTAAGGCAGTGATTAGAGTATTAATTATTAATTTTGGAAGGAAAATGTCTATATTGATTGACATGGTGAAGCAGTTACACTGCTTATAGTGAACTCCAGAAATAATTATTTTTTTACCCTAAAGTCCTGACCTGTGGAAAAATATTAATTTTCCACCAAGAACCAAATTCTCTTGATTATAACCGCAGCTGCACAAGAGATTTCTACTAATTTTACACCAATTTAAGTGAAATTTGAGATAAATCTTGAATTTCAGCAGCTGCTGAAATTCTTCCTTGTTCTCTTTTTCCCACTAATCATTCCCATCAATCTTTCTCTTACAAATTAACCCCTACAAAGTTTCTCTTCCTTACCCTGCCTGGAGATGCTTTACAATTATTCTCCTCTTTCCCTGCAATGAGCAGAACAATCACTCACAGCATTTGATACCTCATTAAAAACACAAGGGGTTGATAAGCTTTTATAAATTTAACTTAGTGCCAGGAGCCTGTGGGAAGCACCCACAAAAAAATTCCCTATTTTTCCATAAATTCAAAAGAAATCCTGGATAGTCTTGAATTTATTACCCCTCCTCAGCTCTTGCCACAGCTGCCCTCACCCAGCATCCTTTTAGGGAAAGTTCTGGCTACTTAGGAGGGTTTGTAAACTCATTTTATGAGGCATTCACATTCTATGAAAAAATTCCTTTCCCCAGGATTTTTCTTCTGGGAAGATGAGAGGCCTCAGGGAAAAAAAACCAAACAAAAAAAACCAAACAAACAAAAACCAAAACCAATTCTTATCTCATTTGCGTCTCCTGTGTTTTGCTCATATAAAATGTGTTTAGAAATTGTTTACCCAAAAGTAATTGTTTAATTAGTGTCCAGTGTAAGCTATTTTAACTCATTGGCCAATTAAGGCCAAACTGTAACAAGAATCTAAAAAAAAAAAAAATCACAAATTTTCATTTTTATCTTTTTAGCATTTAGTAAATATCTTTTCTGTATTTTTTAATATAATATAGTATAACAAAGTAATAAATTAACCTCCTAAAAACATAGACTCAACTACATCATTTCTGCCTTTGTCAGGGCTCCCTGCAAATACAATAATTTTATTTCTTTTTCTACGCAGGACATAATGCTTCTCTCAGCATTTTAAACACTGGTACAAAGCATTTCAAAGTTACTAACTTTGAATTAGTTTCTAGCTTGCAAAGATATTAAAAGTAGCAGGCTCTGTCCTTCCTCTCATTGAGTTTTGACACAATCACTGGATCTCAATTTCAGCAAAAAAGAAAAGTTATGCTAAAAATACAGAATTGGGAATTGGGAATACAGAATTGTGGAATGGTTTGAGTTGGAAGGGACCTTAAATCCCCCCAGTGCCATGGCAGGGACACCTCCCACTGCCCCACGATGTGGAATGTCCCCTCCAATGTCCAGCCTTGCCTTGGGCAGTTCCAGGGATCCAGGGGCAGCCCCAGCTGCTCTGGGCAATAAACACATTTTAAGTCGCATGAAAAATCTGAAAGTTTTCCATTATTATGGTCAGGAATTCAGCAGGTGCTGCAGAGAACGAGCAGAGGGTCGTGCCCGTGCTCCAAAGCAGAGTTTGCACTCCCTGATGCCTGCACAGGGCAATGCAGGACAGAAAGCTCCCCCAAAGAGAAACGACGCCTGTCTGGCCACAAACAGCGCTGAAGAGTAAATGAGATGATTACCACTGCAAATATTTTCCTAGGGTTAAATGATGGTGGCTCTCAAGGCAGGGCTGCAATTCCATTTCTCGTGCTAGTTCCCTATTTCACATGTGAATGAGTCCAATTCTCAGAATGTTTCCCTGTAAGTATTTCTGCTGCTCACATCAGCAGGGCCTTTGTTCAGAGCTCTGCAAGAACTGTTCAAACACATTGACTTTTTATGGCAGCAGCTTTAGGAAAAGCAACATTTGTGCACAAGCAAAAGGTGGATAATTGAAAAGATCCTTCCCATTCCTAAATGTTTCCTGACTACCAAATCCCAGGGGAGCTCGTGCTGCTGCTGAAGGCCTGAAAACTCAAAAGTTTAATATTTCATTTCCAGAAGCAAGCAGAGGCAGTTCCAGCAGTACACAAGTTATTTTTTCGAGATGAAAATGAGATTGCTGAGCCTCAGTGTGGAAGTGCAGCCCATTAGAAACCCCAGTGCCACCACACGTGTGCAGATGTCTTTTCAGCTTCACTTCTGGCAAGGCAGCCATTGCAAATTCTTTTGAAAGGCACCTTCGCTCCTAATTGGATTCTGCCAAAGAAACTTGACTCTAAGAGCTCTGACTGCAGGCAGGTAGGATGGGGAAAAGAAAGTGTGGAGTAGAAATATTTGTGGTGAATTTTTCTGCATTTGTGGGCACGGCTGTGTGAGTAATTTTGCTTGGATGTTTCATGATTAGCACTTCTGTAAAAGCAAAATAGAAATTAAAATCCTGAGGCTGATATATCTATGAAAAATGCTTTGTAAGATAAATTTGTACTATGTGACCTGTTAGTTTTGTGAATATTCTGAAGGAAAACCTGCAGGACACACCTAAGGTTGATGCCTTAGGATTTCAGCTTTTTTATTTTTCATCTATCAGCTTTTCAGCTTTTTTTTTTTCATCTATCTTTAGTGTGTAACTCCAAACCCCACACTCAGTGTGAGCTGCTGCTTCCCCATTTGGGGCAGACACAACAATTCCTCTGCAGGCCTGGCAATCAAGGACACCTCACTGCCTCAGGCCCAAAGATGGGAACAAAAGGGAGTTGGGGGGGCAAACTTGGGATCTGTAATTGGCAGATTAACCCCCAATATGCAAATGGACCAAATTTATAACTTTCACACTTATAAAAGTATGCAAACCTGTGACGCATCATCCATTTTTGGGTGTGGTCCCTGCGGCCGCCCTAAACGTACCTGAAGGCATGTTCAATAAATGTTCAATAAATAGAACAGCTTTTTATTCCTTTAATTCTGCCTGGCCTCTGGCTTTAGGTAATCCCAAAAAGGCACCAAGGCCCCAGCAGCAGGAGCAGCCTCAGCATCAGCTCCCGTTTAGCTGTGCCCACTGGTGCGCTGCAGAGTGCCAGCTCTGCTCAGCTCGCGGATAAATCACTGCTAATGAAGCGTGCTGCACAGACAGACAGCAACAGGCATCCTTTCATCACCTCGGCTCAGGAGGGGCTGGGGGGAGCACAAAGCACTCCACACTAATGGGGGGCTCGTTAGGCTGCAGGTGATGCAGCCCTGGGGCTGCCACAGCGGTGACCCCAGGGCAGGAGCAGGGAATTCACGGCTTCCCTCCACTCCGACATTAATTCATGCTGCCAAAAGCTCTTCGGTGGCACCCAGCTTCTGGCATGGAGCAGGCAAAGGAGGCTGTTCCCAAAATGACGGGAAATTGCTTTATCTGTGGAAGGAACTGAGCGGAGCTGTTCCAGAGGAGCAGCACCTGGGCACGGGCATGGCCCAGATCCAGCAAAGCTCGGCCCTGGAACCCAAATCCAGCAAAACTCAGCCCTGTAACCCAAATCCAGCAAAACTCAGCCTTGTAACCCAAATCCAGCAAAACTCAGCCCTGTAACCCAAATCCAGCAAAACTCAGCCCTGTAACTCAGACCCAGCAAAACTCAGCCTTGTAACCCAGACCCAGCAAAACTCAGCCTTGTAACCAAAATCTGGCAAAACTCAGCCCTGTAACCCAAATCCAGCAAAACTCAGCCCTGTAACCCAGACCCAGCTCAGAGCCCTGTGCTAAGCCAGGCCTGTGTGCCAGGAGAGCCCAGGCTCTCCCAGCAGCTGCAATCAATGACCTGCAAAGCTCAGCAGCCAAAAATAGAAGGTGCCTGAAAGAAATGTCCCCAAAAGTGCAAATTTCACAGCAGTACTTCTTTGACGTATACACATTGATTTTTTTCAGCACTCAAAGAAAAAGTTGGTTTTTTGGTTTTTTTGTGGTGTTTTTTTTTTTTTCTGTGGGAGTTGGTTTTTTTGGTCGTTGTAAATTCTCAGATAAACAATAACTTTCCCTTTTGTGTAAGGAAAAACAAACCAAAGGGGTTTTTGAAAAGCAGGGTGGGGGAGATGGAGGGCAGTGGGCACACGCCTGTGGCAGCTCCCACTGAACTTTCCTCACTCTCACAGCACCTCTGGCACACCCTGGTCTGGCTCAGACCTGAAATGATCCCTCCTGGAGCTGGACTGACACACAATTCCCACCCTGTGCCTGTAAATGGGAATCACAGAACGTCCCAGGCCGCAACAATCCCACTCTGTCCCTCAGAGTGTTTTCCAAATGGCAAAATCCACTCGGGGCTTTCCCCCATTCTGAATTCCAGGCAAAATCCAGTCCCAAAAATGACTTGTGTGAGAAAACAATGTCAGATTTCACACTGTGCTCCCTCTGGGCTCTCACTCCCATTCCCTGGATAGAGATCTCATTTCCCTGGGCCAGGGAAGCCACAGCAGCTGCACAGACAGAATTTCCCAGCCCAGCCATTTGTCCTTGTCAGGCCTTGGGAGAGCTGTGCCCCAGCCACGTCCTGGCTGTCACATCCATCCCCTCCAATGAACACAGCTCCAGCAGCTCCAGCAGAGATTCCTGATGATGAGATTCACTCAGGAAGAGCCCACAGCCACGAATTACAACCTCTGCAGTTTAAATACTGTTTATTCCATTGAGTTTTTTTGTAAATTCTCCCTAATTCATGCTCATCCCACATATTCCCAGTAACCCAGCAGCGGGACAGACAGGGAGGGGCTTCTGTGCTGCTGGAATTACAGAATTAAGGCTGGGGGTGTTAATTAGGGCTCACTGTTTATTGTTCTGCCTTTCCCATGGAAATCCCTCTCAGCAGCACCATGCCTTTCTGACTGGGTGTGGAAGCAACATTCCCAGTTTATCTTTATGCAGAACATAAAGCCACAGGTTAAAACCTGATTTGGAGGGACTGGATTATACCTTTAACATTCACAGGTGACCCTGCACCACTGAAAACTCCTTGGAAGCAAAAATCCACCCTAAATACAAATATTCCCAGCTGAGCCACAAATTCCTTGAATCACAGCACAGTTTTCCACAGGAAAAATAAAAAGTAATTAAACGTTTTTAATCACCAGGCACTAAGTGCACCATCACACTCCTCACTCTGTGTCTCGCCCTCAGGAAACTCAGAATTGCCCTGGAAAACCTGGATAATGCAAGGATAAATCATCGCCAGGGAGGGAGAGGCTGGAGACAAGTCTGAATTAAGGCTGGGGGTGTTAATTAGGGCTCACTGTTTATTGTTCTGCCTTTCCCATCAAGGATGGATTGGGAAATGCTCACCTGAGGCAGCAGCAGCTCTCAGAGAGCATCCACACACAAACAGCCACAAACTCTGAGGAGCTCAATTCCAACAAGGAGCAACATTATCATAATAAAAAGCTACAAGCAGTGAAACTTCCCAGCCTGGCATTTCCTACAAATTAGAATTTATCCTCTTTTAGAGAGACTTTTACTAAAGATTGTCTGGATCAGTTACCTTAAAACTCACCAATTTAAAGCCAATTTCCACCTTCACCAAGTGACATTTTCAGTGCTGCGTTTTGGGAGATTAAAGCGAGGGGCTATCCCATGCAGCCAAGCAATAAATTATAAACCTCAAAAGGAGAGTAAAATAATTCAAAAGAGCAACAAATATTTGAGTTGGGATTCCCTAAGTCCAGTTCTTCTCTCCTAACTGCATCACCAGCAGAAGTGGTCTGCAAGGACCATTATAGATCCAATTTTGCTTTTTTCTGACAGCAAAGCTCCCAGTGAGAGCCCTGGATTAGAGCTCAGCCCCTCCTGGTCTCCATGCAGCCTTTGAGCAAACCCCTTAATGCAAAAAAATAAGTTGTCTGACTGGAATATCCAACTGCAGCTGACTTTGGAGCAGAAATTTCCTACAGAAATAAAATTTCCCACAGAAATAAAATTTCCCACAGAAAGAAGGGTTAATTGAGGGCTGCCTCAGTTTGGGAGAATGCTGCACCAGGGGAACCAGGCTGCCAAGGGAGTTCCTGTTATCCCCAAATCACTGCTCTGAGATAAGGAATCAAGGCAGTTTCACTCTCCAAACAAACTGAGATAAGCAACATTCAAAGTTATCATTCCCTTTTGGATAGGTCCCAAAATCCAGATTATCAGACAGTGAAATCTTGTCCAGGAGACAAAAAAAATGATGTGAAAATATTGAAGATATTTCTGTATCATCTCCAAAATCAGCATCTTAATGACATTTTACTTTTCACTTGCTGAAAAATCCCTTTGATTTCAAAGACAAAAGGAGAGTTTTCTCCACAGGGAGGTTCCAGTGGACACACACACAAACCTGCTGAAAAATGCTTTGCCTTCCTTCAGAGGCACAAATTGGAGCTTTCTTAGGAGCATAAAATAGAACTTGGAGAAGAAAAACAGCAAGGAAGTTTGTTAACTTTGAGAAGCTGGTGAGAAGGCAGCTCTCTGTGTATTCCTGGAAACAGAGGCTATCAAAACAACAATTCCCTCATCACCTATTACTGGCAGAAGGCTTCCAACCCAGATAATTGAGATGCTTGGACCTCAAATGTTTTTTAACTGTTTTGTTAAATCCAAAAATCATCTAGGGAAGGGAAAAAAAATAAGCCTCACCAATCATTTTGATATCCCTGTTACGTGAATATTTAGTGTTTTGTTTCCCCTTCCAAGTTTATTTTAAAGGTTGCCTGGAACTGAGGGAGCTGGGGATGCTGAGCGAGGAGAGGAGCAGGGGCTGGGGAGATATGAGAGCAGAAGAAAGGAGAAACACCTCTACACTTTGCCCATTTTATACGGAATTAATTTTCATTAATTCCATTAATTTTAATTTTATATGGAATTAATTTTTATTAATTCCATCAATTTTGATTTTATATGGAATTAGGAGCTCCCAGGCTGTGCTGGAGCTGGAATTTGTTTCTCAGAGGGGCCAAGCTGGAGCTGGGGCTGCTCTGCTCCATCCTCCAGGCTGGGTAGGAGATGGTGCCAGTCCAAGCCCAGCCCAGAGGATGTTCCAGAGAACCACACCAGGGCTGCCATGTCACAGACATCTTTTCATGAAAATCCTTGCTTAGGATTTTTTCCTCCTGAGAAGATTCAAGAACAGCAGATTTTGGGGGCTTGGCGTGGAAAGACAAGCAGCTCTGCTGCTCAGGCCCTGATGTGGTTTGGGTTATTCTGGGCTGGAATTCAGGGCACAAATAGGCTCCACAAGAGACCAAAGTGGTGTCCCAGCACACAGCACCTTTGTTGGCAGCTCCAAACCCCATAAGTGCAGCCGGGAGCTGCCATGGGCACAGCAGAGCCTGCCTGCCTGCTGTGGGCACAGATTGTGGCCGTCATGGGGACATCGCACCTGGGAGCTCCTTGGAGGTGCTGGGCCAGGAAATGCCTGTGAGAAATGATTTGAAAGCTGTGGCTGAATGGGAGCAGGGCAGGAGCTCGTGGCTGTCCCAGGGGAGGTGACCCATCCCCGTGCTGTGACCTGGCAGCAGAGCAAAGTGACTCTGGTGCCACCTCCCTGCAATCCCTGCTGCTGCTTGGTACCCACAACACCATCCTCCCGCTCTGATTTAATTACTAAACATAAAAGGAAATAAAACTTGGGAGTGAAAACAAAGAAATTGCTCTGGGTGTAATTGATGGGAGCTGTTCTCCAGCAGAGCACCATAAAGTGCCTGTTTACAATCCCTATTAGAGGGCTGCACACACACTGCCATTTCCCCACTCTGAACTATGCAGATTACATGAAATTACTGCCTCTTCCTGCCTCTGCCATATTTTATAGAACAGTGTGGATTTTTTAAAAGACATCCTTGCAATAAGTGTAGGAAAAATTAATAAATAATTAAATAAGGCTCCTGTGAGCTCCCTCATTGCCAGGGGCTCTCAGGCTGGGCTGTGCTGAGCAGCTGGCAGAGGTAGCCAGGGAAGGGGTGCTGCACACAGCTTTGTTTTCAGTCTGGAACATCAATTATTGAAGGAATCCTGCCCCTGGCCAGACACAACAAGGAGCATCTCCACAGCTGATAACGAGCCCAGCTCCATCAGGCATCTCAGGAATGGCTGCACCAGGGTTTATTGGGATCACATGAAGCCCTTGGTTTGCTTGTCATGGGCAGCAGATGAAAGGAAACAAGGTTTGCAGGCATTGATTTGTGTGTGAGGGCTCCCAGAGGTGTGAGCAGCAAAGTTTGCTGCTGCCGTCCCTGGCTGAGGGCTCGGCCTGTCCCTCCGCACTGCAGAGCCTGGATGGGGTGGGATGAGCAGAACCTGCTCCTGTGCCTCTGGGAAGGGGCTCTGCCTGCCCTGGGCCCTGCAGCAGCTCCAGGAGCTCCTCCAGGAGGAGAGGAAAGGAGCCAGGAGGGACCTGAGGCTCTGCACGCACAGCAGCACCAAAGCCACCTGTGGATTTTACAGCCTCTCCCTGCTTCAGGCCCTGCCCCGAGCAGCAGGCTCTGCTCCCACCTTGCATGGATTGAATAAAGGATGGGGAGTTCACGCCAAATCCAGCCTGTTCTCCAGGGCTGAGCAGGAATTCTGGACTCCAGCGGGGCACAGGGGAAGCTTTGGATGCTCCATCCCTGGAAATGTGCAAGGCCAAGTTGGGCTTGGAGCAACCAAGCTGGAAGGAGCTGAGCTTTAAGGTCCCTTCCAGCCCAAACCACTCTGTGATTTTGGGAATCCATCCCCATCCAGGCTGCAGAGAGGCACAGCTGGACCCCATAAAAGCCATACATCCCAGTGCTGTGTCAAACCACCCATTTTAATACCCTTAAAATGCTAATTGCCAACATTTCAACCTCTGTCTGCCTCTTAACTTTAGGTGCCAACTTATTTCCAGCCATAGTTGGTATTTCCCACTTTTCCTTCTGCATAGATGGAGCTGTCAGCTCAAATTTAATACGGCCAATATTTGGCAAAATTTCTTTGTGATGTCTGAGCGACTGTGGGACAATTTCTTAAAAAAAATAAATAAATTGCAACATCTTGAATTGAAGATAAAATCAAAGTTCCAAACCAGGAAACAGAGCACGGAATTAGAACATTAAGATTGAGAAAGAGATGAGTAAAAAATGTCCAGATGAAATTTGGGGTGGGAGGGAGGAGAGTGAGCAGACACTGGAGCAAAGCCACCCCAGAGCTGCCAGGAGACCCCAAAGGCACCAGAGACTGAGATTCCAGCTGGGAACAGGGGAACAGCCCCACACCCATCACAGTCATCCCCTGCCACGGAATTAAAGGGAAATTTTGGTGGCTAGATAAGGATTTACTGCGTGCAGTAAAACTCCAGTTGTACAATTGAAGTTACAGCAGCAGATTGTTAATTTATCTGCTGTTCACACAGTTAAAGCAGTGACTGGGAGCTAAACCAGGGAGCAGAAATCACCCAGTTTATGGCCCCTATTAGTTCCAAGGGGCTTTGGATAAAACCAAACTGGAAATAACAGAAATATCACCAGATGGAAGAAAAAAGTTATCAATATCTGCATCATCTAATTTATCAGTTAAATCAATTCTAAGTATAGGATACCCATTGAAAAAGAAATACACACATTATAAACCTTCACCAACATTTAACCAGAAGCCCTTTTAAAATTTTATTTTAATTAAAGCACAATGATTACATTCCCCTGTATTTTATGACTGCCACTTTATCAACGGGAGCTCCATAACATACCCAAAGTAAGCAAGAAGTTATAGATAAAAAAGGAAAAATAAGTATTTCAATTGAGAGAATTATTCCTTCCTCTTTCAATTTTCTTTTTAAATCACTGCACAAGAGAGAACATCCCAGTAAAGGCACAGCAGGCACTGGAAACTGAATTGTTTTGAGTCAGGAAATATAAAAATGTTTAATTTCAGCCTACAAAGTTGCTGGTTTTTAAATGTCCCTCAGTTTATCTGTCTGTTCCTTCTGCACAAGTTCTCCAGCCCAGCAGCCCTCAAACTTGAAGGCTGTAAAGATATTAAACTTTACACAAAGTTCAATTACTTTCAGAAAGCCCAGTCTGCCTTTAAACCCAGATGTGAAACGATTCTGATGGAGACGTGGCCATTGGCTGTTTCCACATTTTCCTTCAGAGAAATGTTCCTCCAGCTGACCGGGAGGTTCAGAGAAACCATTAAAAAGCCACACGGGGGTTAATTTGAATGCAGTTAAAAATTCAGGCAACTTCCACCAATCCTGACCTCCATTTGGAATGGATTGGAGGAACTCCATCAGGAAGATCTCCTCCTGCCAGTGCCACCCCAGCCACGGGCAAGGACACCTTCCACTGTGCCAGGTGCTGCAGCCTGGCCTTGGGCACTGCCAGGGATCCACAGCTGCTCTGGGAATTCCATTCCAGTCCATCACCACCCTCGTTCCTTCCCAATATCCCGTCCAGCCCTGCCCTCTGGCACTGGGAGCCATTCCCTGTGTGCTGTCCCTCCATCCCTTGTCCCCAGTCCCTCTGCAGCTCTCCTGGAGCCCCTTCAGGCCCTGCAAGGGCTCTGAGCTCCTCTCCAGGTGAGCACCCCCAGCTCTGCCCTTGGAGCATCTCCATGGTCTCCCCTGGACTCCTTCTCCATGGCTTTGATATTTTGGGGTCCCAGAGCTGGAGGTGCCTCCAGTGCCCAGCCCACAGCTGACCCCAAACAGACCTTTCAAACAGAAAGGAACTGAACACAACCATCCTGAGAGGTCTGCCTCCACACATTTCCCCAAAATGTTCATTTCCAGAGCATGGCCCAGAGCAGCCCACCAAAGCTGTCACAACACTCACCTATAATCACCAACCCCAGCCTGGGGACAGAGCCAAGTAATTTGGTGTAAAATGGGTAGGAAAGACAAGGTTTTGGTTGTAGCGCAGGAAGGAACTGAACACAACCATCCTGAGAGTCTGCCTCCATGCATTTCCCCAAAATGTTCATTTCCAGAGCATGGCCCAGAGCAGCCCACCAAAGCTGTCACAACACTCAGCCTGGGGACAGATCCAAGTAATTTGGTCAAAAAAAGTAGGAAACACAAGTTTTTGGTTGTAGTGCCAGAGGAAAGAGGCTCTGAAGATGTTTCCTGACGTGCTGGCAGCTGCTCTGAGAGCGATGCTGCACAGCAGCTCCTGATGGAAACCCACAGTGACGGTGCTTACACAGCTTCACACGTGTAACAGCCAGCAGTGCCTGGCAAAAACAGCATTCAGGGCAGTGACAGGCTCAGAGGAAACTCTAACAGCAAGCACAGAGATCCCTCTGGAGATTTCTTGTGGGAAAATCACACTAAACCCCAGTATTGACATAAGGTTAAAAGATATTCTAAATCAATTGACATTTAAGGCTGCGGCAGTGTTAGCATGTCTGAAAAATGCAAAAACCTTGTTAACCCCCTTGTATCGGTCTTTAGCTTGAAAATGCTGCCTCCATTTGATACTGGGAAGGAGATACCCAGTACAATCAGTAGGTTTTAACTGCTAAGAACCAGGCACACAGTGCATTTTCATGTTAGCATAGGCTGCAATCCCCACTCTCATAAACCAGCTGGGGATTTCTCCCTGGCCTTCCTGCCTCTCTTGCTCATCCAGAGGAAGCTGGAAGGAGCTAATGAGAAATAACCTTTACAGTGTCACCCCAATATTCCTCATTTCTGTGGGCTCCCAGCTGTTTCCCTCTGAGGCTGCAGCCCATCCCTGCATTAGGAGCTGTGGTGTTCAGCCCTCCCAGCCCTGCAGAGGGTTTGAATTGTTTCCTGTTCCTCCCATCTGGGATGTGGTCACCAAGCTGTCTCTGCTGCTTCCACCCCACTAAAGCCCATTGTGGTTTAATGCCCCTGCACCCTGCCCTCCTGGGAGCACACACACACACAGACACACAGCTTCATCAAATCTCCTCAAACCCATCATTTATAGCCAGGGAAGTTCATCAGCCACCTAACCTCATTAGCTTCTCATGCCCCACTTGCAAAACTTCAGAGATCCTTCCAGAGTTATTTATGAAATCCCTGAGAGGGGAAATAAATTCTAAACAAGTTGTATTTTAAACTGGTGCCCAGGAACTGACCCTGAACCCAACCTGTGCCAAACCCCAGCCCTTTGCTCTTTAATGGATTAATTTTTTCAAAGCTCAGCTTTAAAAAATGTCAAATAATCCTTTTAGAAACCCTCAGGAAGACTGGACAAATTAACTTCACAGTTGAAGGGCCATAGCAAATAAACTCAGCATCCAAAACCATCGTAACAATTAGCATGTAACAAATAACAAACATCACAATTCCCTAAGCCACATCCCCCGAGTTTTTAGCTAAAAATAGAAGGTTCCTTCCCAAATCAGTGCACCTGTCAAGTTAAGAAGATAAATGAAATTGTGTTTAAATAAACATGTGACACAACATAGTTTTAATTCCCACGCTGCCTTAATCGCACAGTTCACAGTAATCTCAGCTCAGTTTTTTAACACATGAAGGATTTATCAGTGCAGCCTAATCCAGCCTGGTTTGTGGCTTGGGGTTTCTTTTCAGGGAGCCCTGCAGGATGTGCAGCTGCAGTGCAGGAGGTGCTGCTGCCCCTGCCAGCTCAGCTCTGTCCCCTCCTGCTCCCTGCAATGTCACCAAAGCTCAAAGCAGCACAAAGTGCACAAAATGCCACACAGCTGCGGCACAAAATGTGGCACAAAACCCCAGAGCTCTCTGTGAACTGCAGCTGCCTGGTTTGGCCCGGCAGAGAATTCAGGGATTTTACCTAGCAGGACACCAGCTCTGCTCTGTGACAAGTCCCAGGACAGCAATATCTGTACTCAGGTTCCTGAGGGAAATCTCAGCTGGGACTTGAGTTTTGTCACAGATCTCACACAGTAATCCATAAAGATGAAAGCTGCAGAGAGCCAGAGCAGTTTTATAACATCTCTTAGCACAAATGCAACATGACACGAGCTCTCAGGGCTGTTTGTTGAGATGTAGCTCGTGTGGGTTTTCATTACTTTAATACCACTTTGCTTTTCCCCTCGCTAGCACGGTTCCACCTGCTATGTGTGCTTATTGTGAGGGGTTTGCTGCTCCCTGAGCTTGGCACAGCAGGTGCTTCTTTGGAAAAAGCCTGGAACAACAACAGGCTGTGTTTCCCTCAGGGCCCAGCAGGTTCCTGCCCTGCATCCCCTGAGCATCCCAGCTCCTGTGCCAGCAACAACCAGAGCTGGCACAAAAGCCACTCCAGCACAGCGGAGTGCCAGGGCAGCTGGGCAGGAGGAACCTGCATTAAACACATTGCACTGCCTGCAGCTCACACAGACGTGGTTTGGGCTCTGCTGAAGCACAGGGTCTCGTCACTAAAGACATTTACCCCAATCTGGGAGGGTGAAATCTGTGAGAGCATCACCCACACACCACCAAGCTCTTGTGCCCTAAAAGTACTCTACACATCCCTGGCATCTGTTGGAATCTGAAATGCAGGGAACTCTCAGAACTTTGGGTTCCTAAAGCAAAGCTTAGAATTAAACACAGGGTTTGATCTGAGACCTTGGAAAAGCCTTCCAAACTCAGCTGCTAGAAGTGAGAATGTGGATTTATAGTTTAAAGCAGAGACACATTAAGTGGAGGAAAGTTTAGAGTTTAAGATACAAAAAAAATAAAATTATTTACAAAGGTAAATAAGAAGTTTAGAATGCAGCACTGTAGGTTTGTGTGTCAGGATTGGCTAAGAAAGCTGACACTGTAGCATGGGACCATAAGACAAAATATTTAAGAATTGGGTCAAAACCATAAATATCCTTGTTGGCAGTGTTTTATTGGTCAGTAAGTCCTTAAAAGGTCTTGCAACTAGAAGTTTTGTGACCTTCTGAACCATGTTGTAAAGATGTGAGCTGAACTCCCCCTTCCTGCCTATGCAGAAGAAAATAAACCACATAAACTAAAAAATTCACAAGTCCTGTCTCTAACTCATTCAAAATTCCTTCCAAAATCCCCATAACATTCACTGTGTACTTCATGTACATCATTTTTTCTCACTGATATTGACCAAAGCCTGCCCAGAAAACAGCCAAGATCCTGTCTTTTCCTCAGGCAAGTGGAATGGTAGCATTCCATTCCCACACCTCTGGAATGGTACCACTCACCACCAGCATCTGCTTTTTAATCTAGTTCTTAGCTGATACAGATATTTTTAAACACATTTAAACACCAAAAAGCAGCTAAAGGCTATTAATTTCCTCTCAAACACCTCTTCTCACTGCAAACCACCGAGGTTTCATAATCCTTGGCACAGTCACTCAGCAGTGCCTGTGGCAGCTGTTCCCACATTGCTCCCAGCGGCCTCACACTCGATATTTCCCCACACAGGGCACATCCACACCTCAGCACGAGGCTGTTCCTGTGCACCCAGACTGCCTTGTTGACATTTCCTTTGCAGAGCACTTGAGTTCCATCCCCTGGCACAGGGTTTCCTTCTGGCAAGCCCCAAATTTGCTTTCTTTAGTCCCTTTGCCAACTGCCTGGGACACTCACCCTGCTCCGTCCTTAAAAACCTGCATTGCTGCTTTTGGTATCTTGCCATGAGTCACTTTAGCCCTTTGATCTCCTCCTGATGCTTCTCTCTGAGTTTAAATCACCATTTTTCCACGCTCAGATCCAGGCTGGTAATGGTGCAGCCCTTTGCTGTGTAAGGGAACTGCTGAATGGGTTCCTTGAGAACAGCCTGGGACATTTCCATGCTGTTCTCCCCAGTTAAATCCAAGGAGAACATTCCCTGCCCTCACCCTGGGACATTTCCATGCTGTGCTTTTCTCTGCTTTCACCTGGTGCCTGTCCAGGACAAAAAGTGTCTGCAGAGAGATTCCCCTGCAGGATTTCCTGCAGCTCCCTTGCTCCTCAAATCAAAGCAATTCCAGCTCTGAGATTTGAGCTTTAGCCCAAAACCCAGGGACAGGACATCAAACCCAGGTGTGACAGGCACAGGGAACTGCAGAGTGGCATTTCCTAAGGCCACGCAATGTCCCCAAAAATCCATTCCCCCAAGACACCCCGTTATCAACGCCCAATGTCACCGTGAGCTGCAAGGCATTGCAAAAACCCAAAATGGGGCAAGACCCAAAACGTGAGGCTGGATTTAGAGCTGTTGGCTGCTGCTCTTGGCCAGAGGGATCCAGGAGGCTGCAGCACATGGATCAGGGGAGAAGGAAGCGCTCCACCAATTTCTGAAGCATTTTTAAGAATAAAAGCAAATACTTGAAGGTTTCAACCATTTACCCCACAACTCTGATTTCTGCTTCCATAACACTCCAAGGAAACGATGTGAAAAGTCTTCCTGGGCAAAGCACATCCTTCTCTGAGCTCACTCCTCAGCATTTAAATGAAAGAAATGAATATTAAAGCCACACAGCTCAGAAGTTTGAAAGCACAGGTGAAAAGCATCAGCCATTGCACTGTCCCACCCCTCTGTCTCATTAACTCCAATCAAAGCTGCTCTCTCCACAAGTAAATTCTATACTCTACCAGAGAATGCAACAGCCAGGAAAATTCTACTTTTGCCAGATAGTTTTTCCTCTTTTTGTGCCTGCTGTACCTGGCTGAGCTGCTGCTGCTCCTCCTGAAGAGCTTTAGTGCTGCTGGGCTCTGGGGTGACGCAGTGCCATCCTGCTCAGGGACACCTCTGACTCCTGCACGAGCTCTCTGGTCCTGAGGAGGGGCAATTCCCTTAAAGAACCAATGCTGAGCCTCTAAAAGAGCCCAGAACTGCTGAGCTTTGAGCAGAGGATTGTGTCTCAGCAGCAAAGAGAGGAGTGCAGAAGCAGCCAGGGGAGAGAGTTGGGCTGCGCAGGGATGCTGTGTGAGGCAGCAGGGATGCAGGAGCTGCACACCCCTGCCTCATGCCTGCTGCTCTGCCCTCAGCTGGGCTGTGCACGAGGCCTCTCCCTGCCCTGCGTCCCTGGGGAGCAGCAGCAGCTGAGCCCTGCTGGAGGGAGGGAGCAGCACCCGAGCCAAGGGGAGCATCCTCAGGGCAGGCAAAATGCAGAATATGAGCCCTGCCACAGCCTCCATCCTGTCTGCACAGGAGGTGAGCGGAGAACTGTAGCCATGATATTTTCTGAAAAATCCTTTCCTTAGGATTTTTCCTCCTGAGAAGCTGAGAGACCTCAGGAACAAAATGTGAGCAATGGTTATCTGCTGCTCTGCAGAATGGAATGAAACAGGTGCATCTGTGGCCAATCACAGCCAGCTGGCTTGGACTCTGCCTGAGTCACAAGCCTTTGTTATCATTCTTTGCTATTCTATTCTTAGCCAGCCTTCTGATGAAATCCTTTCTTCTATTCTTTTAGTATAGTTTTAATGTAATATATACCATAAAATAATAAATCAGCCCTCTGAAACATGGAGTCAGATCCTCATCTCTTCCCTCATCCTCAGACCCCTGTGAACACTGTCACAGTGAACCCCCGTGTTTAATCAGGTTGCTGCCTGTGCTGGAAGCAGGGATGGAGCTGAAGCCCCACCTTGCTTCCCTCTGCCTCAACCTTTACTTCATCTCTGTTTAAACTTGTGGAGCAGACTCCCCTTGAAGTCTCCAAAGACCCCAACAGAAAACATTTTCTCGGGATTTTCTTGAAGTGAGGGCAGCTGCACAGATGTTTCTAAGGTCAATGCAACAAATATTTAAACAAATATTTAATTGTCACTTTTATCAGATTCTTTCCCCAGGGTCCTCGTGAAACCCCTGCACAGCCCCAGGAGTGACACAGGGACTGAATTTGCTCCCGTGGATGCGCCCAAACATCAGACTGGAGAAATGGGGAAGGAAAGGTCTGGAAGGGGAATTGCTGCAGGAAATCCCTGCAGGACCCTGCAGAGTCCATCCCAAGCCAGAGGATGCCCAAGGACACAGATCCCAGACTCAGCACAGAGGAAATGGGAATTTCCTGTTTGAAGGAATTGCTTCCAAGCCTTCAGCAAAAGCTCTATTTATTTTATGCAATATAAACTGGAATAAAGCAAAGCTCCAGGAAAGGCTGTGATGGCCAAACAGACCAACACCCACCTCCATCCAACCCACACAGCCTCCACATGGGAGTGCTGCACATGAACTTCTTTATCATATACAGCAAAATACATATTTCAATTTTGTTCCCATGCCATTTAGATATTTCTGCATTTGGCTATTACAAAATAAAAATTATATTATTCCATTTTTAATGTAAGATTCCAAAACTGCAGCTTTTACAAAGATAACCACGCTCTTATTATAACTTTATGCAAATTGCCACGGATCCAGTGAATTCAATTAACTGAATTGAATTCCAATTTGCAGAGAAGCCTGGTCCAATAATTCAAAAACTGCATTTCTTGAACAGTTCTTAGTTGGCCAATGCTTACAAATCTGTCATTTCTATTTGGACTATTGTTCCAGAGCTGTCAGCACACACATTTCATAGAAACCACGAGATGCCCACAAAAACAGGTTAATTAAGGAGTTCTCATACATCCCAGTCACATTAACAAGCAGACCCCAGAGCAAACAAAAAGTGAAGCAAATCAAAATATCCTGGAGTATTTATTCCATAATAAAATGGAAATAAAGGCTTTAATTGCCTTCAAGTTCTATTCAGTCTTCATTTCCTCAGCAATTGCACAGACTCAGATGTTATTGTTCCTTGGGCTGGGCTCACTGAGGTGCCCTGTGATTTGTTCCTAAATGCTGGCAGTAATTAGCAAACAGGATTCCTTCCAGCTCTGCCTGTCCCTGGTGGGATGGATCCCCTGGAAACAGCCCATCAAAGGCAGGAAAAGTTGTAACTTTAAATGCTGTGATGTCTCAATGATTCCTTTAAGGTGGAACGGATGCAGTAAAGGAGGGGTTATTGCAAAGAGAGCAGAGATTCATCATTAAATCATTCCATATGTACAAGAACCTTCCCCAGAGTGGGAACTGATGGATCCTGTGACAGCGAACACTCTGAGAGGAGGGAGAAAACAGGGAAAAAACCCAACTGCATTAAGGGATGCAAAAGGAAGTGCTGAAGCCACTGAACAAACCACAGCAATCTCATCTAACAACGTTTGGAAGCCCTTATTTTGTAAGGCTGGGGAAAGCAATGGATGTTGCCAATATTGGAGCAGTGTGGCAATGCCTGGGGAGGCTGAGAGGGAGACAGGAATTATTTATATTAACACAAACACCACGAAACTGGGGACGGAGCTGCTCCCTTCTCTGGGCAGCATCGCCCTGGCTGTGCTCCCTCCCACACCCCTCCTGGATAAAGCAAAATAATTCCTTTCCTAAAAGTAAAACCCTCCCCTCAAAGCAACTTTACACCCAGAAAACTTTGCTAAAACTGCTGTGGTTTCCCAAATTCTGTGTTTTTCAGTTTCTGTCTCTGTGATCAAGGGTAGATTTTCCTGTTGGGAGCAAATCAGCTTTGCAGTGACATTTCTGTCCTTGCCTGAAGGAGCCTGTGCTCCTGGAGAGTCTGAGAGTGAGGAAATTAAAAATAATTAAGGAATCCAGGTGAGGAAAAGCTGATCCTGTGATTAATAAATGACACCGATTTGGGACTTGGTGTACATCCAGTTGGAACTCAATGATCTTTAATGTCCCTTCCAACCCAAACCCTTCTGAGAGTCTGAAAAATAAGTGAGGAATAAGGTGAGGAAAAGAAAAACACCTCTGTGATTAATAAACTACACAGAGCATCACAATCTGTGGTTGTGCTTTTTTAAAGTAATTTTTTTTTTTCAATAACAAGCTCCTTTATTTCTTGGACACAAGCTAAGCCACCTCAACCAAAATGAGAGGGACAGTTTGGAGGGACCCTACTGCAGGACAATAATTTATTTTTTAATTTAGTCACCCATATTTGTGAATTTCATTTCATTTCATCCATGCCACCCCAGGGAATGAGTGGTGATGCTCTCACACTGCACCTGCTCCAGCCTGCAAAAGATGGGAAGGCGAAGCTCTGGGGTGCACAAAAAAAAAGAGGATGAGGTGGTTACAGAAGCCAAAACTCTATTTTGAAAATTTATTATTTAAATAATTAAATTTAAATATTAAATTTAAATTTAATTATTTCAAATTAATATTTAAATAATATTACAAAATTTAAGAATATATTTTTAAAAATATATTTTGAATTTTAAATCATATTTAGAAAGCCAAATACGTGAAAAAGGTTTGGCCAGCACCCTGGCAAAGCAGCCCTTCCTTGGTGTGCATCCACCAGGGATCACTCCAGGGAAGAAAGAGCACAAGTGTCAGATTCCATTGCAGAACATTTGTTGTTGTTGTTGTTGTGGATATGCCATTAAGGAATTACTTGCTAGCAGCAAAGTATCCAGGAAACCATTCAAAGTACAATCCTCAGTCTTTTATGATTCAGCTCAGTCGTTTCCAGTAAATAAGAGAAGTCAAGAATAACTTTAATTACTCAGCTTCAGCAATTTCTGCCATAAAAGATGAGAGCTATCAGCTCCAAGTATGTACTGCAGGAGTGAAAAACTCAGGCTGGAGATCCACAAAAAAGCACTTAGCTTCAGAAAAAGAAGGAAAATTACCCTATGTGTTATTTTAGCCTGTATAAAGATGGCCATGGAAGGGCAGATTTATTCTCTCTTCCATCTCTGTTGACTTCCCAAATGGATCAGAGTCATCAAAGGCAGAGCAGGGATGCTCAGTGCAGCTCATCCTCTTAATGCTGCCTGTATGTCTCTGCCATTAAAACCCCAACAAAAAACATTCCTGAGATGATCACAAAATATTGAACTGCTGGGAGAACCGGTTCATCACTCCAGCAAACCAAACAGTGGAGTTTGTCAGCCTGCAAATATCTCAGAAGAGAGGATAAATAATCTGTGCAGAGCCAAGGCTGCACAAAGGAGCAGCTCCTGCAAGCCAGCAAAGCTCAGAATGGGAAGATTTGAATGATTTGTCCCTCTGTGAAATACAAAGCTGTGCCTGGTGTCAGGTACACACAGGCAATGTGTGTATTGGTGATTGTGAGAGGTGTGGAGACCAAGGGACAGTTACAAAGACAAATTCTAATAATTACTGAGGAAAGCAAAGCACGGAAGAAGGCCTTTGAACCAATCCTTTGTTTGCAATTAACCTTTATAAGTCTTAAGTTGATTTAGGAGCATTTGAATTAAAGTTTTGAGATGTTGCTATTTGACAGGAACTTTCTGCTTGTAGCTAAGCCTTAAGGAGTTTTGCAATAATAACCTTTTGAAGTATAATTTTAAAATGTTGCTTGTAGTAAGGACCTTTGGAACTATAGCTTTAGAAAATATATAAATGAAACATGCTTATCTCAGGCCTTAACAGAGAAAAGCAGCTTGAGAAAGGAAGATGAATGATGAACATCAACTCAAGGATTTATAGTTTTGACCAAGGGAAGCTGGACAGTCAGACTGGCAGATGTGAAACATGAATTTTCCTTTTACCCACGGAGAGGGAACTGAGCCGAAATCCCTCAGACTGGTTTGCACATTCCTCTCCTTTCTGAGCTTTCCTCTCAAAGGGAAAGGAAAAAAAATAAATAAATATAACTCTGCTGATGAAATACATCACTGAACTTGCTGCAAAATACCCAGAGCACAAACAGGGCCCTGAAGGATTTAGTGAAAAGTTTTAGCATTTCAAAAAGCATTTCAGCTCACAATTTCAATTTATAAATATTTTTCCTTTTTTTTGTTTGTTTCTCTGTTTGCCAGACAAACGGTGTCACCTCTGTCACCTGCCTGGCCTGGACAGGGGGCACAAAACCAGGGAGCTGCCAGCCCTTGGAACATCTGGAATCCACATTTAAACCTGGATAAACTGAGAGAGCAACACAAACCCCACCCAAACACAGCCCTGAGCTCACACAAAGCACAAAACTTCTCCCTGTTTGCTGAAGTGTTAAAGGTCTCTTAATTTGATGCTCTACACCTAAAAGAAGAACTCAAAGATGCAAAGTCACAGTTAATGAGAATTTTTCAGGAGCTGGTGGACATGACAATCTCAGGACAGCAATTCCAGTTCATCAACTACTACTGCTTTATCTGAAAATAATAAAAAACTAAGACCTCTGAACAGGTTACATTACATAAGTAGATTATAGCTGATTTCCTCTTCATGATCCATTACACGAGGAAAATACAGCCATTAATTTATGCCTGGCATGGAGAGAATTTGCAATGATTCAATATAACTTGATGGAATTGATAGTGTCATCTGCAGGAAGGAAAGAGGGGCATTACCAGAGTATCAAATGCAAACTACTCTGAAAAATAGAAACCATGGTTTGAAGGGAGAGATTTCACCCAGAAATAATGGCTAGCAGGTAAAAATGAATCTCAGAGAGGAGACAACACTGTGCCTCAGCTTCCCTCTTTTCCTGATGCACCAAAATCTGAATTCTCTGGCATTTAAGCAAATGCTCCCAAATCAACTTAAGACTTATAAAGGTTAATTGTGAACAAAGGATAGGTTCAAAGCCCTTCTTCTGGAGCAATCATTTCCTATTATCAGAGTGAAGTGACCCCTCCTCTCAAACCACATGAATTCCAAGCCTTTCAAACTCTAGATTTGCAGCTGTCCCCTCTCCACTCTGAAAAACAGAAACCATGCTTTGAGGGAAGAGATTTCACCCAGAAATAATGGCTAGCAGGTAAAAATGAATCTCAGAGAGAAGAGACAATGCTGTGCCTCAGCTTCCCTCTCTTCCTTGTGCACCAAAATCTGAATTCTCTGACATTTGAGTTTCTCAGGAGCAATAATTTTCTATTAGAGTGAAAGTGACTCCTCCTCTCAAAGCACATGAATTCCAAGCACTTTCAAACTCTGATTTGCAGCTGTCCATGTCTTTATTCCCCTCTCCCACTGACTGTAGTGAGAGCACAGCTCCCCTGAACAAACCCTGACACATTTCAGGCAGCTTTGCTGGAACCATCCCCAGCTCCCAAGAACATCACTGACTATCAGAATAACTTTTTTTGAGATTTTTCCAAGCTACCCTTCCCCTAGGGTAAAGCCAAATCTCTGAATGTCAAAACGTGGTTTATTAATAAGGAAAAAAAGCCATTAATAACACTGAAGTTCATCAAGAGCAGAGTGCCCCCTCTGATAGGAGCAGGGCACACCTGCAATATTTCAATAATTGCTGCAGAGAGATTAGCAACCTTTGCATGCCCCAGTGGCTCTGTGGAGGGTGGGTTTAGCTCAGCCAAGTGCAGGGAATGGATTGAAGTCCCTGCTGTTTGCTGCAGACAGAATCACAAACACCTGCACTCGTGATGCTCCTGACCTTGCCCACAACAATCCCGGGGCTCACGGACTGAGGTGCTCTCTCAAATGGTAAAAGTTTGCAGCAAAAAAAAAAAAAAGGCAGAAAACTCCTCCCTCCAAAGGGCATTAGGAAGTTTACAGTAGGATTATTGTAATTAGCTTCTTAAACCTATACTGTTTGCTTTAAATCCTTCTATCCCGCTCGCTCTGGCTCTGCTGGAAACGAGGGAAAGTATCACAAATAATTTAAATGCACCCAACTTCTTCCCCTCCACAAAAAAAAAAAAAAAACCATAAAAACACCCCAGAAAACAACAAAAAGCCCCAAAACAAAACAGCAACAACAACAACAAAAAAAAAAACCACACCAAAATCAAACCAAAACAAACCAACCCCCCCCCAAAATCCCACACAAAGCAAAATTCACTTTCCACCAGCCAAGATTTTTAGCTTTTCCAAATACCCAAATTCACACTCAGTGCCAAATAAAGCCACAGTTTCAGCCTAAACTGGCCCAAAATATCCTCCCTTCTCCCCCCCAGCTAAATATTATTAATGTGCGATGCAGGCAGTGCTTCTGTTCCAAGCAGATGGGAGCTGTGTGGGCTGCAGCAATTTCTTTGAGCATATCATCCCCACAAGTCCTTCAGTAGCTTCAGGACTGAGGGTTTGAAGCCAGGCATTCAGAAAAAGCAGTCAAAGAAAGCGTTGCTATTTCTGCTTTACACAGTTGGTGCGTTTTGTTTATAAAAATGAGCTGGAATAACTTTCTGGGGAAAGATTCTCCCCTCGTTTTTCATTTCCCTCCTGTCAAAAGCCTTCTAAATGGAAGTTATTACAGCTTTTATAATTTGGAACTTCCAAAATCCCTCAAGGTGAACGCAGAAAATTTATTTTCTGTTTAACATTACGTGACACTGCCTTTTGTGAACAGCATTTTCTAAAGAAGGCTGCCTAAAATAAATAAAAACAACACCAAGAAGTCCTTCAGCAGAGGATCCAATTACACCTGCAGTTATTGCAGTCAGGTTTTATATAAAAATAGCTTTATGATCCCTTATGGGATTTCTTATATTCCTCAAAATCACACAGATGAAGGAGGGGGATTATTTCCATATCTACATGTCCTGATTTTGGGGTCAGTATTCCAAATTCTGGGCTCAAATTCTGCATTCTTTGTTCAGCAGAGGCAGGAGAGCAGGGCTGGGGCTCAGCAGAGGGCTCTGCTCTCTCCTCTGGGCAAAGAGACCCCAAAAAATCCTGCATGGGGTGGCTGTGGGGACAGAGCCCAAGGCCTAAATTCTGAAGATGGTTAAATTAAAGCCAAATTAATATTCTCTCTACCTCCGCCACTGTGTAAAACCTTGGGAGAGCCAATATAAATAAATACAGATATAAACTGGCACAGGTGCCCAGAGCAGCTGGGGCTGCCCCTGGATCCCTGGCAGTGCCCAGGGCCAGGCTGGACACTGGGGCTGGAGCACCTGGGACAGCGGGAGGGGTCCCTGATCTTTAAATTCCCTTCCAACCCAAAGCACTCCGTGATTCCATGATCCAAATTTCCAAAGAGCTAATAGCGCTTGGCTCCGTAATTTCTGTAAATAAAAATATTCCTGAAATGCACACTGCAAATCACCTAACACTGGGTTTTGAACCTCCATAAAGGCACTGAAAACAATTCCGTCCTCCAGAGCTACAGGAAAAGTGTTAATCCCTTTTTTCCTCAAATAATTTGTTAATCCCTTTTTTCCTCCTGCTCCTTGTGGATTCTTTTGCTGAGATTGCCTCTCCCTTGCCTGAGGTATTAAGCCAATATAATTTCCTTACCCACGGGGTGTCCATTGATCAGATTTGGTGCTGATACCTTTGAGTTGCTTCACTTGGAGACAAAAAGCTTCTTTTAGGAAAAACAGTATTAAAATGTGACTACAAATAATCAGAAAACAAAAAAGGCCACTGAAAGGTATCAATAGGTCTAATACAACAAAATTCAGTGTTATGTGGAAACAAAATTGGGGTAAATCAACAGCCTAAGCCTAAAATTGCTGTATCCAGCACTTCCTGCTTTCCCCCATTCCTTTATTTCCTAAATTTCTGTATCCAGTAACTCTTGCTTTCCTCCATTTCTTTACTTCCTAAAATTTCTGTATCCAGCAATTCCTGGTTTCTCCCATTCCTTTATTTCCTAAAATTGCTGTATCCAGCAATTCCTGCTTTCCCCCATTCCTTCATTTGCAATCATTTAGAAGAGCCCCTAATGAAAAAAGGCCAAAAGACAAGTGCTTTTAATTCCACCAACCAAAGTCCAGTAAGTTGTTGTTATTATCTCTTTTATTTCTGGTCCACATAAAATAATTGCTCGTGTTTATCGAGGCTGCGGTAATGGAGAAAATTAATTTGTGGGAAATTCATTAACAAACTGCTTTGCTGGGCTGGCATGGCCACCTCAAATGACACCACAGACTGCCAGGGAGAGGGGAAGAAAGATAACAGCCAAATAAAATCCTTCATTTTAATGAATCCAGCACATTAAGGCCTCTATTTGACTACTAAGGGGCTTTTTTTATATTTTAAAAATAAAGAGCACATTGAAATAAAAGGGAAAAACCTAATGAGCCACAGGCAGTGTTGGGCAGCTCAGCCCTGGTGTAATTCCAGTGTAATTCCTGAACTTTACTGAAATAAACACATGCACTTAGCAATATATTATGCAAATCTACTTCTTGATATTAAGAGCTTTGCATCTGCTGGCACAGGTTAGTTATCTTTATACAATTTATAGAGTTAGATCATCACTTGGATAAAAAAAGCACTGCAAATTCCCAGGACAACTGGATTTCATCAGTTGTTTTTCTTAAATGAGCACTGGGCTCTTCCTCAGCTGGAGGAAGGTTTTTTCCAAGGCAGCAAAGCTTTGGACAAAAGGAATTTTTAATCCATTTTTAGTATTTCTTCTTGCCAGAGGGTTTTTCTTTATTTATTTTTTTAACTGGATTTGTGATTACTCAATTAGCAGGGAATAAGGAACGATAGCCAATAGAAATTGTGCAGTGCTATGAGAAATTGAATCAGGAATAAGTGATCTAGAAAGAGAGGTCACCAAGTCATTCTGAATAAGTACATTTGAGATAATTATGTGCTTTGAAGACATTCTGAGAAAAAGAGGCAAAATTAATCAGATACATTAAATTATGAATTATTAACTCAGCTCTATTAAACATCAAATAGAAAAGCTTTTAGGATTAACCATGTTTTTGGAAATTCTACTAACTACAGAGAAGATTTCTTTGATTTTAAAATGATTTTTATTTACATTTGAAATGCAGGAAAGGCCCTCAGGGGCGAGGGATCCTTTCCAGAGGTGTTGGATCCATTTATGGACGGGGCTCACCCTGCAGCTACAGAAATCCCTTAATCCAATTACACCACTCAGGCTCAGCTGGGGTGGTCACAGCAAACAAAATCCTAAAAAATGAGTTCCTAAAGACACAGGTACCCAAGAAATTCCCCATTTCCCAAGCACTGGAGATTAGTTTTTAGGAATTATTCAATGCATCTGTCAAATCCTGAGTGAGGAGGAGCAGCTCACGTTGCTGCACTCATGAGCACAACATTTCTGTGCCCCAACACCAAACCTCCTCAGGCTCAGCTGGGCTGGTCACAGCAAACAAAATTCTAAAAAAGTGAGTGCCTAAAGACAGAGGCACCCAAGAAATTCCCCATTTCCCAAGCACTGGAGATGAGTTTGTAGGAATTATTCAATGAATTTGTCAACTCTCAGTGAGGAGGAGCAGCTCACGTTGGAAATAAACACAACATTTCTGCTCCCACCTCTCCCAATGCCCTGGGCATCTCAAGTGTTGATTCAACTTTTTAAAGGATAAATTCCTGGGCAGAGCGACCCTTCACATGGACTGATGTGGGAACCAAGTGGCCTTCATTTAAATCAATCCATGAGTGAATAAAGGCTGGGCTGGATGCTGATTTTTCCTGGCTGATGAACATTTCCCTGTCATTTCCTGAGCCACCATGCCCACGTGGCACTCAGCAGGGTGAAAGGCAAGGATGCTGCTGCTCTGGGGGATTGCAGCACCCAGGGGAGGCTCTGCTGCACATCCTCCTCCTTGCAACCAGCCCATCCCGCAGGGGCTGCCCCTGATGCTCCCACTGCTCCTCGGGATCCACAAAAACCATCCAAAACCATCCAAACCCACCAAAAAACACCCCAAAGCACCAAAAACCATCCAAACCCACCAAAAAACATCAAAACCCATTTGCCTTCCATCTCCAACTGCTTCACAGGACTCCAGCATCACCAGATTAGCCCAGAGTTACTCACTGCAGGCTTTGTGAGTTCCCTAAGAGCTGCATTTCACCAAGAAGTTTCTAATCATTAAAATGACCATTTCCCCGTATTTATTTTCATTTCTACGAGTCTGTGGCACAGAGAGCAGACCAAGGAGCAGCACCAGTGCCTGTTCCCTCTGAACCCATCTGTGCTCCACAGGCACTTATCCTCACTGCAGCCCTTCAGCAAACATGCCTGGAAATTTTTTCCTTCAGGCTTTGGAGAGAATTCCTGACAGGCCAGAAGCTCTGCTGGTTAATTCTGTCATTAAGGAGTGGAACGGGGTTTGGATCCTCATTTCCAGCTCTGCATTCCCGTGTGGAGCACTGGGAGGAGCAGCGCAGCACCAGGGCTGCTCAAACCTGCAGCAATTCCTGGAGCCTTTTGATTTCTGACAGGAATCCCCGATGGCTTCTGAGGAGTCTGACAGGATTGGTTTTGTTCCTGGCCAGTTCATCATATAATTACAAATTAGTGAATTGCTTGATACCAGAGGATTGTTTCATAAATTAGGTCACTGCCATTCATCATTACAATTTCTTTTCCCAGCACATCTCATCCTTTGATCCATTCACATCTCCACCCTGCACCATTAGCACTCACTGTCGTCACCTCACGGCGAGGACATTTACTCCTGCCTTGTGTTCACTTAAAAATGGGCTTCTTCCAAGTTATTATCACTGACTGAATCTTGGGTCTGCCAAAGCAAAAAAAAACACCTCCAAATCCTTAAACTTTTGCATAATATTTCCCAGCCAGCCTTTCTCTCCCTGTGGTTTAGTGTGTTATCCATCCCCTGCAGTGCAAGGATAAAATAAATGCAATTTCAATGGCTTGTTATGAGAAAGACTCAGGAATTCAGGGTAGTTCTGTGGACAAAATACCTCATTTCAGTTTCCTCTGAGTCTAATGAAATGGCTGAAGTTTTCTGACACTGCCCCTGAATGATATAATCCTGGAGAAGATATTAACAGCTGCTCTAAAAATCTAATTAAATTTTAGAGCACTGGTAATGCAGCCATAAGGCCCATGTAAGCCATTATCTACATTAATAAAAATTAAAGTCAAACAGTGTCTATACAGTAATAATGTACCTGCATTCAAGGTCACTTTAATTCCCTTACTCTCCATTTTCTCTTTATTGTTGCTGTAACTATTATTAATATTTATTCAGAATTTCAAATCTATGTCCATTTGTTCCCCTGAACGGTTTTCCTAATACACAGTATTGAGGCAGGAATTAATTCATTTGTCTTAATTGTTTATTTTCTCCCCTCCTATTATTAGCATAGAAAAGGGCAAGAAACTGCAACAACCTACAGGGATTTTATGAGCTGCCTAAATGAAAATCCAGAATGGAACAACACAGGCACAACTCATCTCAAATCCCAATTATTGTCTTGCATGGAAGACCAGAAAAAAAAAAAAAATAAAATGAATGCTATGGAAGGGGAAAAGGAAAAATCAGAAAAAATATCTGAGGATAATGTTTTATTTCTATCCAATTATTTTTCTCCACAAATTCATTTTGTTTTCCTGTGTTGGCAAGGATTACTGTGCATTTATATAACACCTACCAAGGTGTGTTGGGAGTGGCAGAACAAATGATAAAGAGAATTTTGGAGCAGCTCCTTGGAAACTGGGAATTTACTTCACTGAAACTTGGATTTCTTCGGGAAGACTGAAAACTGTTGGAAAAGCAGCGAGTGGACAATCTCAGGCAGGATGATCTGTATTGCTTCTAAAACCTTCTGGAAAAGCTTTAAAAATCCTTTAATATTTGGAAATTCATTTGAAGAATCAATGTCAAAAACCCTGTTACGATTGTGCCATGTACAAATACACAGCATCTCAATATTGATTTAAGTAAAATTTAAAACATCCAATCCAAACTCTCCATGAAGAAAAAGGGATCAGGCAGGGGGGATCCCCACTTTACTTTCCAACAGCTGTGCAGGTGCCCAAAGAGTGGTAATAGCTCCTAAATGCGAATAAAATATTCCAAATTGCCCAGATTTCCATTAAACTTCTCAGCACTGAGATACAGAAATTGTTTATGGAGTGCCTGATTAAAACTTCAAATGTTTTCCACAAAAATATTCGTAAATCAGGTGAATAAATTATCCAGTGGTCATTCCTGAGATTAAACATATTCTCTCAGCACAACACTGCTAATTCTCCTCACTGATTATTTCAGTGCTGCCACAGCACCCCAACCTCCCAAATTCTGTTTGGTTCATGGAGCCCCAGCCTTCACCTCCTCAATATTCCTTGGGAATACACAATCCTCACGTTAAATACCTATAAAGACCACCAGACCTTAAATTCCTTTTTCTCTTGTCCAAGATCATTCACCAGCAGCTCAAGAAAAAAGATCAAGGTGGGTTCTGAGGTGGTGCCACTTCTCTTAATGACCTCCAAATACCCAGATCTTATGTCTGAAGTGATAAAAGAGGTTTCAGAGGGATGGGAATGCTCTGCTCTTCCTCCCCTGATCCAGCTCAGATCGCAGGATGTTACCCAGGCAGATGCTGCAGCCAAAAATTAATAATTCCCATTTATTTTTCAATCAGGATCACACTCCTGGATGCAAGTTCAACATCAGCCACTCTCCATTCAAACAGAGCAAGGATGAACAGGGCAGCTCTTGGGATAGATATCCCAAATATCGATCCCAAATATCTTGGGATATTTGGGTTTTCACTGGGTGAGAGTATGGAGAATGGTTTTACCCAGGATAAACTTCGGGGGAGTCTGGTCTCTTATTGTTCCCCAATTTCCAATTCTAATCCCTGCGGGCACCTGGGGAAATCAAAATCCCTCCCTCACTTTTCACCACAAGAACCTCACCTGGTGCTGCTGCAGAGAGGAGGGAAAACACTCCAGGGATGGAGCAGAGAGCAGGAAACGGAAAGATTCAAGGATGGCATTTTTGTTCTGGGATATTTCATTCAGCCCTAGCAAAATGCCACTTCCCACACTGCCTTACCAGCGTTTTTAGGCCCTGCACAAAATGCAGTTTCCACACCCAGCCCATCTCTGCCCCCCTGCATATCCTCCCCTCCTGTTTTGCTTTCCTGGAGTGACAATTTGCAGGAGCTCATAAACAACCCCAAATATCAGCTCACCAGGGAAAATACATCCCTGCTTTGCTGTTCCTGTCAGTTTAAAGGAAATTAGTTAAACCACACAACAGCTTTTACAGCCCCAAGTCTTTCTGCACTTGGAGAGAAAAAATCTGCCAGCTTTATTTCCTCCAGGCAGTCATTTCACCTCTGGGCATGTTAGGGAAACAATTTTTATGCCGTCAGTGAAAAACTGTTTGTTTTAAGCAGCACTTCACAGGAAAGATGCCATGAACTGCATTTAACAACGTTAAAACTGGTTTATTCACTCAAAACTTTTGACAGCCAGGCATAAGGAAGTTTAATTTTTTTTTTATTTGCTTTGATTTATTGTTTCTCTTGAAGCCAACTCCTCGCTGCACCATTTCATTTTTAAGCACAGGAAGCACCACTTGAGCATCACACAGGGAGTTTGTAAAATCATCATTTAGCTCTGAATTTTGTCTCTCCAAATTCCTTCCCCTACTTCAAAAACTCAGTGGAGGGGAGAGGAGGATGGATGGTTGGGAGCAGGGGATCACAGAAACCTCAGGCTCCTGTTACAAATTCACCCATTTCTTGCACCATTTCCTCCTGTCTTTAGGATGGGCCACCCCAGCAGCCAGAAAGGAGCCCATAAATCAACTTTAGGAAAAGGAGAGGACTCCAAAATAACATTTGCTCTTTGCTGTACCAGTAGTTTGTCATTTCTATTTCCACTGCTTTATAACTTAGGCAAATAAATTGCTTCAGCAGCTCATTGGAGGAAAACATTCAAATAAAAATTGTGTTTCACGTGGTGCCTGCACTGGTGACTCCCCATTCAGCTTAACTGAGGGGTAGCTTTTAATTCCTTTAGGATTTAGGGAGAAAATGAAACAGAAAATAAACATTGTGTTGTGAACTTCAGGGGTGCAGCCATGAACATCTGGGGACTTGGGAGGACACCCAAAATCTTATTTACATTTCAGGGCTCTCTCAGCTCTCTGTGAGTCAGGTAAGGAATGAAACATGGAATATCTTACACACAGACACATCATTGGGGCAATTTGCTCCCCAGCTCTCCCTGAGACTCCTGAAATTCCCAGCAAGGCACAGAAAACATTAATTTCTCTTTTTTAAGGCCCAGGCCAGCTGAGCACACCTGCATTCTGCAAACCCCAGCCACAACAGCTGAGCAGAATTTCGGGAGGAAAACGTGACTCCAATGCTCCTGAACCCAATATTAAATATTTGGGTGTGCTTTGCTGTACACTTTATTGATAATTTCATTTACCTGCTGCTAGAGGATGTTCCTAAAAGCACTTTCCCCTCTGGCAACAGGCACAGAAAGTCAAGGAAGAAGAAAGGGAAGGTTTTCCCTCTTCACAGGCTCTTTTCCCAACCTGTTTTCTGCAAAAAGCTACCAGGCATTAAAAAATGCACTCAGGGTCCGAGACCTCTCCAGGCTACAGAAGAACTGGGAGCCTGAGGGTGCAGAAATCAAAGATTTTAAAGCAGAAACCTCTAAGAATGACAATATTTTAGCAGTTTTGTGTGTTTTATTGCTTTTCAGCTGCTTTGACAGTCTCATCTACCCACTGCCACAGGCCATCTTTATCAGTGATTGATCTCTGCCTCCCTTCCAACCTTCTGGGGAAACCTGGAGAGCTGGACAGAATATTTACTTTTATTTTATGTAACAACAAAGCTTTCTCTCAATATCTGTGTGTGTTGAACACCACACATGTGACTCAGCCCATTTATTGGTGTTTAATATTCTCCTCTCTCAGTGAACACAGCCAGGGGAGGAACACACAAGTGCAGAGCAGCAGAGCACAGAACAACCCCAAGCCCTGTCAGTCTGAGCCCCAGGGGTCTCTGGGGATGCCAAAACCCCAAATCAGCTCCACCACTGCAGGAGACAGAGCCCATCCAGCCTCCTCCCATCCTGGCTGCCCATCAGGGACACCCTGCCTTGAGCAGTGCCAAATTCTGTGTTCAATAACAGCTCTGAAAGAGCATTTCCACCTGGACATGCCACGACGAGAGAGGCTGCAGTGATTGCTGTGGTTATTATGATTATTCGTAGGGAATTTCAGGGAAGCTGTGGGCACAGCTTCTTGTCCCCAAAGACACAAAAAACCCATCGTGGCATTAACAGATCTCATGGATGGGGGGAAGAGGAGTAAAGAGAACAAGGAACAGAAAATAAAAGAGGAAAAAAGCAGCAAAACCCTCACATTCCTGAGCAAGCACCATTCTCTGCCTGCATCAGGGGCTTTGCTCCACACACAGCCCAGCACAAGCCTGATGCTCTCAGTCCTCACCTGTGCCACTGTGGGACCAACCCATGGACTGATAACCTGCAATTCTCTGCCTCCCTGAGCAGCCATTCCCTTCTCAGAGGTCATTTCAGATCCTGCCCCTCCCCACACACACAGCTCCACGTGGACTGCTAACACCAAACATTCCAGGGATAAAACTCTCCTTTACAACATTGGTTCTATGTGAATCACCAAAAAGATTTTTCATAAATCTGCCCCTAAAGGGATAAAATTCTCCTTTACAACATTGGTTCTATGTGAATCACCAAAAAGATTTTTCATAAATCTGCCCCTAAAGGGATAAAATTCTCCTTTACAACATTGGTTCTATGTGAATCACCAAAAAGATCTTTTCATAAATCTGCCCCTAAAAGGGATAAAATTCTCCTTCACAACATTGGTTCTATCTGGGTCATCAAAAAGATCTTTTCATAAATCTGTCCCCAAAGGGAAAAGTTTCTCCTGTATAATGTTGGTCCTACATGGGTCATCAAAAAGATCTTTTCATAAATCTGCCCCTAAAGGGATAAAATTCTCCTTTACAACATTAGTTCTACATGGATCACCAAAAAGATCTTTTCATAAATCTGCCCCCCAAAGGGAAGGGCAGCTCATTCTCATGGCACCAAAGCAAATAAGCAAAAAATAAAGTGAGTTTTGTTTGTCAGAATCAAAAGCTGTAGATTTTGTTGGTCATCCTCAGTGGACAATCACTTCTGGAAGAGACTTCCAGGGGCCTTTCCCCTCACTTTTTGTGGGGTGGTGCTGAAGGCATTCAGGAATTATCATGAAACAAAGGGAAATCAGGACAAGAAACTGCTGTGCTGAGTCCCCAGGTGGAAACCAAAGGCTCTGGAGCAGGACACAAATTTACACACATCCCACAGCATTCCATGAGAAGGCATCTCCAGCCCCACTGGGGAGGTTCCCCACTCCAGTGATCTCTGGCATGGCCAGCACCAGGGCAGCTTTATCCATCAGCAATGAAAGCCCAAAAAAACCCACACAACAACCCTTCAAAACTAAGGAAGAGCTGAACTTCAATTTGATGAACTTTCTTTAAGGATTCTTTGGAAAAATCACAAGGATCCGGCTATCACATCTCAAACTGACACCACGGCACAACAGTGAGAAGAGGAGAAGATCTGTGGGCAAACCATCAAGTTTTATAACCAAGAGCATCTCAGAAATATTTATTCTCACTTAAAAACTGGCAAGGATTTGCACTGCATAAATTACTTGCTGGTTTACTCTCGAGGGAGCAGGTGTGCTGATAAAAAAAAAATTAAAATAAGTTCTTCAAAGGAAAATGACAACACTTATCAAATTACTGAGAATGATAATTCTGCTCCTATCAGGCTAAAAATACAGCAGATGCTGCAAGTTAAAGGTTGGTTAAGTAGGATTAGCACCTGATTGCTCTTCTTTGATATTCCCTGTCTTCCACACATTCCAGAGTCAAAGGGTTATTGTTAAAATAATTTGAAAAGGAAAATAAGAGGGGAAAAAAAAACCCCAAGCTTAGACTCTCTTACATTGTATTCTCAGTCCCTAAAGGAATGAAACCATCTATTTTGTAAGGATTCTACTTTCAAATACACAATTAAATTGTACAGCTCAGCACCTTCCAAGATCATTATGTAAACAGCATTTAAGAGTGACTCCTGGGCTAATATTAGCTTTATTCTTGCAGGAATGACCTATGGATTTCTTTCTTTTTACTCTGCTCACCACAAATGCAGAGCCTGCAGATCAATTTATTTGCTTGCAGACTTCACTGGAGTCTTTGTTTTAAGCTTAACGTTGTGAAGCTTTTATTACAATAAAAATATTCAATATTTTCCTCCTGCAATAAGTTGTTTCTATCAATTAGGAAACTTGCACTGAATTCGGTTAGAAAGATTTTATTTATGGGGGTTTTTTCTCTAGAGCTGCAATAAAATTAGGCTTTTAAGCAACCACTGTAACCACTTCTATTTCAGCTACTTTCACCCAAACAGCCCATGCAGAAATGGACATTTAATGAAATGAGACTCAAAATGAACATGGCAGTTTTACACCACACAACAATTTCTTCTCCCTGGGATTCCCAAAACTCATTTGTTGGCTGTGGGCTTCCCAAAAGCTCTGCTGTGGCCACAGCCTGGGGTCACCCTGTCCTTGCCAAGGGACGCCTGGAGCCACCTGTGCCCTGCAAAGCAGGGAGCAGCTCCTGGGGGGCGGAACCGTGCTGGGCATTAAATGGGTCCCATCTGTCTGCTCCCAGTGCTCCAGGGCACAGCTCTCCAGATCCACCCCTCTCAGCAGCAATCTGGCAGCCCAGCACTCCAGAATTTCACATTTCCCATCACCTACAACAGCAGAAGGAGTCTGGTGGGCCAGGCTGCTCAGCCAAGCCAAGAGATAAAGGTTACTTCCCCAAATTATGTAACCCAGTTCTGCACAAACGACCGGAGCTGTTTTCCCAAAGGGAATATTTAAAGGCAGTTTTAAACTACTGGGTTTTAAAACTAATTAAAAGTCTTGGTCTTGATCTTGGAGGTCTTTTGCAACCTTAATAATTCTCTCTGTAAAAGTAAATATAAATACACACTGTGCTGAAAAATTACTTTAAATTATAAATGAACCTTCTGAGTTGACCAAACTGAATGTGCAGATCCTCTCTTACCCAACAAGAACTTTTCCATGGGATGATGCTTTTTCAGGTTCATCCTAAACACCCTACAGCACTACAAAACAAACTTCACAGTGTGCTTTTAAAAATGACTTTCCATCCACTTGATTCAAATCAAGGTCTGGCTGAACATGATCAATGTTCATTAAAAGCTCTGCAGTGACAGGTACACGAGCAGCACTCAGCGTTTGCACAGCCAAGCTCCCACAGCTGGAATGAGTAAATGGAGCGTGGGCTTCCACACGCAGCTGACACCATCCATAACTCTGCCTTTGACACTTGGCTGCCCTTAGGAAGGAGCTGTTTTTCAAAAATAGTTTTGTTTGCAAAAAAAAAAAGAAAAAAGAAATAAAAAAATTACCAGAATAAACTTCTCTGTAAAGCGGCTTTGGTCCAGAGTTATGAAAGAAATGCCAGGCAGGAAATTCTTCCAAGTGGGAATGCTTGTGTGAGCTGGAACCACTGCTTAACCACACAGGTTCATCAGAAATAGGATCTAAACTCACATTTGTGCCTTTCCTTCAGTAAGCAGATGAAGAGACAGGCACTGCTTTGGTGGGACAGCATCCCATGGGGAGCCCACCTGAATCCAGCCCCCAGTTCTGGAACAGGAGAGAGAACCCAGGTTCTGCTAAAATCCCATCAGATCCCAGAAAGTCCCAGCATTCAGGACAGAATATACTTTCTAGGACATGATTTCCTGAATTCTTACAGAAGTGTGCGTGTGGTGCCCTTCTCCATGAGAGAAGGATCAATGCAAGCTTTAGGATTGGTCTCAGAGAGACAAATCCTTCTGGAAGGCTTTTCCAAAGGCATTTCAGGTTATCCCACAACCTCCTTCCCTGGCCCTGAATTCCTCTAAAAAAAACACTTGAAAGTTTTCATGTATTTTTATATTTACCACTGAGGTAGATTTTGGGGTGAAAAGTTTTCTCAGGGAACATTTTCCTCTGTTATGACATCAAAAGCACGAGGGAATCCTGGTAGGAAATCCCTCACAGTTTGCACAATGGATTACGAGAACCAGAAGGAATTTCTTTCCCACCAGCTCCAAATATCACATTGCCAAGTTTCATTTTAGGGAGGAAGCAAAGCAGATCAAAACATGAACCAACAAGTTTCCTCTCACTACTCCTACATGAAAAACCAACTCAAACTGCCGTGACATCCCAAAACATCTTCTAATTGCCAAAAACACCAACCAAACACACGGAAAATGACCAATGCTTGGGATTTGGGAAGGAATCCTCAAGGAGAGGGAAAGCAACTGTGTTGTTGACACAGCAAAGGGAAATATTCCCCCTCCCTGCAACAGCTGAAGGGAGAAGGTTTGATTTGTTCTTTTCAGCCTTTCTGAAGTCTGACTGTCCATTGCATTAATCAAATTTCCTTTGAGGCAGGGCTTGAAGGCCTTGCCTTCCCTCCCAGCTGAGCCTGGGATGCCCTGGGTGGTCTCCAGCTCATTACCTTGATCAGCAGCTGCAGATGGTGATGGCTGGTGATGGACAAACCCTGGGGGCTCTGCTCGGGCTCCGTCAGGCTGCTCAAACCCTGCTGGCCTCGAATCTTGGGAATGGAACTCCTTGGGGATGTTTGGGAGTGCGTGAGACAGAAACACATCTGTCCATCCCTGTGCTGCACAGGGCTGGGATGAGCCTGGGGAGGAACCTGGCCTGGGAGGAAAGGATGGATCCTGAACAGGATTATCTTCAGTCCTAATGAAACTGATTTCCTCAGGTTTCATTTTATATCTTCATATGATTGATATATGACAAATGCTGGCAACAATAACGAAATAAGAAAAAATAATCAGCTGTGAACTGTAGTGTTTCTTTTTTTCCCCTTGTTGGAAATACTTTAAGGTGGATACACAATGATTTTGATAAATGCCAAAATATGTGGAGTGTTGATATCTTTGCAGAAAGGGATTAAACTGTGGAATTACCACATGCTCAACTATAAACTGCAAGCACATGTAAGGACCAAGCTGAAAAAAGTCTTTTGCTGACTTTTAACCATTTTTGCTTAATTTTGAGCTGAATATGAAGGGATTGTCATAACCCAACCTCAGCAAGGTTCTCACTCATACCAAGGAGATACCCACAAACAGATACATCCACAAAGAGGGGCAAAATCATTCTTAATTCATGTCAATAAATACATAATTCATGCTATGTAACTTTTTGTTGTGTTTACAAGACCACCATGGCAGGGGGCTGAGCTAAACTGATTCCCCAAGGTGGATAAAGCCAATCTTCCCCAGGCTGAAGATAAAAGGTGGTGCAGCAGCTGCTATAAATACCACCAGGCATTATTTTAAATCTTAAAGCAAGAACACCCTGAAATATTTCACATCACAGAGTAAATGGTTTGAAGATTGCAGACAGAGTAGTCAGGCTATGAATAACTGACAAGAAAGTCTCCAGATAAGCACAGGGAGTTAATTATGCTGTAGCCAGAAATAAATAAAACCACCAGCTCCAATGTTCGTGAAGCAGCTGGTAATAAATAACAACTTGTAAACATTTTAATGCACTTATTCTGGTAAAATTAAAATCAATGTTCATGCAGCAATAGCTATTAAATAATACTTACTGGGGAAAAATCTGAGAAGCTTAAAATCCAGTACCTTGAGTGTCAGAAAATAAACCACACAATGAGAAACAGCTGGAGCTCATCATTTATAGCATTTTGAGGTCTTAAGGAAAAAGGCTGCCAAAAAAATACCATGTACAGATATTTGGGGCAAATTGATCTCATAAAAAAAGGATTAGTGCATGCAAGGAGTAATCAAATGCTTCGTGTTGGATTACAATTCCACTTAATAAATCAAGCTACTTCTGCTCCTGAAAAGGTTCATTCTGCACTCATTTGATTAGTTACACTAAAAATAAATCCCACCAGCAGAAGCAAAAGATAAATGCCTCATCAAATAAACTCTCCCACGGGTCCCTGTGAGCAGCTGACTGATGCCAGCCCACATCTCTGAGAGCTTGGGAAGATCCCAGCTCAGCCAAGGTGTTCCTTGTTACAGACTGGACTTCTTACAGGGGCATCCACCTTGCCAGCCCGGTCCCTGCTTGAACTTCGCCAAACACCAGTTCAGCACCTTGGACAGGGCTCCGGAAAATCACAGAATATTTAGCTCAGAAGGGACCTTAAAGACCACCAAGTTCCAACGTCCTGCTCCAAGCAGGGCCACCACATCCATCATCATCAATCAGAGAAGATACAAGAGAAGATCTTCCAAATGTGGCCCAAGAGGGTCACTATGAAGAGAACAAACCATCCAGCAAGGATTAATTTGGTTCATTTCCTATTTTCACTGCCTGAGGTGGCGAGCTCAGATGGATGTGACACCACACTCTCCTCACAGGATGAAATCTGAGGACAGTTTGCATTCTGGCCAGGCTGTTGCCAGCCTTGCCTGGAGAATGGAAAACTGCTCTGGAGCACAATCCCCTTGCTGCTTTGCTTCAGTATAATTGGGGACCTCTCTGTTCTCAGGATAATTTTTTCCTCACAAGAGAGAGCAGCTACTTCTTATTTTTCTCTGGACACATGCCTGGGTAAGAACATGACTACACAGCACAAAAGGACAGGAAAAAGCAGGAAACAGTTCTTTTTGAAAAATAGAGAAGAGTTTGTGCTCTGACAAGGGTCTGCTGTGCTCTGTGAGCTGAATCCATCCTTTGCTGTGAATCATGGTAGCTCCCCATTTCATTTTGACCTTTTCATCATCATGCAGCCTGATTAGCTCTCCAAGCCAACTGCCTTCATGTGAAAATGAAATCAGCTACTTAAAAGATAGAAGATGAAAGCCATCAAAGTTCTGTTTCATATTCTCAGAACGTTTCTTTTAGAGAAGTGCCACCAGCCTGACATCCCTGGTAAGTAAACACCTTCCAGGGCAGCAGGAAAGGACAAGTGAGCCTCTCCTCCAATGGAGGAAAAAGCCTGGAAAGGCTTTTTGGAGGGATGATGTAGCTGAGAGACAGCAAATTCACAGCTGAATTCCCTGGGTGCCTCCAGGGATGTGCCAGGGCTCAGGGAGGGAGTGCCAGCTCACACCCACACAGGATCCAGCAGACACTCCAAGGGAGGAACGGGAGGAGGGAGCTGCATTTGCAGCACACAGAAGTGGCTGCAATCACAGATGCACATTCAAGGAATGCAGAAAAAAAATCTGTTGATGAGACATCAAGGAACACGCTGAGTAAGCACCTTATGCACCCCTGTCCTTGGAGTACCACCCACATCCAACTTCCAGACCCAGAGGAATCAAAAGCAGGATTGAAATGACTCCTTGAAGAGCTGCCTCTCCCCATGCTCACCTTCCAACATTGCTCTGAGGGCCAGGACCTCTCCAAGATTTCCACCCCAACAGGGCAAATAAAGAGAAACGGTGAGAGACCTGCCCCAAACACAAACCTGCCACAAAAGTACCAGTTACTACAACAAGTTTTGGATTGATGCACATATCCACACACACACAGAAGAGCTTTACCATTGTACTGATCTATTTCCCCCACAAAAACTACCAGAGATGTGAAAGATGTGAAAGGAGGACAGGTGAGATGCAGCCCCTGCTATCATCAGATATCACACACAGCAGCCCACCTGGGGAAGAGAAAATGCCAGGAGTTCTGCCAAAAACCCGCAATACAGCCCACCCCTCCAAAAAACCCAACCAAACACCAAAAAACCCCAAACCAAACCCTGATTTGCATCTGCTCACCACAAACCTTGTTGCCAGTCTGGCACCAGAGCATGGAAGAGCAGGACAGGTTCTCCAAACCCCGGTGAAAACAGCCTTGTCTCTCAGCAAGGATTTAAAATCAGGATTTAAAGCAAGCAGCTTTTGCCAATATAGGAACTAAGCAGCCAGCAGCCAGCTAAAATTCAGAGATTCAACATCTTTAAGCAATTATGGAATTTGAACTTGACTTGGGTGTTTCTAAGGCAGCAATATTGCAGAGGCAGAGTCCCCACAGAGCGTTCGGCGTGCTGCAGACTCCACACAGGGCTCTGTCACTCACAATAATTTGGTTATTAAGCTTGATTAGCTGGTGTTGGTGATTTTAGAATATTTTGAATCTGGAGGATCCAGTGGCTGAGGAGGTGAAGCAGCAGAGGGAGGTGCAGGGCAGGAGCTGGTGCTGGCAGGAACAATCCAAGGGGATGCTGTGGGCACCAGGATGTGGCAGGGCTGGAGCAGAGCAGAACGGCCTTTTAAAATTTTTTTTCCATCCTTCAGATTCTCTCACACCAACCCACAAGCCCAGAGACGAGCACTGAGAGCTCCATGCATCTATCAGCTCTATTTATTACCTAAAACCACAAGGATGCTTTAACAGTCCCTTTCACTCTGCTTCCATTAGCAAAATATTGGCACGACTTCCTCTCCCACTCCTCCAATGACAATTACAAGCTATCCCCCCCAAGTACTTCTGTTTTTTAAAAGTACATTTTCCTAATATTTAATTTATACATCATTTCCCACATGTATTAGTAATAAATGTTTCGAGGCGGCAGACAGGAATCCAACAGGAAAGCATAATGCTTGCTGTTTACTAGGAGGCCTCATTAAAAAGACATCAAGAGCAAGGAAAATAAAAACAACCTTGTGAACCTTTGTAATTGGTCTCCAGAGAAACCTAACACTGAGGACATCGATGCAGAAACGCCCCAGTGACTGGAAAAAATAAAAAACCCAGCTCACTCAGCCTCTTGCACCCCTCAGTTCTTACATTTATTTTTTTTTAAATTATTGTAACACACACATTTTGTATTTTCTTATGGCTGTAACAGCCCTCTCAGTTATTTGATGTGGTGATACCAAATACTTAAATAATTATCAATCACTCCCACCTTTAATGATTTTTAAGGGCAGAATAACCAGAGGCATTTTCATGGGGTTTAACTTTTTGCAAGGTCTCTTGTGGGGGAACTCTCCAGTATTGGAGCCAGCTGTGTGTTTTTATCATCTCTCCTGTACTAAAATAAAGAGCACGAGTGCAATTACATTGGATAAATTTGTTATTATTTGTAGAACAGAGCTGTTACATCAGACACATTTTTAGCAAAATAATGACTTAATCCCCCTTTGAAATGAAAGTTAATTTGACTGGCTTTGCCCCCAGTTAGGCCCAGCTGTCACTGGCAAAGTTTAATTTTTAAGCCAAGCCCAGCATAACCCCCCTATTACCGAGCAGCCTTCAAAATTCATATTTAAAGCCAACAGGTCCCAGAGGCTCCTTTCAGATCCTTCTGGGCTTCCCAGAAGACTCATGAAAGTTGATTAAACTAAAAATTGCATTTCATTTTCCTGTTTTGTTTGCATTTAAATGGAGAAACTTGCAGCTGGATAATGGCCATATATTTCCTGTTGTACTTCCACTCCCAGCAATAAGTGTTTTGTCATGTTTTGTGCCGCTTGAAATATGAACTTCTTGCTCCAAATGCAGAATTAAGACTGTGCAGACCTGAGAATACAGCAAGACTTGACGGAAATGTTTGATTGGTGGGGTTTAACGTCCATCTAAGCACAATTATTTGGCATGTTTTCACTTGCAGGTGCACTTGGGGACCCCCCCAAGCACCCATTCCTCCCTCCTCGCTGCCCTGCTGCACCCCCAGCTCCCAGAATTGGTTATAAACCCCCTCAGACGCCAGATTTTACAGGAAAGCTTCAAAACTCAGCCAAGCACTGGATGTGATAAAGCTCATGAGAAGCTGCCACCTTTCACCCAACCCATGCTGATCAAAGGAGCCTTTGCACCATCACTGCTGGGCTCCATGCGCAGAATCCGACTCAATAAGGTTGGAAAGGACCTCCAAGATGATGAGATCCATCCTCTGAGTCCCCCATCAACTGAACCACATTGGGCAGTGCCACATCCACTCGTTTTCCATGGATGGTGATGCCACCATTTCCCTGGGCAGCCCATCTCAGTCTGACCACTCTTTCTGTGATGAAATTTATCCCAACGTCCATCCTGAACCTCCCCTGGCACAACTTGAGGCTGTTTCCCCTTGCTGAGTCCCAGAAAAGCCTTGGGAGAGCAGCACCTCCAAGCCCAGCCCTCAGCAGTGCCCTCTCCTCTCCTCCACAGCCAGGCAGCTCCCATGGGATGTGAGGAGGATCATCCCTTAAATTCACAGCATTTCAAGGAGAAAAAACTGCACCCCTAAAAGAACTGATAAGAAAAATCCACCCAAATTTGCTTTCATCCTTTTAAGAGTCCCTAAACCTTGGTGTTATTTATTGGCAGGTCTGGCTCTGCAGAAGGCTCGGGGACACAGAGTTGGCACAAGGAGCAGCTTCCATTGCATTTTGGCACCTTTTGGGATGGTTTTGCCACACCGTATTTTACAGCTTCCCTATAAAGAAATGCATCTTTAATCTCCCTACCCTCCTTGCCTTCAAAGGGCTTTTCCAGGTTTTGGAGGCTCCAGCCCTGGTGATGCCCAGGCCAGGGTGGCTGTCCCAGGTGCTGCCAGGACCAGCTCTTGCCCAGCCCCACCACTCCAAACCCAGCTCTCATCCCATTTAGCACAGCCCAGCCAAATCAGGAGTAAGGAGATGAGTTTAAGTTCATCAGCAATAGAATTTTTAGTGGTTTTTGGGACTTTAGCTTGGGTAAGGTGCTGTGTGTGAGCATGGATCCTGGGAAAGGCTCGGGGATTCATTCACACTCTCTCTCCACAGGGCAGAGATGAAGTGTCATGATTATTTTCACATGTTAAGCATCACCAGAGCATGATCATGCAGTTAGCAAGGAAGGAATAGCTATTTCCCATTCCAAATGAAACAAACTGGGCAGCCTCTCCTCCAGCTCTGCTCCTTCCTGTTTTACACCTGGCACTGCGGTGACAGCACAAACAGCAAAATTCTCACCACAGCCCCCAGTCCAGACCTTCCCATGAGTCTTCTTTAAAAAAATCACTCTAAAAATTCCCTAACTATCCCAAATAATAGGGAATAGGGATAGGAAAGCTGGGACAGCTCCCCACACGAGCCCTGGCCTCACAAGCACATCTCCAAACCAAGTTGTTAAATCTGTCAAGGCACAAATGCATTTATGGCTTCATGCAAACACACAGAGATAAGATAATATAATTAATAACTTCCCTCTGGAAACTGGTGATTGGCATTCATATTGTGCCAAAAATTAAGGTTAAACGACAGCAAAAAGGAATAAGAAAATTAAGGGAAGGTTTCCAACTTTGTTTTGCAGCATCACCAACCAAATTCCTTGCCTTGGGCACCAAAAAAGAACCAGGGTGGAAATTGCCACATTTAATCTGACTTTTTTTTAGACTAATTACTTTCCTGCAAGCAGAGTCACTGAACTGCTCGTTCCTAACCCTGCCTTGTCTGGCACATCAACAGATGGGAGCAAAATGACTTCTGTAAATCAGAGCCCAGTGACAGCAGCGAGATTATCTCGGTTCTGGGAAACAATCTCAGGTACAGCTCACATTAGAATCTCGTTAGGATTTCTCCATGAAATATTGCTTTACATCAATTTTGCAGTGCAATGGTTCCTAAAAACTTCCATACAAAAGGAGATCTAATCACTTCCTTCACACCCTCTCCTCATTTGTTTAGAAGTCTAAAAATACCTTGAAAAATAGATGATATATTACAAGAGAGACTCCTTATTTTAATAACTTATCTTCAGAGATGGAAAACAGCATTGCCAAAATACTAAAATCATTCCAGTGAATTTCAGAATTAGCAAAGTCCTGAAATATTTCAACTTTCCATTACACACCCTTGAATTCTGCAAGATGGGATTCAATTAAATCAGCTGCCGCCCTCGACTCTGCAATTGCCAAAGGCAGATTAAATCAGAGAAGGGCAAAGTTGTGAAAAGAACCTTTAGGACTACGTCAAACATGAAATAATTTAAGATAAGGGACAAAAATATCCGGTTTTGTTTGGAGTGAGAAGCTAAATTAGGGCACAAGACGAGGGTGGTCAAATAAATGAAAACCTGGTTGAAGTGGGGCTGCAATCATTACCTGGAGAGCTCTGTTATTTAGGAAATAAATTTTACTTACAATCCCAGCTTCCTTTGTCTTTGGCCAAGGCTACCTTGCATCCATTTGAGTTCAATCTCAAGATTCCTCCTGTCCTTCTACCCCGAGCAGTTAAACCCCTTCCCTTTCAAGCTCTTTGAGCTGCTGGTCTCCCTCGCAGTGATGCAGCTTCAGCAGCCCAAGCCCCTGAGAAATCCTCGTGTATTCATTGCTTTGAAATTGTCACAGGGGAAAAGAGAGGGAAAAAAAAAAAAAAACAACCAGAAAAAAGGAGAAAAAACCAATCCACTTCCTTGCTTTGTGTTGTATTTCAGAGAGTTTAAATGATCTAATATCCAATTCCTTCTCAACGTACCACAAAGTGCTAAATGGGAAGAATTGCATTACTGCCACTGCTTAGATCTTGGCTGATAAGGTGAGCCTTGTACATTTAAAGTGACTTCTGAAAAAGCTGGTGCTATCCTGGTCTGGTAATTAATAATTCATGGAGCCAAATTACAGCTCAAGAAGGATCCAGCCATTTTTACCAGTTCTTTAAAATTCCTCTGATTTATGTATGACTAAGTAGGAGACTGAGCAAAGGGAAAAAAATTAAAACTTAACACTTCAGGTTGCAAATTAAACTGTTCTGTACTCAGAAAGGATGGATGGAGCAGGATATAAAAATGCTTCTTGGGAGACAAGCACATGGAGAACATTTCTGAACATACATTCATTTTATGATATAAAAATAGCTTCCGCAGCTACTAAAATTGGAGATATTTAAAACTGGAAATATTTATCACTAATGGGACTTGAGTGCCCTGGGAGTGCAACACAACACATTAATATTTGTAACATCTTTACAACAGCCCTCCTTCCATGCTGTCCTTGATGAATGGACTCATTTTTCTGCCCCTTGTAGCTTTATCCTCTCATTGTTAAAGACATTTTTATTGATCCATGTACAGAGCAAGATCCACCTAAAGACAAGGATCAGTAAAGGAATCCAATTTTATTTTATTTCTTCCAGGGGACAAAAAAATCCCCAGAAGATGATTCAGAAAACGATTTCTTTCTCAATTACCAAGCACACCCAAGCTGACGTTTTCAAAAGGGCCTAAAAATGTTCTACAGGATAAGGACACAGCCCAAAAAAACCCAAACAGAGGAGTAATTTACAGATACAGGAATACCCAGGGGCTTCCAGAAGTTTTTTCGTCCATTGTGGCCTTTAATCAACTTTTTATTTAGAACATTTCATCCTGAGACAGCAGCTGAGGAGATGCCCATACTCAGAGGGGCTGTAGAATTCCTGGCTATTGCATAACCCAAATGAAAACCTCAGAAAACCTTAATTAATGCAGCTAGACTGTTTAATCTTTTAAAGAATAAAACTTTTTTTTTAATAGTGCCAAGAAGAAAAACTTATTTGCTTTGGTTTTCAGGAAAATGTGTAAGGGCAAAATTTTCATAACTGTGGAAATAATTAGGTCTTAAATTGAAGTTGAGCTTCCTAAAAGCCTAAGTTACTTTGAAAATTGTTCATTCCATATCGCAAATGATAATCTAGCAGTTTTTCATTACCACTATCTAATTACATCTCACTTGAGCTCCAACATCTCGTGATAAGAAGTTATTTAAGCAGATAATACAGGATTTTGGAGCTGCCCATGGTTGGCCATGTTACACAGAAATATTTACACCCACAAGTTTCCTTCAATGCAAACAGCAGCTAAAAGGTATCACAGCAGATTGTTCTGCTGCAAACCAAAATGATCCAAAATACCCCAAAATTATCTTTTGTAAAACAACTCTGAGGATCTACCAGAGGAATCTGCTCCATATGTTAACCCTGATATTGATTAACTCCACTTTACACTGAAGATGAGAGTTTGAGAACATTACTGGGAGTGTCCTGGAATGAGTTGGGATCTTTAAATGCCACCCAGTGCCACCCCATGCCATGGCAGAGACACCTTCAACTACCCCAAGGTGCTCCAAGCTCCATCCAGCCTGGCCTTGGGCACTGCCAGGGATCCAGGGGCAGCCACAGCTGCTCTGGGAATTCCATCCCAGCCCCTCCCCGTCCTCACAGGAAGAATTTCTTCCCAATATCCCATCTAAGTCTGCCATTCCCCCTTGTCCGGGCACTCCAGGCCCTTGTGAAGTCTCTCTCCAGGTTTTTTGTCACGTCCCCTAAAGTCCTGGGAAAGCTGCATTAATTGACTCCAAAGCTTCTCTTCTCCAGCCTGAACAATCCCAATCTCTGAATCCTCTCCAAGGTTGACTAATTCCTGTACTAGACAGATTAATATATTTACTTTTGTGGGTTTTTTTTTTATTTATTTCCACAGTGGATGGTAAAATCCTGCAGTGGGTTGTCCATAGAGGTTGTGGAGTCCTTGAAGATGCTCAAAACTCAAAATGGAAAAGTGTCTGAGCAACCTGTCCTCCTTGGAACAGGAAAATGGGGCAGATGACATCCAGATTCCCTCCAGCAACATTATTTTATGATTTCAACAGCAAAACAGGCGTGAAAACCCCAAATGTTAGAGTCTGGAAGTGAGAATGAGCAGAAGAAGAAGTGGACATACACAGACACTGTTCTGTGTTAAAAACAAACCAGTGAGACTTACTGTGAGCAGTTCATTCAAAGAACCTGAGTCCTCTCTTGGAGCTATTATTTTGATAGCAAACCATTTGATTTGTCACTAAAAGGTACATTTCAAATGGAAATTGTTTGTTAACACTAAGAGGAGTCAACAACCTTCAGCTCATGGAAATATCCAGCACCCTGAGGCACTTCAGTGAGCTCAAATCAAGCTGCTGAATGAAATCCCCACATCGTGTTGGGCAGTGAGGGACGGCTCTGCTCACCCCAGAGAGCTGCTGGGCTGAGTGTTCACTGGCCACAAAGCAGCTTGAAAATCAGCCCTGTTTACGTTTATTCCTGAAGAATCTGAGACTTCATTGGAGTCTCCTGGAAAGGCTCAGAGCACAGTTTAATTGAGAGAGAGCTCTGATAGAGAGGAACGGCAGCGGCGAACGGCTGCACTCAGACATCACAGAAACCCCTCCTTCACTGAGCTCCAGCCACCCAAGCCTCAGACACTCTAACGTGAGGTGAATTTTGGTGCAGAATTGTATCAAAGGCTGTTTCTTTTCTCTGGCAGTTTTGTTTGTGCCCTGTTTTTCCTGCAGGCTCCTCCGTGGCACCCAGTGCTCCCCATGCACGCGAGCACGGCCGCGCTCTCGCTTCTCACGCAGCCCTGATTAGGAGCTTTGCAACTGCTCTTAGCCCCACTCCCTGGGGTGAAAGATGCGGAACAGATCACTGCAAAGATGCAGGTGTGTGGTTTAAGGGCCTCTCTAAGCCTTCAGTTTGATCAGCCTGTGCAAACACCCTGCACTTTGGACTGCGCAGGATTTCTTAACCCACCAGTCACATAAAAGAACCCTCTCCTCAAGATGAGCCAGACACATGGTCTAGAAGTTAAAAAAAAATTTTTCAATAACAAAATCACTTTTTCCAAAGCTGTTAGGCTCTCAGTGAGCTCCCAAGAAGCACCTGAACAGCCCAAAAATCTCTTGACAGCACCCTCCCCTGTGCTGAAGCACCTCTAAAGATTTCTGGTGTCATCCAGTTATTTTAATTTATCCCAAAGTCCTAAAAGCCAGCACTAAAAGCAAGCAAGGCTCTCAGCATGAAAAAGTACATCCTAAATAACAAATATAACACATGTAAATACCAGTCCCCTAAAACAAGTTCAGTAGCTTTAAAGGTATTGCCATCAATCACACCATTACAACTGCAGTTTAAAGCACCATCAGAAACTTCTGGAAAGAGAGTTTTGTACTTTCAGCAACTGTTGTGACAAATTTCTGATCATTTTCAAATGAATTATTACTTAAGCTTAATAAAAATCTTGCTCTAACACAATTGTTTGTATTGGCTAAATAAATCAGCACAGCAAAGCGGGCAATAATATTAATTTTGAGTAAGAAGGTGAAAGCAAAGTCAGAAAAGGGAATGCAAAAAAACAAACAAAGATGTAAATTTCAAAACACGGCTGACATTCCCCAAACCATTTAAATGTAGTTTTTGTCTTTTCCCTAAGAAATCAGAATTGTGAAGAAAAATGAAGAAGACAGGAGGAAACCCATAAGACCCATTAACATCTACACACACCTTCCATGAGGCCAGCTTGCTCAAAACTCACTCAAGTCCCCAGCTGAAATAAAATTTAGCTCTTTTAGAGTACGGACATAATAAGGAGCATATCTTTTCCAGCTACAGGCTCTGCACTGCTGTAACTTTTCTTCCTAAACCCAGATATTTTTGCACGTGTAACAATTGTTCAAAATTGCTGCTAACTTCCAGTTTTTTCTTTGCTCCAAGTCTAAGAAGCCTCCAGTAACATCTTGAGCATAAACTCTAAAAATCCAGGTGGAGCTGTCCGTCTGTTGACCCTGCTATTGCTCAGAGAGCATTAGGCAGACTGGCAAAGAGCCACATCCAGTTTGAAATGTGCACTGAAAATTTCCTCTGTCAAATGAATCTTTAATCTATTTATAATCTCCAATGTTTCCTCTAAACAGCACTCCATGTCTTACCTTGTATCATTTTCCACATAAATGCCATGCCACAGAGCTGAAACGTATGTCCAAAGAGAAAAGTGGATTTCATTTTGATTTTTTTAAAGTGAAATGGTTGAGAGATTGACCTTATTATAATTTGATCTCCAGTCATTATTACCAGAACAACTCAAAAGCAATTCCTGTCATCGTCCCTGCTGCAGAGTGTTTTGGAAACCAGGGCCCTGCTACAGGAAAACAATTCCTTCCTTTCTGTGCACTTGATCAGAAATACAGGGTGCTGACAGAAATCAGCCCAGATCTTCTGACGCTTCTTTTGAACGTTAAGGGTTTCCAACTCATATTCTTGTTTGGGTAATTAACATCATTATGTGGAAATGCTTCAGACAGGAAAGGTTTATCTGAACCAGAATCACAGAGTGGTGGAGGGGACCTTAAAGTTCATCTCATTCCACTTTCCACTGTCCCAGGCTGCTTCAAGATCCATCCAACCTGGCCTTGGACACTGCCAAGGATCCAGAGGTAGCCACAGCTTCTCTGGGAATTCCATCCCAATCTCCCATCCATCCCTGCCCTCTGGCAGTGGAAGCCATCCGCCGTGTTCTGTCCCTCCATCCCTTGTCCCCAGTCCCTCCAGGCACTGGAAAATACTCTCAAGGTCTTCCCAGAGCCTTCTCAAGCCTCTTCCTCCTCTCCAGAGCCATTGCAGGGAGCACTATTCTGCTCCCAGACTTCCCTCCACTGCAGGAGACAGAATTTGGGATGTCAGGAAGAGATTTTGGGTTGTGTGCCATGGTCAGTCTCTCTGAACAAGAGGAAGCTTGGAACAGCAGGGGGACAAAACCTGCTGCTGCAAATGCCAGCACTGGGGCTATTCCCACTCCCACCCCTGCCCAAGAGCCCCCCAGGACAGCAGGCACACAGAAACTGGATTTCCTTGCACAAAACTCCCTCATGTCTGGCCGTGTTGAAACGAAGTAAATTAACAACAAACAAGTTACAAACGACAAAGAGCCTTTCAACAGCCCCTTTACTCTGGTGCTACAATCCACACAGCACTTATATTCTTTCAGAAGCTACAGAAACTAACAAAGGCAATAGTGCTGAGCTCCCCTATGATTATTTATGACCTATTTTATGCATCTGATGATTCACAGGAGCCAGATTTACCTGCAGCTCCTTACACTGGGTGTTCATTCATTCAGCAAGGTGCTGTGGGTTTAATTCCCCCTTCTCTGAGCTCCACGGGATCCCAGCTGGTCCTGGAGTGGAATTTTGAGCAAAACCCTCACTCAGACCTCCGCAAACACAGCAGGACCTACAGCAGGAAGGCTTTGAACAGACACTCAGCATCCCGTTAGTGTCCTTTGTGTTCCTCTCAGCTGCTGGTGTCCCCGATGCTCTGATAAGGGCAGCAGCCCCATTTGGTGCCTATCAGATAACGCAGCTATCAGGGGGATCTTTATCTGCTCTGTGTAATCTTTATCTGCTCTGTAACGCTGTGGGATGGAGCAGATCTGGAATCTGAGAGTTCTGCTGCTGCCTGGGTGATTTGAGTCACTTCAGCTCTGCCCGCAGCTCACAGGGATGAAACACTGACAGGAAAATATCTGACATCTGCTCCAAGTCTTAGGGTACTTTAAAGGAGAATTTTTTATTATTGTTGTTTTTACAACTATGGAATCACTGAACACGGGCTTGCAAATAGCAATAAACTTATAGAGTCCATACATCAACATTCTTAGAGGAGAGCACATAACAAAAACGGGCAGCTGGGGGTTGGAACTGGAGGGCCTTGGATGTCCCTTCCAACCAATCATGGTCCATTCCATGATTTTTTACGATTTATGAGGAGGCAGCAGCTCCTCCCGTGTAGGACAGAGCGAGGCATTTCCTCACGCTGGAAGCATGACAATCCTGGCAACAGCACTCAGCTGCAGAGGGTTGGGTTTGGTTTTTTAACTGTAAATACTTTGCCCCAATTTCCCCCTTGCCCACTAAACCAGAGCACAAAATCCACTCGTGTTTTGAGCACTTGGCTCTGAGCTTTTGTATTACAAGACAACCCCTAAAAAGGAAGCAGTGCATGGAATAATACTGATTATCTCCTCCCTGGCCCCTTCCCTCATTTCACGTCTTCTAAAAATTATGAAGTTTAGCCTGCTAAGGACTGAAAGGTCTAAGTTTCCCTCACTTGGACAAAGTATGGGACATCAGGGTTGTCTGAAGGAGACACAAGGGCAGAACTACTCAAATATGAAAAGAAACTCAAAGAAAAACTGATTTACTTCTCACTTTGATATTCTTATGGAGATACACAAACAGATCTCAGTTTTTATAGCCTTTAAGGGCAACACATCATGAAACCCAGTCTTTCAAACTGAATTTAAATGCATCCTTAAGTTATAGAAGAAAGGCTTTTGTTCCCATAAGATGGCAATCAAAACCAGACCCACTAAATAATGTGGCTGCTATGAGTCTGGGCAATTTTATTTCCAATACAAAAGAATCCTACTTATGCAAAAACTTTGATTAATTATTTTGCATCAGGAAGAAAGAATCTCTTTTTAATTGTAGCAAAAAAAATCATTATAGATTAAAATGTCATTTTAAGTAAGACATTATGGAACCAAAAGATCATTTCTGCTCTTTCCAAATTAAGAATGGAAAACTAAAAATTAAACTGTAAGTAAAATGCCATATATTGCCTTGAAATGAATTTCCAATAATAGTATCTACTTTATATTGGTACAAACAAACTTTGTCTTAATTAGATTGACCTTTAAAAAGCTTCTCAGGCATTTGAGAATTGTAAATACTTAAAGTCTGATTCATTCACATTCCTGTTTGCTGAAAGCTTCGAAACACAGAGCTGGGGCCAACTCCACTGGTCCTGCAGCTCTGCTGGGACCAGGCCAGCCAGGCCTTGGAGGAATTTCGTCCTTCTGCCTCCACGGAGCCCTGGGGGGATTTGGAGCTTGGCTGTACTTTGGAAGGGCTGTGAAATCCAGCAGGAGCTGCAGCGAGGGTTGACTGGGAGATGAGCAAATGGGAAATGGGGCTGAAGTGGCATCGCTGCACCAGCAGAGGGGAATTCACAGAATGACAAAGTAGTTGGGGATGAAGGGACCTTAAAGCTCATCCAGGGCCACCCTGCCATGGCAGGGACACCTTCCGCTACCCCAGCGTGCTCCAAGCCCTGTCCAATCTGGCCTGGGACATTTCCTGGCATCCAGGGCAGCCACAGCTGCTCTGGGAATTCCATCCCAGCCCCTCGCCACCCTCACAGGGAAGAATTTCACCCTAACATCCAATCTCACCCTGCAGAACACTAACACATCCACACAGATAACTTGTAGGTTGTCTCTCGGAGCAATTTCCTTTTATTGATGTTGAGCTTGTCCTTGCTGGAGCAAGGAAGTGAATTTGATCTGAGGGAATTTATTTCAGCAGTTTATGATGCTGTTTCACAGAGTGCGGACCTCCCACGTCAGAGGATAACAGAGCTCATGTTTCAATGCTCAGAGCTGCCATCTCTGCCTCCACCTCTTCTTCCAAGTGACCACTGCACAATCCCTGTGACCAGCCAGACAATAAATAATTGATGAACTTCAGCGAGTGACTGTGTCCAGAACAGCTGTAGAATTTGGAAAAAAATGAACAACTCACACTATCAAACACCAGACTTTTTCTGCAATGAAGAATAAGAAAACAAGAGGCTGAGCCTTAAAAATATTCTTGTACACACAGCTGCAGCATTATAAACCCAACACAACCATGCCCAGGCTGACAGCTACATGCAGGTACATCCAACCTTCCCTTCCAAAGGTCACTCTCATCCCAAGGAATCCTCCAGCTGTGCCAGCTGTGCTCACTAGCATGGGGAGCAGCTCCTCACTGGCTTTCACCACAGAAAACCTCCTCCAGCTCCTGACTGTCCATTTGAAACTGTCAATTTAAAACCACTCTCTTACCAACTTCAGCTCTAACTGGACTACAGAGACTGTGAGTGTTCCTGGCAATAAAGGAAGATTAAGGCTGGGAAGGACAAGCAAGTATTATAAAAATAACAGTGTGTAATTGGGCAGCCTCCCATGGTTGGGGAAGAGAAATGAGCGGGTCAAGCAATTGAGAACCAGGAGAAATGACCTTAAAAAGTTCTGTCTGGGGACAGGCTGCCGATGGTCTCATCAGCATTCAGCTCCACTGCCACAGTCTGGAGGAGGAAACATAATGCAGAAAATGGAAAGGAGGGAGATAGAGGAGCAGTGGGGAGAAAAACATCTTTCTTCATTCAGCCAGGGAGGAGATGGAAACCAGCCGGCCGCAGCCTTTTTCCCCTTTTCCTTCTTTTTTTGCAAGTCCTCTGGTCTGTGACCCACCCACTAATATGTTTTCAGTATCACATATAATCTTTAAGAAGGCAGATTAGTGACTTACAAAGAAAACAGTTGGGGAAAAGGAGCTGTCAGATCTTTTACTGCACGTTTCAGTTGTTTCACACGAAGCGAGAGGGGCTTTGGGTGGGATTTTCGACAATTGAGGCGCTCAGTGATTTTCAGCAAGAGCAGAACACCAATTTACCTTTTATGTCTTTGAAAAAAATCCCCCTTTACTTGTAAGCTGTTCAAGACAGATTGTGCTTTCTGAGGTGTTTATACAGCTCCTTTGGCGTCTGGGTGTTACAGCAACATAAAGTGATATTGAGAATTGGTTATTTGCTGTCATCCAGCTTTTTCATCAGCTCTTTACAGCTTTTTATAATGGAAAAAGATGTGGGGGGGGAAAGGCCAATTTTGGAAATGTATACACAGACACAGTTTTCATACGTGTTTACAGGTTATCACTGAGAAAGTAAAAGCCTCCAGAATTTATGTCTTCTTCAGCCGTGATATTTTTGCCAGGAGCCAGAATCCTCATGATCCCCCTTCCACACACAGAGCAGCACACATTCCTCAACAGAGACTCAGGTGTAATTAGGATCTCTAAGGTACCACCTCCAGTTTCCAATTTCCATTACTTCATTAAAATGAGTTCATAATTAGATAATGATATTAATACTGGAGGTTGGGTTAGCTGAACTTGAAAGGTTCCATCCCTGGAAGTGCTCAAGGCCAGGTTGGACAGGGTTGGAGCAGCCTGGGATGGTGGAAGGTGTCCCTGCCCATGGCAAGGGGGTTGGAACAGGATGGGAATTAAGGTCCCTTCCAACCCAAACCATTCTGAGATTCTCTGATTCTTCCAATTTAAACCATTCTGGGATTCTGTGATTCTATATATGAATAAATATATCAGATTAAATTTCCTCATAACTTCCATTTTTTGTTGGATAAGGGGTAAATATCAACAGAAACAGTGGCAGTGCTTCTTGCCTTCAAATCCACTCATGTTCTGGGCAGAGTTTGGATTCAAACCTCCAGATAAGGTCTGGTGCTGAGCCTCTGACACACTGAGTTATTCACACCCCAAAGGTTTATTCCCCACACTGTTGCTCCAATGACATTTAAAAAAAAAGATTAATTTTCAGCAGGGATCAGCACTCTAAGAAAACACTATCCCCAGATCAAATAAAAATGCAAAAAGCCAGACTCAAATATTCCTCCCAGGCAGGCTCCCTTCTCCTCTGCTCAGGTCAAACACGAAGACAAGCTGTGGGAGGTAAACCTATATCTGCTGTGCCATATGTCACCCCATCGTGTCCTCAGACCACTTATCTCTTTCAAATGTCATTAAAAGTGACTATATTGGAACATATCTGAACATCACAGCATCTGCTGTGCTCCTGACCCATGATATTCAGGGCTGCAAGACTTTCACTAATCTGCCTGAAAAGAGCTCACTCATGGGTACACAGGACTGGGTCCTGACAGGTGACAACAGCCCTCAGCTCTCATCACTGAGGAAGATGCTCAGGAATTCATAAAAATCCAAGTAAAAAGTTACACATTTCTCTCCAGATGCTGCACGAGTCTCTCCCACGTCACCAAACCAACACCTCCCTGCAGCTAACTCAGGTGTATGACTTGTTAGCACCACTACCGCACTGGTTTCATATTAATAAACAACAATGACATGAGGCAATCACTCCCAGCACACTGACCATTCCTGTGTTAAATTTTTCAGAAGGATTTCAACCAAGTTTAAGGCTGAAATCTGTGCAAAATCTAAAGAGAAACAGCTGGGCTACTTTTGCTGTGGAAAGCAGCATGAAATTGATGCTGGATTTGTTACATCCTAAACCATCTGGACTTCACCTATCTCTGCCCTACATGACAGTCCTGCCATGGTGGGCACTTAGTTCTTACATCCCAGATTTTCCTGGCATTTTCACTACAAACGCTTATCTTTTTTCTCTCCTTACACGCACAACACAAAATTTTTCTGGGAGACTGGCCATAATATAAGTGGCATGAGATCTCCAGGTCTTAAAAGAAATGCAAGGAATATGATCATTCTCATATTGATTCATTGACCCTTCAGTGCTCTTTTTACATGGGGATGTTGTTTCAGAAAGGACCAACAACCACATTACCAGATCAGCTCTGGCACTTAGACACACCAGCACCTTGGGTTTTCAACAGGTATTTAACAAAAAAGGTTAATTGTGTAATGTTAGATTTAAGAGGTCTGAACAAAACTCCAAAGAAGGAATGCCAGGCAGATATTCTCACTTCCCAGCAGGCTTGGGTCTCATCTATGCACAGAAATTTGTGTACAGGGGCTGGGATTTTCATCTCCACAAGGACAGAGCTGCACTAAAAGTGGTTTTGCTGCTTACATTAGAGATGTCCACATCTCAATTATGTGTCTGCTCCAGAGACTTTTCAAGGGAGAAGCAAAGGCTGGCTGAACATCCCATCCTGAGGGATGCACAGCTCATTCCGGTACCACACGAGCAGAATAACTCACGAGCGCCCAGCTCCACACGGAGAAACGCCCTTCATTAAACACACATCCTGCTGGATTATCACTGCTCCAGTAAATAATCCTTCCTGCACCTAGTGGTCACGTCCAAAAACCCAGATTTGAGGAATTGTCTGAGGAGAACAAAGCGCGGCCTTGTCCTCCGCGGCCTTGCTGGCCCCGAGGCCTCGCACGCGGCTCTGAGCTCCGCTCTCCCACCTCCCCTGGGCAGGGATAACGCCATTCTCCTCATTCTCCTCTTCCTCAAACAGCCTCTCCCCAAGGCTTCCCCCAGCACAACCCCAGGGAGCTGGTGCAGAGTGGATGCTTCTGGAAGCAATCCAGCTGCTTCACTCCCGGCCTTCTCCCAGAGGCCGCGGCCACCAAAGGCTCCCGCGAGTGATTTTCTGGAAGCACATGGAGAGTGCTCTCACTGTCAGATGGAACTCCTCAGAGACCTACTCGTGCTTTACAGTAAGATGGAGGAAAGCAAAGTAATTTTATTCTAAGTTATCCAGTTGCTTTTGGTTGGAAACACTACAACGCCACAGAATTGGAGTTTTTCTGATTTTTTATGTTTTACACACAAAAACTTCTTTACAAATCAAGAAAAGTACTTTGCTTTTAGTATTTTAATGTTTTCAGCTCTACAGGTGATGGGATGAGTAGGTATTTCTAAAGTCTCTCCATTTGCTCCTGAAAACCTCAAAACATCTCATTAGATTTTGGAAGACCCTAAGATCAAATGGTTGGGGAAGCACAACTGTTTACATTTTATAAATAATCAGGTTGCCAAGTATGAAAAAAAAAATTGCTGGAGTTCAAATATGAAAAGATTATGGTGTGAAAGGAGGTTTCTTACTACTGATCTCTACCTCAGTTACATCAAAACATTAATTCAGGCTGGATTTTCAGCCAGTGCAAACAAGTAAGGAAAAAAAACAAAACCCACAAGGCCAGATTCAGTTCTTCAATGCCATGAAATCTGCAGCCAGGATTCATCCAAGCTCATTTCATCACAGCATGATTCAAAACATTCTACATCTATACAGAAGAGTTTGTCCAGAGGCTTTGTAAGCAATATATGAAGTACAACCTACATTAGTTTGAACTTCAGACCAGACTAATAAAAAGTCCATCCTAAGTTTATTAGCATCATCTTATCCCCGCCAAAAACACAGAGTAGGCACTTGAAAGCAAAACTCTCAGCAGTGACCTTCCTAAATTCAGCCAGAAGAGCCTCCATTTCATTAGGATTCCTATTAAGGCAATAGAGCCCAGCTGTAAATTACTGGTTATTACCAAATTAAATGGTACAGAACGGATTGTTTCTGGGAGCTCTACTCCACTGCTCAAACTCCCTCCCCTCCTTGTCAGGCCAGCCTGGAAGGGATTGATCACCCAGCACTGCAAATAATTAATCTGTTGTGGTGTTACTCAGCTTGAGAGCTCAAACACAGAATTAAGAACAAATACATTTGCTGTTTGCAGGAGATGCTGATTATCAGGATTCACCTCACCCTGCTAGGCTGATATTTATTGGTGCCAATTGTTCTGGGCATCTTCCCACCAGAGGAGCTTGAATAGGTTTGGAAAAATAAAACTCTGAGATCAAGGCATTGCTGCTGTCTGCTGAGGATGCTGAAACTCATCTGGGATATGGGAATTTCCACACCAAAACAGGAACCATCAGACCAGGATGGCACATAATGGCACCAGGATGGACATTTCTAGGCACAAAGCCAGAAAGATCAGAAGTCAGCTGGGGGGTTTGGACCTAGAAAGGAAGGGAAAAGACCCCCACAAAGGACTATAAAAGCACTCAGGGTGGCTTGGGGATAGCTGAGAGAGCACCAAGCCAGGAGAACATCATTGTGAGGTGCCTGATGCTACTCAATGTATCATTTGGGCTCTGGGCCTTCCAGTTTCACTCTGAAATCATCCCCAATGACTTCGTTATTGTCGGTATGATACCCCCAACTCACACTGCATGACTTTTGAGGTTTGCAAACTCTCTACTGTGGGTCAAGGCCACATGCAAAGAAAAAAAGGGGAACCATCATTAAGGATTTCAAAATTTTCCCATTCATCAAATAAAAATCATAAACCCCCTCCCAGTCCTGGTAAGTAAAACATTGCTTTGCAGAGAGAGCAGATTTCAGGAGAGGCCATAGATATGTGAATATTTCTATATGACAGCATTATTTCCCTGGCTGACTTTTCCCTTCAGATACATCCCTTCTTTTATCTTCCCTTGGTCCTTTATCATACTATAAAGATTAATTTTGAATTTCTGCTGATTGTATGATCTTGGACTTGACGAACAAAAACCTCTTTTATGGGAGACATTAATATTCACTGTGACAGCCCCGAACTTGCACTTGCAGAAAGGTTTAATAATTTTCTAAAACCTCTTGATTTTGTCACAATGACTTGTATTCAGCCTAACTTTTCTCCTTGTCTTGGGCTACATCATTTACCTTGAACCCTGTCTGGGTAATAAGCACGAGTCAAATCCCTCATTCATCTTGTCACTAATTGCAATTCTTTTCCCTATTTTTCATAACAGATAACTTCTGTGCAGAGCAGAAACTCAGCGGAGAAGTGGATGAAAGCACTGTCCATGCAATCCCATGCCTTTCTTTCAAAGAAAGCATCTTTAAAATAGGGAAAGGTGAGCTAAGAGTGCGTCATTCCAGGTTTTCCCAATTTGGGATTTCACCCTCCTTCTAGGGATGGCCAGGAACTCCTCTGGGTCATCAACAAGGGAAAAGCTCAGCTCTGAACATAAATCAAGCAGCAGCTGCCTTTGAAGTCTGGCTCCTTTTGCCAGAGCAGGCAGGGTTTCCAACTGAAGCTTCTTTCCCCAAACACCTGGGGGCAGGTAACCCCCCTTCCAGAGAGGGCTCCTCACAGCAGGAACCCAAGGTTCAAAAAACCCAGAGAGGAGTTACTCCGATTAAAATGTCCCACTTAAACAGGTCGTGAGCATTTGAAGAGAGATGAAAAGCAGATGGGAATAAGTGCCATTGACAGCTCTCCTCCAGTGGAGTCAGAAAATGGTATTTTTTCTGGAGGTGAAGTAATTTGTTAGCAAAGATTAGGGGAAAAAAAATTATTTGGGCTTGGAGGGAAGAAACTGGCAGAAGCCCAGCAGTGTTCTATATTTAGGGACATCAGCTTAAAAATGGATTTGTTTGACTGGGCTGGCCCTGCAGTGCCAGATCCAGAGTGGGGTGAGGATGTGCAGCCTGCAGAGATCCAAGGGTGCATCCAGCCAGGACAGGGCCTGGGATGAGAGCCCAGATCCCCAGTGTGCTGTGCACCATCCAGCTGCTCTTCCCACACTGCCCCAAAGGGCCCTTCTGACGAGGACACACTGCTATAGCAGGGACTAAATCCAGTTTCCTTCCAAGCCATGTTTTTCCTGGGTGTCTATCCCAGGCACTGAGCAGGGACAGAATTCCACTCAGCCCCTCCTGGATGACAAATCACACTCTGAACTTCCAGCCCCTGCTGATTTAGCACTGATAAAAGAGCTTTGAACCACAGTCTAAACATTTTGTCCCTTAAAATATTGAATAATCCACTCATTTCTTATTCTGCCCTGATCAAGAGATTCCAGTGAATCTTTTAGTAAATTCTGGGAGCAGACCTGCTCACACTGGGCACAGCCAACTTCCAGCTTCCAGCTCCAGTGGCTTTGATCTCCTTCTGTTCCACTGCCATTGGCAACACTGGCTTTTCTCCCCCCAGCCCTCATTTGTGCCCAGGGTGAGTACTGATGAGGTTAAGAGGATTATTCCCCAGCTGCATTCCCCCACCTGCTCCTCTAACACTTGGTTTTCAGGGCTTTCAATGCTTTGTGCACATACCTTGGGCTCAGTTATTACAAACACTGATAATCTGCTTCCTCAAGGCTTGTTTCTGTCTTATTTGAAGACAGCTGTAATTAATAATCTCCTTTTAAGGGCCTAATTTCTTTTTAGTTAAAGCCAACTTTCATCTCATTACTAATCTTCCTTTTATTTTAAAGTCAACTTTCATCTCATTACTAATCTCTCTTTTATTTCAAAGGAGGCTCTAAAGTTAGAGAGTGAGCAGACATCTGTAGAAAATAATGACATCTGTGAAAATATTTAATTGCAATTTTTATACAAAAAGTTTTAGTCTGACTTCCAAATAACTCCAGATCTATGATGATTTTAATGTTCAGCACACCCTTCACACCCCTCCTCACCATTTCTCTGTGCTTGCTGACAAAAAAGCCTCGGTATCGTGAAGTTGAAAGATTTTTTCAGAATTTTTTGCCATTTTTTTTTTTTCACTCTGATTTTTTTTACCACTTCCCCATACTGGTACAAGTATTTCTTTTACCCTGCAATATTTGTGGTGTTGGAACAGGAACTTAGTTTGGGAAAGATCTCCATGACCATCGAGTTCAAGCTGTGCTTGATCCCCACCTTGTCCCCAATCCAGAGCACTGAGTGCCACCTCCAGGAATTCCTTGGACACTCCAGGCCCCCTTTTGGCAGACTAAAATACAATATTCTAGATCTAATATTAAATCCTAGACAGAAATTCAACTCCCCCTTTTCCCCTGTTCCACCATCTTGGTGAAGTTGTAGGGTACTTTGTCATGAAGAGAAACAACAATCCCCTCTCCTTCCCCCCAAAAATTGCTCCTGTTATCTCTTACATTTCAATCTTCCGTAAGATTAAATGTGTCACATCAAAAATTGTCATTGACCTGAAGCTGACTGGTTATCTGCTACGAAGGTGGTATTTTAATTACCAAAGTTAATTACCATCTCCATGGAATGCAATTTCCTAACTTCATGCAGTTGTAAAATAGGAAATGGAAAGTACAAGCGATGCAAAATCCACAGAAGGTCTACACAAAGGCGTCTGTATGACTAATTGGTCTGAAATTTAATCAGTTAAATTTCTGTTTCATGTTCCTTTGATAAGATTATCTTAATTACTTTTTACAGTATCTAAGTAGGAAAGATAAAGAAAAAACAATCTGCTGAAGGGGAAAACTAATTCATAAGTCTAAAGGGAGAGAGGAAAATAAGGGGAGGGGGAATACACAGCTGTTGATTAGGCCACAAAAGCTCCAATCTTGTACTTCCAACACTTGATGTTTCAGAGTAGTCAGGAATAGATGAAAGCCTCAGAAAGCTGAACTTCTACTCAATCAACCTGCACAATGTTTTTGGTCCTCATCTCCTTTCAAAGGCTCCATATGTGCCCTGGTTGTAGACAAATATGAGAAAATCAGGGCAAGGATCATATGGTCTATCAAGGCTGCCCTTGAGGGGTGCTAGTACTGCTCTGATATTTTATGTACTTTACATGGTAGTTTTACAGTCCTTATCATCCAGAGGGGAAAAAAAATCCCATAGAATTAGAGAGTCAAAAGACTTAAGAGAAATTTTCTTTGCAATGTCAAAGGTGCAGACGTACAAAATCTCACCAGTGGAGAACTCCAGGGCATTTTGATTTTTGCTTTCTCTGAAACTTAACAAAGATTCCTCACTGGTTTGGGAGGACCTTAAAGTCCATCCCATTTCCCCCACCATGGGCAGGGACACCTTCCACTACCCCAGGGTGCTTCAAGCCCCGTCCAACCTGGCCTTGGACACTTCTAAGGGCAACCACAGCTTCTCTGGGAATTCCAACCCCTCATCACCCCCACAGGGAACAATTCCTTCCAAAATCCCATCCGTGCCTGCCCTGTGTCAGTGGGAAGCCGTTCCCTGTGTCCTGTCACTGCAGCCCTTGTCAAACATCCCTCCCTGCCCTCCCACACGAGTCACGCTAAGCCAACACGACACGAGTCATGCTGGGGACAACTTCTGTGCCAGCAGCCAAAGCCAGCCCCAGAGCAGGCTCGGGAAAATTATCTTTGGATGTGTCTCAAGAACTCTTTATGCATTCAAGATGCCACATCAATTCTCACGCTGCTGTAACATCCTCCAGCAAACAGCAGCAGGGAGAAGGCAGCAGCAGCACGGACCCAGGGCAGGGCAGTGCCAGGAGAGCCTGGCTGTGCCTTGGCAGAGCAGAATGGCAACTGGGAGCAACTCCATGTCCCTGCCCCACAGGAGCAGCCAGGCCATGGCTCCATTTTCACCTTTCATTGCTCATCACTCTCCTCTCTTGTCATTTTCCTGCTGGAGACAGAGGTGATGGATTTGGGCTCCCCAGAGAGGGGGTGAGCTCTCTGAGCACCCATCTGCCAGTCCTGCTGATTTCCAGCTGGGGATGAGGGGCTGGGACACAGGGAATGGAGCTGCCCTCATGCCTGGCAGACCAGCACCATCCTCCCTGGCTGTGGAACAAACACCAGGGATGATCCCATTACCTGGTCTAGTTTAGGTGTCCTCACCCATGGGGCGGAACAAGGTGGTCTTTAAGGTCCCTTCCAACCCAAAACATTGCATGATTCAATAATCACATCATTCCAGTGTTATTTTAGAGGGGATTTGGGATCATTTGCCCCCCAGCTCACCTCACCAAACTGTTCCTTGGACATGGGCTAAGCCAGCAGGCACTGTGCTCACAGGGTGCTTTAACACATTTCTATAGATTCATTCCCTTCTCCATAAAAACCCAACTATGGATTCATTCCCCTCTCCACAAAAAAATCTCTCTACAAGCTTCTGATTTTAAAAATACATTGTTTTCTCCTCTCTTCAGCTATGAACTCTTGCCTTGGAGCCAAATCAAGTGCCTTAGTGCTATGTAAAAGCTGTTCATTTTTAATTTGATAGAAGAGGTTCACTGTTTCAAAATGTATGGTTTTGATAAGTGTGATTTCTGTGAAATTAAAACAGAGTAAAATTAATGTCTGTAGTTATTTCACTTCAATTATGTCAGCTTTACATTTGCATAAGATATTGTTTTCATTCCTCTTTAGTGCAACACATAATAAGGCTTTGTATTTTTAATTTATCTGGAGGAAAAAATATGAAGGTTCTGCAGCCATGTGGAGAAGTCTGTTAAGAGGAATTTCAGATTTAGTTTCATTTAGCTTAAAAACTAGAATTTGGACTGCCATAATTTCTCTTAAATGCAAGTCTGCTTCCTTTTCAAATAATACTCAATTTACACCATTTTAAACCTACACTCTTTGGGCAAACAGTCACCTGAAGTCTGTTCAGTATTTCTGTAGACCTCATCCTGTTACTCCTTTTCTTCTGTGGTGGAAATAAGAGTGGGATATGTTTTAAACTAAAAAGATCAGACAAAAACAAACCCCAAAAGATGGCTTATCCAAACCCTCTGAACTCCAAGGGCTGTTTTCACCCATACCAGGGATATGGAGCAAGGTCCTCTCTCTAAAATTAAATGAAGATCCTGAAGGAACTCAGGTTTAATTACACCACAGACCTCAAGTGCCAACTGGAAGCGACAAGAGACACATTGTGATCCCAAACTTTTGCTCTGCCAGTACTAGAAATTACAGAGAGCAGAGGTTGTTGAAGTGTTGCATTACAATATTTATTTAAGAAATAAATTGAATCCTGGAGACGTTTGAGCTGCCTCACCCTCCTGGGATTTCTGGTCCCTGTGATAATTAACAGAGATGGACTCAACCAACGAGCACCTCTCCTGCTGCTGTCCACAGGCAATTTAGGAGTGGGATAAATTGCTAAAAGCTCCATGTGAGCTGGCAGTGCCACCGATTCCCCCCGCTGCTCTCAGCTGCTTTGATTCTCCAGACACGAAAAAGACAGGAGTTATGCATTAATTACCATCCAATATTCTTAATCAACATCAACTATCAAATTCTTCGTCAAGCTCTCGATCACAAACTTAATCATGCCTAGCCCAAACTGCTTCACCCCGTTAAGTGGCATTCATTAAAAAGGCTCTGCTATCACATCATCAGGCACTTCCCAAGCGTGAGACTCTCTCAGTGACAAACAAGGTGCAGTTGGAGCAATCACTGTGGGGCAAAGATGGCATTAATTAAAGAGGATGGATGTTTAACTTCACATGAGCCAAGCAGCTCCACATGAAAAGGGAATCTAGAGCTCCAGTTCCAATGTTTATCCATTTGGAAGACCCTTGTGATACCTTCTGCTCCAGCAAAGAGAGGATGAAACCGATGAAGAAGAAAAGTAGCAGTGAAAAATTAAAATATCTCTTTTTTCTGTTATGAAAGGTAACAAGTCCTTCTCAGAGTAAGGAATAACTGGAAGAGCAATTAGAGCTCCCCTGGGATGTTTAGGCACATCTCATTTTAAACACTGAGCTTTGTTCCCAACGTGTTCCCCCTTCGCCACACAACAGCTCTGAGCAGGAGTGAGGGTGGCTGGGAGCTCCTTTCCAACCCTCACAGCTGGAACTGTGTCCTCTGCCACTGGAACAGTCCCTGTCCCTCTGCACACACGGCTGAACCCCCTGGATCTGAACACCAGGTCACCCATCCCACAGGCTCCATGGCAAGGCTGCGTCCTGCAAAAATTCACTACCTAGGAAATTATTTTATTTCTCCCCAGAGTTTTATGGGAAGAGGACAGGGGGACACATTGCTTTTGATCACTTGGTTTCTCCAGTCAAAATGCACCAATGGATGCAATTCCAATCCATCAAAATGCACAATGAGAAAGAAGAAAAAAATTCCTGATTTTCTATCAAATGCAAGTAGAGAAGTCTTCTTAACCAGACAGTTTGGAAATCCAGGTTGACTGTTCTGTAAATCCCCCCAGTCCATAAAAAACCACCAGGATAAGATGTCCATTATGACAAATAAGCACTTAATAAAACTTTGAATCAGTTTTTCTACATCTTGTTAAAAAAAAGAAATCTATGTGGAAAAAAATGTTGACAACTGAGAAATTTCCATTAATTCAACACATGATATGTTCTAAACACAAGTGAATTCCTTGGACAATTATGAATGAGTGGTTACTACCCAAGAAACAATTCTTTTAACATTCATTAAAAGATTTCTGTCACTCAGAAGCTGTAGAACAAACGGAATCTGCAGGCTTTGAAAATTAAATGCAAACTTGTACCTGATTTATTACAGGGATGTTGTAATCAATAATAGAATTGAAGCTTGAAAGCACAAGGTGTCCTCTGACAGCAGAGCATCTTCTTCATCCCCTCCCTGCCCCAGCTGACGTCTGATCCACGGCATCTCTGGTAATAAGAACCCCTGTCTGCCAAAGGAGAGACATCTCCAACTATTGATTTCTTTTTTATTATTTTTTTTTTTTTGCACACCGAGTACCTGGGTAGATTTAATGGTGCTCTCTCCCCCTGTTTTGTATGTGCACAGAGTCTGATCTCACTTTCAAAGCTGGGCCTTTTGTCAGAAGGAAAGGGTTTGAACTGATCCTGGGGAGGTGTTATCTCCAAAGATCATCCATCCCTGATCACCCTGGTTCATTAACTAATTCTAAGCCTCGTGACTTTGATCTTTCTGGCCAGTGGCTATTTTTGTCTTTAAGGTTTACAGTGGGGGGGATCTTCAAGCTAAAATTCACTTTTTCTGGCTGTGCTTTACTTCCACCCCTCCCAACACCAGCACAAGGATGGGTTTGCCTGCTACATCCCATAAACCTGCTTCCCCTCTGCAGCTCAGTAACATCATTTGGGATCCAGGGTCTTCCAGCAACAACTCCCATCCCTGGGGAAGGTCCCAGGGGGAGCAGGTGACTTTTCCAACCTCATAACCAAGCAGATTCCACACACAACAAATTCCACATGTGGGCTGACCTTCAAGGAAGCCCCGAGGACCAGGTGTTTATCAGAGATCTCAACAATCCAGCAGGGAATGTGCTGCCTCAGCAAAAAGGTCTGAGAAGCCAAAAAGAAAATATTGGAGAGAAGAGTTAACCTCTGTTTTCCAAAAGTGTGGCTAGGCCTTTATGTCCCCAGATCTGGACATCAAACCTCATGTTGGGAACAATAAAATAAACAATGAAGAAATGATATTTTGAGGGAAATAGGCACAGAATGCTTCTTACAGAATGAATAAAAATTCTGTTTAGTGTAATAAGGAAAATGAAATTACTGCTGCACTTTTCTTCTTCAAAGAAAGTTCTTTAAGTGATTGAAATTTCATCACTTGAGTGCTTGTATTGTATTAAAATACATCTCATACATGCTGTAGGTTAAACTTCTCATTGCCTCTTCCCACTTTCTATTGATACAGTGCACAAAACAGATGTAAGAGTGCTCCAAACCTAAACTTCCTGCACTGAAACCTCTCTAACCCTACTAAAAATGAACCTATTAACTCTCCATGCACTCCTCTGCAGCATTAGCACATTTATGGCTATTCCAAAGTATTATTTATTGCATCAACACATCAGTGCTACTCTATTCCATACATGTATATGCTTGAATATCCACTGAATTTCATTTACTGTCACCACCAATTGCTGCGCAAATTTCACAACTGTTTCCCTTTTTCTCTAAAAAATAACTTGGGCTTTCTCCAGCATATCCCCAAATTTCCATACTGCTGACCACTGTACTTTCGTGCTTTGCCAAGCACTGTGCATCCACCCTTAAACTGAGCTTAATCCTTGAATCTTAAAAAAAAATATGTTCATCATAGAGTAATTAACACTCTGTCATTAGCCACAGCCAGCTTAGCGAGACCCAAATTTTCTCAAACATAATCTGGAAATGCAATTAATTCCTCAAGTACACAACTTTTCATGTTGTTAAATCTCTATTGTCACCTTAAATTCCAGGCACCTTCAGGAAATCCAGTGGTGTCACAAAGGTTTAAAAGAACCAATCTAAGTTTCAATGGCAAGGAGAGATTATTTGGATACCAAAAAAAAGCCTTTTTGCTTCCAGAATTCCTGCTAGCTTTGCCTCACTCCACCTGCACCCTGGGAGCCATTGAAATACAAGCTGGAGAAGGCTTTTAAATCCACTCACTTTTCTCCAATACCTGCTTCCAGGTGTTCGGGGTTTAATGCAGCTGCCTGATACCAACAAGTAAATGGTCACTTTTATTCCTTCAGTGCCCCGATAAAATCAACCCGAGGGACTGCAAACTGTGAGGAAACAACAAAGCTGAGCAGGCTGGAGAGGTATCAGGAGATAATCACATCCTCAGGACATTTATCCACCGTGTGAGATAAGAACCACCGCCAGAATATGATTATCTGCTGATAACAAGAAACCCTGGAGTTTGCACTGTGCTGCAGGAAGCTCATTATGGGGATGAAAAGCTGTGCTTATTGTTCCTGAATGTGGGGCTGGCAGCTGAGAGCTGCGTGTGGCAGCTGCAGGGGGCCAGCTCATGACACGAGCTCTTGAGGTGACCACCTGGACACTGACGTGAGCCCCTCTAAGCTGAAACTGCCCTGGCACAGCATTTCATCTCCTCCTCCCAGGAGCTCCACTGCTTGATTGAGATGGATCCACTTGCAGGGAGAATGAAGTTGTATCAGATCATCAAAAAGGAAAATAAAAATACCCAGCAAAAAAGGAATGATAGGAATAAAGGATGGCCTTGTGGATAAGGAAAAATAAAGTTCTCACAAATTCTATCACCATATTTGACTCAGAGGTCTTTGCAAGGGTGTCACTTCTCTCCTACAATAAGGATATAAATAAGTTTAGATGTGGAATGGTTTTACTGTCCTGTCAATGCCTCAGTTCCAAAAGGAACCCAACCCTACCAACACATCCCAGGCTCCAAAAATAAACCCAGCCTTGGGACAACCTTCTCCTCCAGGAAACTTCTGCCAGAGAATGAAGTTCTGCTCCAGAATGGCCATTCATTCCCTCAGGAGCTCCAAACCACATTCATGCACTTTTTTGCTCTTGATTGAGCCAAAGAATTCTGCATGGAGGGTGGAAACAGTGGATCAAGGCCAGCAAAGAGCCTGACCAGGGCTGGCACAGCACTGGAACAGGCTGCCCAGAGAGATGGTGGCTCTCCATCCTTGGAGAGGCTCCAACCCCAGCTGGACACAGCCCTGGGACCCTGCTCTGGCTGCCCCAGCTCTGACTGGGGGGCACTGGAAGGTCTCTGGGCTCTTCACCAGCTGCAGCCATTCTTTAATGCCCTTCAAAGATATCTTTCCCCATGAAAACCAAAATTTCACATTGATTAATTTATTTTTCTAAATGAAAAACACTTCCAAAGAGCTCCCAAGCCCCGACATTCATCCAAAAATTCAAGCACAACTTGAGGTGTTCTGGTGTCTCAATATAAACAGATGGGACTTTTGATTCCTGATGCAGAAAAGCCAATTTTTTTATTTACATAGCTCATATTTTATAGGATTATTAGAAGGCACTGTGTTAGATCTAATTGGCTAATAATATATGGACACTTAGTTCATTGGTTGGTAAATGGCATTTTGCTTATTTATTAAATATCTCTGTTTCTAGATGGTTGATATTTTTCCTACTGATTCTCATGGGATAGTTTTCTTGTTTTTGTATGTGTGAACAGTTCTGTTACTAGAATAATTCGTTGTGCTGTTTTTTATTCCTGTAATTTTTTTACATGTGAACTTACAAGCTAACTGCTAGTTTAGCTAGAGTAGTAGGGCTTGAACTATATTTTATAAGGCTTTTCTTTTTATAATATCTTAACCTGTATGCAACATTCAGTCAGGTTTTTCTCTCTGTTCCTGATTCCAGGCTCACCACAGACAGAAGACAACCCAATTCAGTGCCTTCAGTTCCTTGCCAGACTCAAAATCAAATTTAAGGATTGGATAACTCCGACACACTGGGTGCTATTTTGTCCTACCAGCTCTATTTCACTCAGCAAAATGTCAAGTGTGTCTATCTGGACAAGAGGCTTCTGCTTCATAATCTCCTCTCCTCGGCTCTCAAAAGCTCTTGGAGAGCCTCTGGAGAGACAGGAATTCCCTGCAGAGCTCTGCCCCCTCTCCTCCCTCCTGGAGGGGATCATTCCCTTCCCTTCACTCAACTGGTGGGACTCAAGTGGCTTTGCTTTGCTTTTAGTTCCAAGTGCTTTATTTTATTTGCGTTTACTTCCTCTGACAGTAAACCCGCCACCCAGACATCTGTAGCTGCAGGGAAACTTTTTTTTTTTCCCTAAAAATACAGAAGGAAAGCAGAACCAGAATATCTCTAAATAAGAGACCTTAAATTCATATCCTATTTTCTCCCCCTTTTTTTTTTGTTTTGTCACATCACTGCTAGTTAAGGCATCACTTCACATAATTATGGAGATGTTTTAATTGGGGACATGATAATCGAGCAACAAAAATCATGTAACAACAAACAGCTTGATTTTTTTAACAGGTAACAAAGTTAAGGAAACCCCAAATTTCTCCTAAGGATCATTTGCCAGATTACCATTCAATGCTCCATGATTATAGATTTCTTTTCTTTCCTCAAATTTAGGCTTGCAAAGATTAAGTCTTAAAAATGTAAGTCTTAAAAAATGTTAAAAAAAGGAAATTTGGTAAAAAAAAAAAAATAGATTTTTTAATCTCTTTCTAAAAGGAATCTTTTTCTAACCCTACACCTTTACTTTCAGCACTTCTTTCCCCCCTTCAAATCATATAAACAGCTTAATGTTTTAGGATTGGAACATCATTTATACTTCAGGCATGACTAGCCATTTCCATAATTTCATCAATACCATCCCAAAGGGCCCTGATGCTGGCTGTGCTGAAGGTACATCATCTACCACAGCTTCCTGATGGATAAAAGAATAAACAGCCTTATTTTTATCATCCTGGATTAGTGCAAATATTGCAGCCCAGTGCATGTGGAAAACATGCCCACCATCTGAAATCCTCAACAGCCCAATTAGGAGAACAGAAAATACTCCTCAGGAAAAGAAAACTGTGTAAAGGTCTGGTTTGATGTCAAAGATTTGAGATAGAGCCACGCAGGACAGTGATTTCAGAAATGGAAATGGAAGAAGTTGGCTTGTTCCCTGCTCCTGTAAAGTGTTTTTCTGATTCCAAGTGAATTATTGCTAATTACTGCCATGAAGAACACAGAGAGGCAGAGCTCTCTGCCTGTGTTTAGGGAAAGCTCACTGCACTAATCCACATGACAAATGGAAGTTTTCCACAATATTTTAGGAGGATAATTGTGCCATCTGGGAAGCCATGTCACAGCTGTAACAGAGTGAGCAGGCCCAGGGTGTGCAGCAACTTCTGTGCTGAATTCATTTCACTTAATAGATTCATCTTGGAGTTTATTTATTTATTTATTTTGAACATCCTGGGACTTGGAGCATTGTAACAGGGCTGCCTGGATATGCATCAAATGAGCTCTTTCTTGGAGCTTTTATTATAGATATTATAGCAGAAGTGTATCAGTAGCTCTTCTCGAGATCATTATCAGGAAACTACAAATTAAAATTCATTTCATCAGGACCAGTTCCTTTATCCTGCATCCCTGTGCTATCACTTCTCTCCTTTAGAAAAAAGGGTTTAGGAGAAGAACAGACAATAATTCTCAAATATATAGACCTTAATATTGTGTTAGCAGTGAGAATGCACAAAAGCTCCTGTGGTGGGAGGAGATGATGAGCAGCATTCCATGGAGGAATCTGAGAGGATCTGGGGACATTATGGCATGAACAGCACAAAGAATTCCATGAAAATGCCAAGATTAAACCCCCAGCAGCTGGGATCAATCCGTGCCTGACGACAATTTAATACGTGTGAGAGTAGGAGGATTACATGTCACGCTGGGACCACCAAATTTCCGTATGGGGACCTTTCCACTTCCCTATCAACAGCTGCAGCTCACATCACAACATTCCTTTTAATCCCTTTAATCCACGCTGTGCAAAGCCCGGGACCAGAGCTCCACTTGCAGCAGAGATCCTCGGAAACCTGGAGCTGCTCAGGTGGTCCCTGGGGACAGCTTCATTCCATACTCCTATGGCCATCCATGGAAAAGCCCTCATGGATGTGGAGGGGAGTGCTGGAAGGAGCAGTGGACAGCAGCAGAGCCCTTTGCCTCTCCTCAGCCACGCTGAATAACTCCGCAGGGCAAGGAGGCGTCACAGCAGCCTCATTCAGACACTCTGCATTTGCTTCTGTGCTCACTCTGCCCCTTCCTCCCGGAGCTGGGGCTCAGCCAACGCTCCTGGGGCTGCTCTCACCAGAGCTCCCCCAGCTCCAGACCCTCAGCTGCAATAATCACAGCTTGATGTGAGATCAGAACAGAAAGTCTGATTTCCCTGCACACAGCTCCTGCTCCTGACAGCCACTGGAGCTGCCCAGAACAGCATCCAGCCCCAGGAGCAGCCCAGAACAGCATCCAGCCCCAGGAGCAGCCCCAGGAGCAGCCCAGAACAGCATCCAGCCCCAGGAGCAGCCCAGAACAGCATCCAGCCCCAGGAGCAGCCACTGGAGCTTCCAGAGGAGCTGCCCTGCCCAGAACAGCATCCCAGCCCCAGAAGCAGCCACTCCTGACCCTCACAGGGGATGGGAGGTGAGCTGTGCTGGCATCCCATAGGATCCGATTCCTGCCTCCAGCCTCACCCTTCCCTCTGAGCTCAGGGCATTTCTCTCTGCTCTCCCCACTCCAGACCAGGTACAAATAAAACATGTTGGAACCTGGCGTTGCTTTATTCTGCTGTGCAAGGTCCCAAACCCCACACCCAGCTGCAGTGACCCTTGCAAGAACATGAACACAGCAGAGCTTGCACAGCAGGAATATCCAAAGTGACAAATCCATACAAAATATCTAATTACAGACTGGTTTACCTGGCACAAATATACTGCACCTTAAGCAGGCAAAAGCTCTCATCTATCTGGTTTTGTAAAGCTTTCCAAACCTTTCTTTGGGTCCATGTAACCCTTTAATGGAGGGAACCTGAACCTCCCTTTCATGCAGGACAAGTCAGTAGACCATGTCGTTGTCTAGTCAGTGAGAATGTTTAATGCCTTTTTAATATAAACACCACCCAGAATATCCTGCAAAAAGGGCAAATTAGGTGCCAATTCCTGCACTGACAATTTGAGAAGACTGTGGTGTGAGCAGAGCGGAATTCCTACCGCTAATTGCTTCAGTGTGATTTCTGCCAGCAGGTGCTACAGGAGGAGTAGGATCCTAGCAGATAACAATACTGCAAATTAAAAATAGAATTTGCATCAAATTAACATACCACTAAATTTGGGACATCAACAGAAATGCACTGGGAAAGTCAGCAGCAAGACCCCAAAATCCCTGGATTCACACCAGTTTCAGACACAAAGTCACCTGAAAACAGCAGTGGGGAAGTTTTGGAGCAAAGACAAGCAAGGGGTCACAGAGAGAGAGCAGGAGTGAGATCCTGACCTGGGTAATTCCATTAACTTCAGGGAAATTGCATCAGGCTCCACCAGAGATGCTGAATTTGGCACCAGTTCTGTGGAATGTACACTGAATAAGGGACACAGGATTTTCTGTTTGCTGCTGCCTTGGTTTTACTGCATTTTTAATGAGTTGTTGCCAAAGTCACTTTTATTTGGATTTAGACGCACAAGAAAAACTAAATATGTTTAAGACAAAACAGTTTTATTAATTATTCTAAAAAGCAACCGAGTGTTTCCTAAAATATAAACCACTATCTATGTTTTATACACCTATCCCTCTATTTTTCCATCACTCAATTCTCTTAAAAATATAAGCAAATCTCCCAAAAGACCATCTGAAAATCCTAGTTCTCCATGAAATCCCATGGCCATGAGTGGCCATCACACTTCCCTAATGAAGTGACTTCACACTTCATTTTTGGTCCACTGAGTTGTTTTTTGGATAAAGAGACCAAGAAATAAATATTCTGTGAAGAGATATTCTCATCTGGGGGATGAAATCCCTTCAGGATCATGGAATGAGGCAGCTCCTTGCCACAGAGAATTTGCTGTTACTCAGGAATATTTTAAGGGCTCGATCCAGACATCAGGAATATTTCCAAGATCAATGAAGGCAGCTGGATTTGAGGCTGTGAGGAGGAGTTTGATTTGTGGTTTCATCCAAACCAGAATGGAGAAGACTTAAAGCCCACCCAATTCCACCCCACCATGGACAGGGACACCCTCCACACACCAGGATCCTCAAAATTAGGATGTGGGGATCACAAAAAAAATCATTAAAAACAGAGCAGAGAATCATTAAAAGCAACAAAAAAAAAAAAAAAAAAACTGGGGTAAAGCTCCAAGCCCTGCAGAGTATATTTAATAGGCAGCAGCACAACAAATTAAAAAGAAGGCTCCAAAAAATGGCATCTCCTGCAGGAGGAGCAGTGACAGCTCCCCAGGACGGGAAATGGCCGTGCTGGAACAGCAGCGATTTTCAGGGAATTACTGGCGTGCTGTGTTTGGTTTGCTGTCTCCCACCTTGCGTTTCCCAGACTGTATCAAAGCACAGACTATAACAGCTCCAATTTCTCTCACAGCAGCTACACCATGTGAGAAAAATTGACAGATTAAATAGAATGTAGCTGCCAAAGCAACTGTGAACTATGGCTGCCCGAGAGAAGAAAATGATGTTCCTGAGTATCATGTTAAGAAGGGCTTTTGTGATCAAATGCAACAAGAGTCCATTTCATTATAAGGCACTTTAAAAAAAAGCAAAAAAAGCAATTTTTCCCCTCAGCCCAGAGCATTCCTGCAGCTCACACAACCCTCCTGCCTCCCCACCCGAGGTACAAGTGCCACACACAGAACAAACACACACCTTGAATTTCTCTGGGCTGTGGGCACTTCTATTTTGATGAATTCAAGCCCAACCGGCTTCAAGAAAGGAGAAAAAACCCCCACATGTGGCCCTAACAAAAACTGATGATGCTGTGCTAAATGAGCCCCTCTCTGGGCTGACGAGGCGGGCGCTAATCCAGCCCCAGCCCTGCGAGTTCAGTGCTTTATCAACGCTGACATGCACATGCCTAAGTGCCACTGACATCTGCATACACGCCTTATTTATCTTGCTCTGCCTTCATTAAAAGGACAAATTGATGTCTCAAACACTTTAAGCTCGTCACAGAATTCTCCCAGGCTCAGCAGAACGTGCCCCACCGCTGCTTCAGAGGCCACGTGCGCTCTGGGGGGGGGCCAGGGGATGGGGAGATAAAGGGGTTTTATGGTTTGTTCATGAAAAAATAAATGCTTGTCATACCCCACACTGAGAATCCAGAATCCCAGAATGGGATACCACAGAATTCCAGAATGATTTGGGTTGGAAATGACTTGGGTCAATGATTTGGGTTGGAAGTGCCACCCCTGCCACGGGTAAGGACACCTTCCACTGTCCCAGGCTGCTCCAAGCCCCAGTGTCCAACCTGGACACTTCCAGGGATGATGTTCCTCAGTATCATGTCAAGAAGAGCTTTTGTGATCAAATGCAACAAGAGTCTGTTTCATTATAAGGCACTTTAAAAAAAGAAGCAAAAAAAAGTAATTTTGGGGCCTGCCCACCCTCCTAGAGAAGAATTTCGTCCCAATATTCCATCTAACCCTGCTCTCTGGCAGTGGGAAGCCATTCCCACCTGTCCTGTCTCTACCTGCCTCTGTAAACAGCTCTCTCCATCGAGATTTGCAACTTCAGCCTGCATTAAACTAAAGATAACATAAAAAAGGGTTTTTTAACAGCTCATAATTTAGCCATTGGGATGAAAATTGTAATAATCCATTTGTAGGCTCCATTCCTGTGAAGTTGCCAATAAGTGTGATTTCATCAGCCCTTTGTAAAAAAGCAGTGAATAAAGCAGTGATTTTTAGGAGCTCTGACAGAGGCAGGAGCAGAAGCTCTGATGTCCTCTGGAGATGGGTGGGACAAGAGCTCCAGCTCTTCCAGGCACAGGTGAAATGGGTGTTTTAATGAACCAGCTGCATTTCTACAGCTTCAAACTGAGCCCAAGCCCTGGTGACTCTGATTTCTGGGTGGACTCTGGTCCTTCATTGGCAAAGTAAACGCCAGAGTCAAACCACAGCATCTTTGGAGGGAAGAGATCTCCAAACCCTTCAGGGATTTGCCATTTAGCTGACTTTTACAAGGCAGCAGAAAGAGGAGAAACCACCCAAGCCAGCACTGAGACTCCTCTTGAGCTGAGCCCTCCCCACAGAGCCTCCTGAGCTACTCAGTGTGACAGGATCCCAGCTCCAAACTGAAACAAAATTATTAATCCAATTATTAATCCAACAAAATTATTAATTCAACCACGGACTCTCAAGGTTCTCTCTTTTGCCTGAATTTTTCAGATTTTTTCCCTAACTAATGCAATTTCTTAATCATAAAGAATAATTTCTGCATTGTAAATAGGGGACAGGTGAGGGAGCAGAACAGCAGAACTTGTACCTCACAAAGGCTCAGCAACTTGTAGAATGTTCAAATACTTCAATTATACATTAGATAGAGCACCCTGGTCTGTACAAACTGAATACTCAAAGAAATGTTAAGCAGCTGATTTTAGATGAGAAAGGCAAGAGTGGTTCAAATCAAACAGACAGTTTATAATTAACAAAACCCTGAGTTATCTCTGGCTTCAAGCACTGCTTGTGGCTCCTTCAAGCTGCAAGAGGGAACAGAGGGGAAGGCAGGAAAAATCCCTGTTTTCCCTGAATTCCAGTCAGACTTTAATTTTGGAAGCAAGGCTGCTTCTTGGTTTCACTCTGAGAATTCTTCTCCCATTTCCAGCTCTCCCCACATTACTGCAGTGCAAACCCTCTGCCAGGAGTGGTCACAGGGAGGAAATTCAGCACTTCCCATGGTCTGGATGGGTTTCATGGAGCCCTTTGGGAGCTGATAACAATTACACAACATTTTTGTGGATATATTCAGCTCCACCTGCAACCACCTTATTTCTAGCTTGTTATCTCAGAATCCCAGAATGGTTTGGGTTGGAAAGGACCTTAAAGCTCATCTCATTCCATACCTTGTCATGGGCAGGGATGCCTTCTACTATCCCAGGTTGCTCCAACCTGGCCTGGGACACTTCCAGAGCAGCCACAGCTTCTCTGGGCAGCTCCTTACCCACCAAAGTGATTTCCAAAGAATCATCACCAAGTGATTTTAAGGAGGGACATAAGCACTGCATGTAAATGAAACCAAGCCAAGTCAGCTGCAAACATTCATAGATCTCCCGTGCTTCAGTCAATGGTTTCTGCAAACCTTGAGTGGCTGCTGGAATCTGTCACCATTTCCTGCTCCTTTCACTGCTCCAAAGAAACCAAAGAGATGGAGCTGAACCAGTCTGCACTGGGCCCAGCACTCACACCAGCAGCTCTGCTAATGAGGGTGCAGCTCAATAAATGGTGTTCCACACAGATTCAAGGACTAAAGGAACAGCTGTACACTTGTACTCGTCTTGGTACAAATTTTCTGTTTCAAAACATAATTATAGGCCGGGGGAGTAAGGAAGATAGAATAAGAGCATGATGAACGTTACAAAAACTACCAGGAAAGCAATTATTTCCAATCAAAGTGTGCTGGATTAGCCCAGAAGCATTTTTCTTTTGAAGCCTTACAAGTTATCTGATGGGAGCTGAAGTATTTGATGAGCTCAGCTGGTGAGCACAGGGGGACAGGGCAGGGGGGACGCCTGGCACAGGTAGGGAGGGATCTCTGCCCTCAGACAGGGCTGGGCGTGCTCCTCTGAGCCTCTCTCTGTTCTCTCGCTGCCAGGATCAGCTCTCCAGACAGGCAGCACATTTAATAGAAGGGAAATGATTTCGGATTACAGTGATCAATGCTGGAAAACAGTGACCCGGGGATACAAAGCTACAGTTCATAAAATACCAGCAGAGATTATCACACTCAAAGTACTTCCATTTCAGTTGTTCTGACCTTCAATTGGAGCTGATTTCTTTTTTTTTTTTTTTTTTCCCTCCTTAAGCCCTTTAAATCTTCTGTTGAAAATACCACGGTGTTGAAGACTGGCCTGCAGCAGCATTTAGAGGATTTCCCTCTTGCACGGCTCCATCCAAGGCAGGTGCTGGGATTCCTCCCACAAGGGGTGGCTGGTTCAAAGCCAAAAGGACTCTTTGAAAACCCCCAGAGCAATCTCGTTTCAAGACTAGCACGTGCATCCATAAAGCAAGCTTCACTCACACTGCCTCTGCTCCATTCTCCCTCTGAATAAATCCTGGAACATGAAAATGCTCTGCAGAGATGCTGCTGCTCAGCAGAACGAGGCTGCTGAGCATTACCAACACCAGAGGCAGCAGAAAGACAGAAGGAATGGGAAATGTAAGGGAGGTCCTGTCAGTCATTTCTCTAAAAAAAACCCAACAAACCAATAAAACAGAGTCTGACAAGAACATTCAGCTGTTGTTTGGTTTCTGGGGCAATGCAGTATGCAAGTGGTCAATGGCTGCTCTTTCCTGGAGACAAATGTGCCCATAAAAGCATTTTGAATCATGGAGGACATTACTCACAGCAGTGCTGAATGATGGACGTGCCAGCTACGGAGGAGATTTCTTTGCTGAGCTGCTCTGCAGAGCAGCACAAGTGCTCAAACCAAAATAAGCTCCTCACACCTACAACACTTCTGAGAAGACTCATAAAATAAGACAAGATAAACCATGTTTTAGGCTAAGAAGTTCATGTGTGCTCACCAGAACCGAGATGACAGATGTGTCTGTCTGCAGCCAGCCTCCTCCTCAGCCAGAAATAAAACACACAGCAAACACAGCCGGGCTGCTTGCTGTCATCCCTCATTGTTCACATCTTTGAGGAGATAACCCAGGCCCTTCAAACAAGCAAAACACTCCTAAAACCACCCTGGAGCTGCCTTTATGAAATGGCTTTTCATTCTCTGCTTTTCCATGCAAATACTCTAAATAAGTGGGGAAGATTCTCTGGAGAAAGGCACCAATATTAAAAGTTCTGGGCATTCTAAGGAGGGTCTTTATCCCAAGCTGATCTCCAAACTCAACCCCTCTCCAGCAGATTTCTCTGCAGACACATCCAAATGTCACACAAGACAATTTAATGGTCAAATCATGCCTGGCTTCACCAGCTCCTATTTTCCCAACTGCCAGAACCACCCCTGCAAGAGTTAAATTCTGATGTAATAAAAAGCAAGAAAATGTTTCCAACCCTTGGCCCGCCTTCCAGCTCAGTAAATAGCAGGGGAATTATTTAATGCAAATAAACTCCATTTGCACTATTCCCAACCAACAAAACATCCAGTGGAGCCTTGAACAGCTCCCTCTCCCAGGATGTTCACTGATCCTGCTGTTAAATGCATTATTTCTGCCCCACCCATGGGAAATAACAGATAAGGAAGGATTTAGAAATGAATGAGGTGGTCAGGGCCTCCTCAGATGAGACCTTTAAGTCAACACAAACAAATGGTGTGGCCTTTCTGTACTTCAGAGACAAAGGTAAATATATAACTAAATGAATACAGATATTTTCATTCTGAGCCTCTCCCACCCTCCTGCCTGCAGTCTGTATTTATGAACACCTGCAGATCAATGGGGCTGTTCTGGTTTACTGGAGCTGCTGCTCGTGGTGCCCCAATCCCTGCAGAGCCGCCTGGTGTGCCCTGGATCTGGGCAAAAAAGAAAAATAAAAAAAACCCCCAAAACTGGGTTTTTTACTAATAATGTTTTAAAGTGTTTTCCACTCTGCATTTTAGGCCCCACGTGATGAATTCACCTGAACACTCTTTATTCTTCTTCCTGTTGAGCTGATGTTAGGGCTGATCTGGTCTCTGAGTGGGACCCAGAGCCTGAGCATCCTCCAGCTGCACCTGGAAGCAGCAGGAACACCAGAAAAGCACCCCTGAACCACCTTGAGAACACAAAATTACAATTCTGCTCTCAGCTTCACACAGCTCCTCATCTCCACCAGCCTAACCCAGAGGAAAAAGGTGTTTTGGCCATGTAATTAAGCCCAAGGAGTGATCATGGAACCAAGAGTCAATCCAGAGATAGTTAAATCAGTGCTTTCACAAAGAAAGATGCTCCACCAATTTTAATCATAACCACGCACTGGTTTTGCTACCCTAAAAACGAAGCGGCTTTCTGAAATAATGAGGTTATTGTACTTCATTAAGTGAGAAAAAATTAATTGGGTTCACAAGAAAAGCCACACTGTGGTTAAACCCAGCTTTGCCTTTCTGATAAACAAATATTTGGAATATTTGGGGGGAAAAAATACACTTAAGGAAGGGAACACCATCCCTGGCAGCCAAGAGCATGGGGGTCATGTAAACAAAGAACACAAGTTGAGCAGGAGATGTGAAAAAGGAAGATAAATAGGAGAGAATGAACTTCTGGAGCAGCATCTTCAGCAAGCACAGAGCAAACCAGAAGAACTTCACCCAGAAAAATTTGGTTTTCTGCATCCACTGCAAATTGTTCAAATGACCAACTTTAGTCTGCAAACGAAGGGACGCCTGGAGGAAATTCAGCTTTTGGGATCAGATATTGTCTCCTCCCCACACTTAGGGGACAATTAGTGCCTGTTTTGAGGCTGCGATTGAAAGAACAGGACAAACACGAGGGGAAACGTGTGTTTTGCAAGGTTTGTGGCATTGTGGTGGTCCCAGCTCTGTCCCACACCCTCCAAGCACCCCGAGATATTCTGTTACCATCACCTACAGGGTTTCACATCTGCCTGCACACTGCTCCAGGCAGATAATCAAATTATCCAGAATCACAGAGAATGAGACAGAGGTGAAGCTGTTAAAAACCACCCATCAACCTAAAGGTCAGGGCCTCTGGCAACAAAGAGAAAGAATTATTCCTGCAGTCCTCAAACAGATTTATCCTGGATATAAAGCAGGACCATTTACAGCTCAGCAAAATTTGAAAACTGGGAGTAAAGCACATTACAAGCTTTCTTAATTCAATTTTCCCTGGCATTTATTGTGGTTAATAAAATACCCAAATGTCATCGAGATTTATAAAAATGTATTTATAGGTTAATAAATGCGTAAAATGGATTATTCAGAAAAAACAGCTTACAGAAAGCCTAAATGGATACAGATTTGGGGGTTGCTGCCTGTCAGGGGGGTAATTAGTGCTTATTGACACAGATTTTCCTTCCCTGTGAAAATACAGCCCTGAATTCAGAGTTCAGGCTCAGTGTTCTCTCCTCTGTGAACTTTTATGCACCAAAATAAAGAATAAAGGTTCCTCCAAAGATCCTTTGTAGAGTCTTTTGGGAATCCAACCCTATTGCTTGCTAAAACAAAGACCATTAATACCAAAATTCAGGATGAAGATTTGCCTGGGCTGGAATGGTGATAAATAGAGAAGAGAGATTCTGTTTTGAGTTCAAGGAAATAACTTTGAATAAGAAAAATACACATTAAAGCATGCTGGAACAAGGCTGGAAGCACTGATGGGAGTGACAGTCTCTATTTCCACATTTTTATGAAGTATTTCCAGAGAGTGACTCAGATTTTTTGCTAAATAGGCACAAAATTTAAAGTATTTATTGGCTTTTCCCAGCTGTGTCAATAAACTGCTTTGGATGGTTCAGTGTTTGGTCTGTGTGCACACACATACACAAAACATGGATTATTTCCTTTCCTCACTTCCTCACATGCTGGATTACAAACATGCTCTGCTATCCAAGCAAAACTCTAAGTATAGAGAGGGAAAAAAATATAAAAAAATATTATAAGTATAAAATAATATAAAATAGTAAAAATTAATAGAATATACAAAAATAATAAAAATATTAATAATAATTTAAAAATTAAAATAGATAACAGTTTAAAATTAAAATAATGGCATAATTAAAATTATTATAAAATAATATCAAAAATATAAAATACACACATATAAGTATATATAAAAAAAACTACAAACCCATACTGATCCCAAGAAAATTTTGTCCTTTTTGCCTCATTTTTAACAAACCCTCCTGGAAAAATCCTGTCAAATATTAGGTTTTCTCTCCCTGCTCTTCATCCTGAATAATTCAACTTCAACCTTTTCATTTCTGATTCCAGATCTTGGTCTCACCCCGAGCCAGAACTTCCTTGAAATAAACTTTAATGTGCTTTAATAATCTCCCTGCTAATGCTGGTGATTGGCAACGCTCTGGTTTTAACAACTGCTGCAACACTGAGTGTAACCAAAGCTTTTATTTGTAATTACTGCTCTGAGCTGAATTCTGGTACAATCCCATTTATATCCAAATTATTTCTAATGAACGTTGGGCCGCACCAGACTAGAGGGCTACATGTTTAAAAGAAAATGGATTAATATTTTATTTTCAAGCCATTTCAAATGCATTTCTGTAACTAATAAAGAAACAAAAAAAGCCCACATCAAGCCCTTGCTATGATAATTGACTGAAAAGGGGATTTTCTAACTCACGGAGCACTGCATGAAGTTTTTTGCTCATTAGAGCACAAGTGCAGCAGAGATTTATGGACACAAATAGACACAATTTCAGGAAAAGCAGAGAGAGGGATGCACACACACAAATAACATAAAACACAGCAACTTATGGGATGTGCTGAGCCTTTTAAGCACTGGGAGGACAAACATTTCGAGGCACTCATCCCTTCTAAAAGGTATTTAATAGAATGGAAAAGCCTCACGTTTCCCAGAAAGCTTTCATGTACAGCTCATCGTTTTTAGACAAATGCCTTCTGAGCCCTCACTAATACAGTAAGTTATAAAAATTCTTGGCAATGTCCTTCTCATTCCAGAAGCTGCCATTTTTTAATTGACACTTCTGCATTATACAAGTAAAGGACACTGCTTTTTCCTATTTTTTTAATACCTTCATTTCCCTTAAAAGTTATCAGGGAATTACAGACATTTCCAGGCATTAGTCTTAAAAGACATTAGCAAAGAAACATTTCAGACCCTTAATGCCACGAGTTTTAGCAGTTGCTGAGCTTTTCCAAAGCCAAAATAAAACTCAAAATGTCCTATTTTAACTTGCAAACAAAATATTACAGTGAGGCCAGCTGGAAATTTTGCTTCTTTCAGCAAGGCTCCGGCCCATGAACAAACACAGCCCCAGATTATCAGTCAGGGGAAATATCCAGTCCTGGGGAGCCCAGCATTATTCCCAGCAGGTAAAACACATCTCACATGTAAGAATTTTGTTATTCCAGAATTTTCATCATTTCTGTTCAGCACTGAACACTTCCACTTCATTTTAAAACCTTGTAAGACACAGAAACATCCTGGCAGTGCCAAATGTCTTTGTTCCAAGCTAAAATTAAGATTTCTGGGACAGACAATGACCACCATTCCCACACTTTTTATCACAACAATAATTATTTAATTATTATTATTTTTAGAAACATTTCCCCACAGTGCCACAGAGATGTGGGAGTGGGAACCCCAAGGGTCACTCCTACCTTTTCCAGATCTTTAACTTTTTGGTATTTTGAGCTACACACAACCCCCAAATTTTTAGCTTCCCTTCTTTCCTCCATCTGCAGTCCCACTCTCTAATTAGCTCTAATTAAGATTTGCATCATTAGCCTTTGGTCTTGTCCCTGGGTGCTCACCCATCCCTTGGGGCTGACACAGCAGGGAAGGGGAGATTCACTCCAGAAGAACTCCCAGGAAATGTCACAGTCACAAAAATTCCACTGTCAGAAAAAGTTAAGGTTTATTCAAAGCCCTTTTTGAGACAAAAAACTGAGACTGGAGATTCCACAAACTTTTCTTGGCAGCTTCTGGGCCTTTTAAGTGACAGCTTTTCTAAGGCAGTCAAATAAGAAAGTGCTCACTGCAGCCTCCCTCTCTCTGTGCAGCATTTTGCCTCCAGACTGAATTACATATTCTGCAAACTCTACTTTTTTAGAATGGCTTTCAAGAAAAAGGGGTAAATTTTTAGATGATCCAATTAATTTAGTCAGGACATGGCTGTCCTAATTAATCCTGCATGATTCAAAGGCTATTTATGCAGTACAGCTGCAAGCACACAAAAATGTATTTATCCTAAAAAAAAAAAAAACCTTAGAAAATAAAGTTTTCTCTCTTGGTCCAAAGTCCATTTGACCCACTGGAAAAATACCACCAATTTGGAAGGAGGCTTTTAGAGCAATTTGCATTATTTTTAGGAAAGATTATCTTAAAGCCAAGATTCTGAAAGACTCTTCAGAAGTCTAAAGCACCACTTGAGACCAAGTCACAAAAGCTTTCTGCAGACAAAATTCTCATTACAATCAGCAGGGGTTTGCTCTCCTAATGAATATTTGAGTGAACTGATTGGAGTGCTCAGCTTTGGAGGTGGTTGGAGCACAAGATCTTCTTGACTCGATGATTTCCCTGCAATACACAGCACTGATCTCTTGGAAAACAGCAATTGTGGCAGGGCTGAAAAGGCTGGAAATGGGTGAAGTTCTACCCAGAGTAGCTCTCTGAAGTACAAATTGTTCTTACTTCAATGAACCACTCAAAGTTCCCATCAAATAAATGATCCAACTGTTCTAACTCCTTCAAATAATACAAGGCAGGCTGGAATTCTTACCCTCTTGTGCAAATAAACTCGGAGAAAGAGAAATTAAGGAGTTCTTGTCCTCTTAAATCTGCCTTGATTCTCGGCAGGGTAAAGCCGCGAGCCCGGCGACATCCGGAGCGGCGCTAACGGGAGCTGAGTTACCATCTGCAATAACCAGATCCCACAATGGAAACTCTTCACAGCTCCTGCCACTCTCAGTGGATCACAGCCTCCATCCCTGGGTTTTAATGACCAAAGGACAAACTGGATCTGTCCAACAAAAGCGTTTATGTTCCTGCACCACCCACAATCCTCAGCACATAAAGTGGCAGCACCGAACTCAGAGGTTTTATTGGTTCCACAAAGCACTGAACCTGTTTAGGAAGATTTTAGGAGTTTTCAGACACGTGCTCTTCAGCAGTGGGACTTTGTGTCAGTCCATCCACTCCCAGTGTGAAAAATTGGAATCAGACTCCAGAGGTTCCCAACAGGTTCCTTTTAACCTCACACAGACCCTGGGGGATGCTCCGTAGGCATCATCCCCCTCACCCCAATTCCTGCCAAGTGGTTTCAGCCCTGCACTCTGGAATTGGCCACCTCTCAACACAAACTGCCAGAGAAACTTCTCCATGTGATACTCCAAGTGGCACAGGGAGGTTTGAGTCCTTCCCAGCCCACCCTTGTACACACTGGAGTTCCACGATCAGCCAGTTTTGCCACCAAAGCCAATACAAAATCCTTCTGTCTCCTCTCCCCCGCTTCATTCTTCATCCCCATATTTCAATTTATATCCTGTTCTCCTGCAGCAGTTTTTGTTGGGCTGTTTCATCAAGTGGATCATTAAAAACAACATTTCTCTGATTACATTTATTTAGTTTTACTTATTTAAATAGGTTGCTTCTCCATAAAGGTCACTTACTCTTATTTCTCCTTTTTTCCCCCAAGAAACAGAAAATATTTTAGTACATTCTTCTATTTAAACAAGCACAGTAGATATTAATTAATGTATTTAGTCTCTGGAAAGCTTCTAAGTTCTGTCTAGCAGAAAGTGGCCATGAAATTTTCTAGTTTTTTCCCTGTAATTAGGCATAATAATTAGCAAAAAATGCCCTTGTTAACATCCCTAATTATATGCAACTAGTGCATCAATAGCTCCTAGAAGGAAGCTGGTTACCTTTTCCCATCTCCTGTGGGCACAGCAAACCAGGATCCTGCGCTGAGCAAGGATGGGCTGCGGAGCCACAAATCAAACAGCAAAAACTCCTCAGTCTAGAGCAGCCCCAACATCAAAACCACTCCTTGGAAAAGTCGTAAAACAGCTCCCAGCCAGGCAAAAAAAAGTTCAATAAACCCTCCACATCAAAAGCAGCACCAGGTTCTCTCCCAGCACCCAAGTTTTGCCATTTGTTCTTTTGGACTCGTTAATCAGCTCCAGCCGCGGGTTCTGCCTCAGCTCTGACGGATTCAACGCAGGCACCTCTTACATTTTTACATTTTCAGTGCGTCCTGCCCTATCACCAAGCTGCTCAGGTTAGCTCTGCTGGGAGGCTGGCTCCTTCCAGGAATAGAAATTAATTAATCAGTGTATTTTCCGCCCCCGTGCCAGGAAAAACATCCCTGATTAAAACGCCGCGCTCGAGTTTTCGCAATCACGGCCGACACCGCTATTGATTAAATGGAAGCCTTGTGAGCACTTACTCATTTTAGAGGTGGATTTATTTCATTCTTCTCAAGCTGCTTTGTTTTAATTAAAGGGTGTATTCTAGACATGCTATTATTATATATTGAGAACACCTCTGTAAGCCTGAACTCTCTTTGTGGGAAAAAATAAGAGTGCTCATGGATGATCCAAATCCATCTACAACTCTGCTTCCAGACAGAAAAAAATGCTTCAAACACGAGCAGTTGGAGCACCCCAAATAAATCCCACCCAAACTGCAAAGCTGGCAGTCTTGGCATCTTATTTGGCTGATACCACTTAAATGGAAATAAAGAAAGGAACAATCTTTTGGTCCCGGCCTCCATCAGCAGTCATCCTCACACACTTGGTACACTCAAATTCCATGTTATCTTATGGAATATTCCTTCAATATTCCACAGGATAGGACATCACACTTGCCCCTGGCACCTTGTCACATCTCACTGCTTTCTTTTGTGTCTTTATGGAGACAAATGTTCACCAATTTCTTTTGAAAACACCAGATATTAATCCTCACACATTCCATTATAAGGAAATGATGCTAAATTAGCCCAATAATTACAAATTGTGAATTATCTGGTCAGATCTGATAGATGAGAGCTTGAAGCACTCTTGACCTTAAGTACTTCATACATTTCTCAGCATTTTACTTGCAGTGCAATTGCATGGAATCCTCTGGGAAGAAGATTCTGATAAATGCACATTCTTCGGTTATTTTGCCATTTTTTAACTTACCAAAACCACACAACTCTTCTCAAGATGTCTAGAACACTTTCAAACCTCTGTGTGCATAAATTAGTGGTGCTGCATAAGGCAGCCTTTAATTTATGCACTCACTATGGACCCAATTAGTTCCCCTGTACCAGAATGCCAAACACATTTCCTTAATAAAGCAGAACAGATCACATCTAATATTTATATAGAAGGCCAAGCTTTGACTGTTGTGTCACCAACTCCAGACTTTGAGAAAGGGATTCTGAATCTGCAGGGACACATTTCACCATCCCAGGCTGCTCCAAGCCCTGTCCAGCCTGGCTTTGGACACTTCCAGGGATGCAGGGGCAGCCACAGCTGCTCTGGGCACCCTGTGCCAGGGCCTGCCCACCCTCACAGGGCAGAATTCCTTCCCAAAATCCAATTTAAATCTCTCCCATATGAGGCTCTGTGATCTCACCCTCCTCCTGCCCAGAGCAGCTCCTTCCCCTCTGGGGGCAGGAGGTGATAACCTGCTATCAGACAGCTGTCAGGGACTCCATATCTTGATTATTCTCCTGTTAATATTTTGCTCTCTCCCAGCCCAGCTGGTTTGGTTAGGGCTGAGCCATGCCTGAGTGCTCACAAGCTGCAGCTCCACCAAGGGAGCTGAGAGTGATGTGGTGAACTGAGAGAAAACAGCCCAAAACTGCTGATGACGTTTGAGCTGTGCATGTTTCTCACTCATGTTGGGAAGCGGAAACCCTGCCAGACATCTGTGTGCTGTGGTGGTTCTGTTTCAAGCCCACTCTCTGCATTTATAACCTACTTGAGGCATCTCCCATGTGTTTATTTGGTCAAGTTTTGGCTGCCCCAGATGCCAAGAGCGTCACAGAAAGCACCAGGGACCGCATCAAGGTGGTCAAATCCTGGGAAGGTTTAACTGCGATGAGGTTTGCACAGTTAAATCTCAACCAAAATATTGACTTAAAGCAGGGCTGTGTGGATAGCCAAGATCAGTGTAAAGCAGGCTGTGAAGTGGACCATAAACTGATAAAGAAATCAAGTGAAATGGGGAACTGCTTGCCTGCATCCTCTGTGAGGAGAGTAATTTCAGATACTGCTGTCCCACAGGAAATGTGCTTACAGGGGCTCTGAGCAAAGCCATGGCTGATGCACAGTGCCAGGATGAAGTGCACTAAGTCACTTCAGATGACAAGCAAACCATTTTTCACCTTTCAGACATTTATTTCAAGCAGATTAATCAAAATGAGCCATTTTGATTTTCATGGGTACCTAAATTAGCTCAACTCTTTTATCAAACAAACTCTACTCAAGACTCTGATAAATAAAATTCATATAAACATTTTACAGCAGAATAACAAAAAAAAAAAAATCACACTATTTTTATAGCTCTAACGAGAATCTTATACCAGCAGAAATTATGTAAAATGATACACCTGCAATTGAGTTGCTCCAGTGAGTGCTCACATTTTGCATCCCCAAAATCCCTTCCAGCCCCAAGTAACACAAAACCCTGGATAAAAACCATGCATATTTTTGCTCAGGTATGTTTAGGTTTAAGTGAACAACTCTGCAATGAAGTTTGGCATTCTTTAAGCAGAGGGCAGTATTACATCAGGAAATGGCTATTAAAGTTACCTGCTCCACAGCATGGGAGATTAGAGCACTGCCATTGAGCAGACATATTCCAGGTAACTGATTTTATGGATATATAAAGTTTCTGAAACTACAGCTATATTCAATTACGACAGAAAATTATGGACAGGAGAGCACTGCAGCCTCCTCCTACACTTTGCTAAGAGTACAAAACCTTCTTGTCAAGGCATTGTTTTACTTTGACCAAGTCCCTTTAATCCCAGAGGGTTTACCCTTCTCTCCTCAAATTAGCAGCTCATGAAATATAAACGTACCAGCAACTCTGCCCATCCATCCCTTAAACCCACACGTTCTGCCATCCCTCCTGGACCTGGCTCTGCAATTCTCTAACAGGAGTAACTCCTCTGAGCATCCTTTGGTGCTCTGCTCCTTTTGGCTCCTGCCATCCCCAGCCCTGCTGCTGCCTCCCCTCGTAATGGCAAAGTGGGAGCTGCAAACCCAGCCAGGAGGGAAAATCCTCTTCAGCCTCAGAACTTTCCCTCCTGCTTTGACATTTGTGTAACATTCAGAGGCCTCTTGCTCACACAGAGATGTTCCTCATCTCCAGCCAAGCACTTCAGATGGGAAGAATTATCTATTCCTCACTGACATCTTCCACTAAATGGAACATTTAATTAATTTGGTCCTAGGCCAGTCTGATCTCTTCTGCTCGCACGGAGACGAGCACGACTTGCAACTCTCTGGCACAGCTTCTTCTCCTCCTCCTCCCCCTCAAAAGGAACTTTAGTTGTTTACAGAATAGATACAAGAAAAGCCAAGCTGGTACAGTGACACATCATTAGTTAAAAATACACCACAGCATAAAGAGCTTTAGTGCCGAGAGCGCGTCGGAATGCGGAATTACACAAAAATGGCTTAGGAAGGAAAATGAAAGTCATCTGGAAAGTGGTGATTTTTCCTGCTACAGGCTGCAACAGAACAAAAAAGACTGCAAGAACTTTGTGTTATTGCAGAAAGCCAACTTTAGTGCAATTAGCCAAGTTGGAAAAACGGTATAAAGGGTTGTAAAAATACTTGGAATGTATTAGCGTCTCTAAAATGCAGATGGTAAACAGAGGGTGTGAGGAGAGGAGGGAGGAAGGTCTCAAAACCCAACCCAAAGTGCAGGACCCTGGCCAGAGGAACCATAATCAGCAGAGACAATTGTGATTTGCAGCAAGTTGCAGGAAGCTCTGAAGACAGAGAGGTGGAAATGCAGCAGAGATGAGAGAGCTCCAGGGCAGATTCCTGAGCAAAGCCCAGAGCCAGTGAGCCCCACGATGAGCTGGGACTGCAGAGCACAGCACAGGGAGCCAGGCTGAGCTCAAAACCACAGCAAAGCCCAGAGCTGGGAGCCCTCTGTGAGAGACAGAGCTCAGCTCCTGCCTGAGGCTGGTGGTGATGCTGCCTCATGGCCCCAAGCTGCTCAGAGAGAGCCCAGGTTCACAACTCTGAACACAAATATGGGCAGAGACCCTCTGAAATAAACCACTTACACTTTGGTTTGAAATGGAGCTCAGACTAAAATAATTAATTGAAAACCAGCAGGTGAAATGTCATCAGGTACCAGCATCTGCACAACACCTGCAGAAAGGTTTGGGTTGGAAGGGACCTTAAATCCCATCCAGCGCCAGCCCTGCCATGGGCAGGGACTCCTTCCACTGCTCCAACCTGGCCCTGGGCACTCCCAGGGATCCAGGAGCAGCCACATTTCCTCTGTGCCAGGGCCTCACCATCCTCACAGAGAATTTCTCCCTAATTGACCAATCTTCCACCACTGACATCACAGTGAGCAGCCCCAAGCACACCCAAGGCATTGGGAATGCTGGAAAGCTGAAGATCAGACAGTTTAAAATCTTGATGCATAAAAATAAATTATGAGCAGAACATTGCTGTAGCTGTGCCAAAAGCAATTACCAATATGAGACTGTCAATAGTGGGGGCTCGAGTTCCAGGGCGTAACACAGCACAGCCCACTGCAGCTTCAGGGCTGCAAAAGAAGTCACCAAGAAAAAGTGAAAGAGATGCTCTAGTGACATTTTAAAGGGAGGAAAAACAGAGGTAGCTCTAATCATCATCCTCTGATGAGGTGTTTTAATTCTAGGATAACAGACTGTGGCAAAACCTAAATAAAAACAAAGAGAATCAGGACACATCTGTTCAGCATGAAACATTATTTTTCCTCCGTCTGCTTCCTATGGAAGAAAAAAGACTTCAAGGACTGAGGATAAGATCTCCTCTATCAAAGCAGGTGATACAGTAGAGTTGTGATAATTCTTGTGGAATGAGAGGAACGAAGATTAAGAGGAAAATGAGGAAATAAGAGATCTTTGAACTGCTTTGAAGTAGGGCACCAAAAAGCTGCTCCAAATTCCCATTAACTTCAGCAGTGCATAAAATGCAGTTTACTGCCTGCATGGCTCCATGTTCTGGAAATTCCAACAGTGGGCAGCTAAACCCTGGAAATACATGAATTATTCGGGAAAGCAGCACAGTTCTGCACACCCAGAGCTGGCAGTGAGTCAGCAGCACAAAGGGAAGCACAGATCTCACAGGAACAGGCACACAGGGAAGAGCTGATGGCCAGGAGGTTTTGGTGTGAGGAGGGATGAAAATAGTGGCTGTGAGACTGACGTGATAACTCCTAAAGGATTTACAAGTGGTGAGGGAGCTGAAGTGGTGGGAAAAGAGCAGAAGGAATTACAGACTGGAGACACAAAGTGAGTCAGGTTCCAGCTCCTTCTTTGTGCCACATGGTGTATTGAGGACAGCTGCCACTCAATAAAGCCTAAAATAACTTTTTACTAGAAAACTTTGAGCAGGGCAGTTGCACTACTTCACCTCCACAGATCCATTCCAAATTCAATATAAACCACCAGAATTTGCAACATGGTACAGGCAGATCAATCATTTAAAAAGAGCATTAAGAGAAATCAAAATATGTATTTGCAAGTAAGGAGATTAAGATGTTGTTCTTGAAATGGTATAAACAGGAACAGTGACAAATTTGAATGAATCAAACAAACCAAAACCATCTTGTTTTCCTTCTCAATAAAGACAACTGTGAAACTTAAGACAACTTGAGAAACTAAGATCCAAATTCAAAGAAAAGTTCAAAACTGACCCTAAGGAATATTTCTTTCTCCTCCCTTCTGTTGGCAGATGAATCCTTTGAAACAAGGAATCCATTTGCCAAATACTTCTAGGGGATCAAGAGATGCAAGTTTTCACCAACATAAAGACAGAGAAAGCAGGGAAACATTTCTTGAGTGATGCACACTCCAACACCTTTATGCACAATCACATCTATAATATTTTTATTATAACTAAAAGGGTGACAAAATCAGTTCTAGCAAAGATTAGACTGAATATTTTAATCCACAAAGATTAATCTGAATTATAGATTTCCTGAAGAACCTTGGTTTCTGTTTGAGTGTTTTATTTTGAGGTATTAAATATTTTAAAAATGAGGAGTAAAATCAAAGTGTGCCACAGTGAGCCATGAGGGGCTGGCAGCACCAGGTGTTTCATCCAGACTTTGCTTTGGTTTGGAGTTTCCTAATTTTTAGCCCCATTTCTCAGTATCACAGAACCCCAGACTGGTTTGGGAGGGACCTTAAAGCTCATCCAGTTCCATCCCTGGCACCTTCCACTATTTCAGATTGCTCCAAGCCCTGTCCAGCCTGGCCTGGAATCTGAGCAAAGACTTCAAACCTGGCAGCAATAATTCCACAATTCCAGCACTAAACCAAACCTTTGTGTTTGCCAATTTAACTTTTTTTTCTTTGCCTTATGAGGCTGTGGGTTAAAAGGGGCACGGGAGATGCACATTCAGTACACCTCATTTCCATCTGTAAAGTAAATGTTTAATATGCCAGGAGTCGGAAATTAATTTCCTAAATGTTAATTGATGCTATTTCAAATCGCTGAGGGCACATAGAAGGCATTTCAAATGATTAACACAAGATTTGATGGCAAAGGAGCCATTCCAGTAATGGGCAGAGCCACAGCCATCCCTCCTGTCCCACCTGCAGCAAGAAACACTCACTGAAAACCCAGTGAAATGGGGGAATTTCATCTGGCTAAAACCCAACCATCTCCAGCCTGATTCTGTGTCCTTCACCTGGGGACAGAGCAGCTTTTAGGGCCGTTTTGGGGTTTTTTTTGGATTTTTTTGGATTTGCACTGCGGACATCACTGATGACACAAGTAGAGGCTTGTGATGCTGTTCACGGGGGTTCTTGGATTGGGGAAGAGATGTAGATCTGACTCCATGTTTCAGAAAGCTGATTAATTATTTTGTGATATGTATTACATTCAAACTATACTAAAAGAATAGAAGAAAAGGTTCTCATCAGAAGGCTGGCTAAGCTAAGAATAGAAAAAATGATAAAGGCTTCTGTCTCAGAGTCCAAGCCAGCTGACTGTGATTGGCCATTAATTAGAAACAACCACACGAGACCAATCCCAGATGCACCTGTTGCATTCCACAGCAGCAGATAACCATTGTTTGCATTTTGTTCCTGAGGCCTCTCAGCTTCTCAGGAGAAAAAAATCCTAAGGAAAGGAGTTTTCATAAAAGTTGTCTGCGACAGAGGCTGTTCAAGCCACTCAGCCCTTCACAAGCACATCCTTAAATAACCAAAATTATTAAATAATCAAAATAATTGAAAGAAGATACCACCATAACCCCCCAAGCTGATCTGCAGCCCCACAGCCCGAGCAGCATCCCCACAGGGTGCAGGACAAACTCCAGCTCTGGCCTGGGATAATCACGGAGAAGCGTCAGGGGCTGAGGAGTGAGCAGCAATCCAGGTGTGCTGGGGGCACACATCGCTCTGGGAGGAGATGGGGCTCTCCTGCTGCAGCACTGCCTCTCCAGCATTTGTCAGCAGCTCTACACTCACTCAAGCAGCCCCGGAGGCACAGCCGCCACCAGCTCGGGGATGACTGATGCTGCATCTCCAGCAGCAAATCCCACTGTGATTTTAATTGAATTCCAGCAGCCATTTTATTTTTTTTCCCCCCCACACAGCCCCTCCACTCTCTATTTCCTCCTTGCTCCCAGTGACTCAGCAGTTTATTCCTCACTACGCTAATCCCTCCATGAGACAGCTTCTCATCCCTTTCAAGCAGTGCTCATGACAGCAGTTGCCCATATCACTGGTGTTTGGGGGTCTTTTTTCCCCTATTAAATAGGAATTTATCTCAGACACGCTTTGGCTTTCAGGCTCCACCACTTTTCCAGCCATGAGGAGCATCATGAGTCCTCACACTGTGCTCATCCAATCTCAGCTGAGCTATGACAGCCTTGCAGGAATTAAAAAAAGAGACAGAAAAATGGAAATCTGGAGCCCAGAGGATCACAAACAAGCAGTGACACCTGGAACCTAAACCAGCTGTGAAGTGTTCTTCAGAATACCTGGGAAATACCTGTTTGCCATTTACAGGGGACTCCACTGACCTGCCAGCTGCCTGTTTGAGTGACTCACCTAACAGGGGCAGAAATTCAGTTAATAGGGAAAATAAATAGGGAAAACAAACCTAAAAGGTGCAGAAATTCAGTTAATAGGAGAAAAAATAAAAAATAAGGAAAACAAACTGGCAGGAGCCAGCTGTGCCAGAACTCCCAGCAACTCCTATCATTCAATAACACCTTGGAATCCAGGCTGACCCATCCTGACCCAGCTGTTTAGGCAGAGGCTCAAAACTCAGCCCAGTGACTCTTTGTTGTAGTAATGAGCAGTTTAAAACCACCATAATTGCTTCTGACCATAATCATCCAACAGCCATGAGCTGTTTATCTGAGAAAAATTAATCCTCAAAGGGTGACCCTCATGTCCACAACGTGTTCTCAGCCACGGAGTGATTGATAAGTTATTCCAAGCCAGTCCACAGAACCACTGGTAGTGGCATTTTATCATCAAAGCTCCTTTGCCCTTAATCAAAGGCTAATTCAACATGAAATCCTTAAATATGGGCTGCACCACAAGATAAAGTTAGCAACCTTGAAAAGGCTGGGAAATGGCAATTTGCACACACAAACACAAGATTGAGAGCTCCCATCATAACCTGCCTCATCAATCACCAGCTGCAGTGGCTTTAGCAGGACTATTTCCAGAGTATATTAAACTTCACCACATCTTAACCTTCTTGTAAGGCCACAATAATCTCTTTTATAATATCAAACAAGTGCAGAAGGGCAGGCTCGCTTTGTGCCAAAGTATGCCTTGTGTCAGATTTCAGATTTAACAGCCTTGTTGCCTTCCCAGACGTTCCTTGGTGTCATTTCAGCCCCATATTCCCACTCAGGGAGCACAGGCAACACTTCTCACACGTATTCTGAAAGGAAATGCTCTGAAATGCTGGAATGAGGCACATCCCTTGAGCTATCACCTGGTAATTACCTGTGCTTCCAAAATCTCTTTGCAAGGAAAAGATCTGGTCAGGCACTTAACTGAACTCAAATTTATCCTAAGTTTTGTCCAAGTATTTATCATGATGTTAGGGTAAAAAGTCAAGTCATGAGGACTCCATCCTAAGTATTACTCAAGTTAAATAAAAAAAAAAAAACCAAAACAAATACTCCAAATCTCAAGCAAAATGCAGACTCTGCAATAACAAATTACCATCAGGCTTGTATCAAAAAGCTGCCATTTCACTCCACTGCAAAGTCAGGATTCTCTCTCCCAGCCCATCCTCTAAAAACACAAATTACCCTAAAATTTTGATGATTTAGTTTCATCAAATTACTTCAGAACAACTGACTCTGCTTTAATTTTTGGGGTTTTTTGGGTGGCGCGAGGAACCCAAGTGATAAGGGCAGAAGGAAGCAGCCAAGGAAAGGGATGGCAGAGAGGCACAGAAGGTGAAGAGCAGGAGAAGGGAATCAGGCTGGAAGCAGGAGATAATGAGGAGGAAAAGAAAGGACACAGCAGATTTTCAGGGGATTAGGAAGAGTAGGAGGATGTGGTGGCAGACACATCTGACAGTGAGGAGCCAGGGAAGGACAATTCAGGATCCTGGGAAGCAGAAGGATGCCTGGAGATCACAAACAACCCTGGTCTTTGAAGGAGGGATCTAAAATTTGCATGTTGGAGGCAGTTCAGTGTCCATCCAAGCAATCCTCTCCCACACTGACCTCCAGCCCTTCCAGCTGAGCCAAGAGCTGCCAGACACAAAATCACACAAACAGTCACACACCAGGCAAATGGGAAGCTGCCCATGGACAAAACCAGTCCCAATCTTGTCAAACCATGCCCAAAACCCAGACTCTGCCCACCAGAATATCCTTTTTCAGAGCATTCAGTTTTAGGCCATTTCTCCAGCACAACTGTGCATTGTCTGCTGGTAATAATTCTAATTAAATTTACACTCTGAGCCTGGTTGTGGGATACAAAGCCCAGATGCTGCAAACTGTAAGAGGACTGCTGGCCTGTCACGGTTTTAATTAGCTTGACAGGTAATCAAGTAGAATTTTGTAATTATACCACTGCAAAGCACAAATGTTTCCTTTCAAGTCCCTTCTCCTGGAGCCACTTTGGTCAAGCACAGGCAGTTTTGAGCCACAAGACCAGAAGGAAAACTCGAACTTGGCTTCTTCAGGGCCTGGCTTTGACTCAGCAAGGCTCATGTGCTGCTGAGGAGCGTGGGAGAGAAACTCCTTCCCTCCCCCAGAGATGAAATATGTATAAAAGCCGAACCTGCAGTCCCCAAATGTGGCATTTTGTCAAGTACAGCAGAGTGTGTGACCACTTTTCCCTAAACACCACACTGTGCTTGTTCCTTGAGGGCACAGCCCTGGATCCCAAGGCCGCTGGGGCAGGGGCAGGCCTTGGGCACACAGAATTCACTTTTTGGGGTATCTCAGCAGCTTGGGTGACATTGCTGTTCCCACTCCCCACACAAGAACCAAATTCTGCCTTGTGGGGCCATTCCCAGACCCAAACACCCCACAGGGCACTGCTGACTTTCTAATGGCTCACATTCACCAAGGGCTTCCCCACATCAGCTTTTATTTCAAACACCCCTTCACTCCCAGTGCCACTGATGCCTTTTGGGCTACCTAAAAACAGAGGCCAGACAGAATTAAGGGAATAAAAAGCTGTTCTATTTATTGAAGGGCCAAATTTTGGGCAGACACCCAAAAATGGATGACGGGTCAGGGTTTGCACACTTTTATAAGTTTGGTCCATTTGCACATTGGGGTTAATCTGCCAATTCCAGCTGCAGGTAATGAAGTCATTGACCCCAAGTTTGCTCCCCCAACTCCCTTTTGTTCCCATCTCTGGGCCTGAGGCAGTGAGGTGCCCTTGATTGCCAGGCCTGCAGAGGAATTGTTGTGTCTGCCCCAAATGGGAAAGCAGCAGCACACACTGAGTGTGGGGTTTGGAGTTACACACTAAAGAACCACAGGGTTACAGATATATGAAAATAGAAAAGCTGAAATCCTGAGGCATCCCCAGAATGGAAGCACTGAACCCAAATTCCAGTCACATCCTCACTAATGAGGAGTGTTTACCCAAGAGTTGAAGGCTCTGTAAACAGAAAGCAATTTCCATCCTCCTGGCTGGGCTGGTGTCAGCATTTGCAAACCATTACCAGCGTGCCCAGAACTGTCTGCTCCAGTCCTCCACACTCCCTATCAAACTGGCATTTAAGGATTTGGAATGCAGAACACAAGGCTGCAGCCTAAAAATAATATCCTGAGATTTGATCCTGCACTTCTTATTCAGGCTCAATTAATCAAGGTTGCCTAACTCTTCAGAAGTACTTTTCATCAGCAGATTGAAAACACTTCCCACATGAAATGTGGATCAGCGTCTCCTTTTTACTGTGGGGAACCTGAAAATGAGATTTCACCTGGGAAGGAGCTCTGAGGCTAATTTAGGAGTACTGTCCAAAGGGATGAGGAGTCCATTATTCAAAGTTATCTTTTATATTAAGAAATAAGCTTTTCCTTTCAGACCACTAGAAAGACTAGAAAGTGATCTATCACAGGATTTATCATGCTGTCTCTGAAAACCTCACACCAAGAGAGCCCATTCCAAAAGAGCCAGGCTGAATGAGAGTATTTACTTGATCTCCATCTTCAGTTTTCACTGTGAACACCCCCCAGGATTAAGGAGAAACTCCCAAGAATTAAGAAATTAAATATTTTTGTCAGAAACCATCTGCAGTCTCTCCGAACAGACACAGTAATAACATCTAAAACTAAGACAACATTCATTTTTCAAATAACTGTAAGCTCTGAAAACATCTTGTTCTCCTTTGGAAACAACATCATTCAGAGTTAAAAGCATGTTGGAAAAAACCCCCTCCAGATAATTTCAGGGTCTGTAGAACAAAACTCACCTCTCCACTAACAAGATTGATTCCCTTTGACATTCAAACTGAGAGGCCATTAAGAAAATTTCAGTTTCAGAAACACCACAGGTTTTTTTGACTAATTCAATTGCAGAGTCAATCATTCAATGATTAATTAAACACCAATTTTGAAAATCTCTTGACAAGAACAATAGGAGCCTAACCAGAGAAAAAACCCTCTGAAACATTATTGATAACAAGATATCAATATCCCTTTGAGAAAGAGTCACTCTACAGCTTCCATACATCCTGTTAAATATATATAATTTATAATTTACCATTTACAATAATAGTTGAAAGCAAATTGTTCCACAAACCTTCCAATGTAGAATTACATAAATGCAACATATACACTTAAACGCAGATCTATAAATTCTTTTAGAAAGGGAAATCAAAACGCCCTGCAAGGACACAGAGAGACTCCAGGACAAATTCTTTAAAACACATACAACACAAAGGAGATTCTGACATTCAATGCAATGATGTTAAGAATAAAGAGAAATTAACACCAAAACATCAGAATTAGGATTAAACAATTCTTACCTTCTCCAGTGCATGATATGTAGCCTTCAGTCAGATTTCCAATACCTGAAAGAAGAAAATCAAATGGAATGTTGCTTATGCTGATATTTTAAGACACTAAATTAATTCTTGCTATTGTCAATTTGTTTTGCAGGCAGAGAGGCTGTCTTGGATGACTTTTATTTATTTGCTGTTTTCAAAGTGCCACGAGACAACAGCAGGAACCTGCTCAGGTCCTTTTGCACTGCTTGATTCCACTGCTCCCCTCAATCCATGAGGTTTCTTCTCCAAAACCCCCAGGCCCTGCCCTAGGGTTCAACCTGTCCATGTGCGACTCAAACCTTCATTTTTCCACCTCTGACTTCACTAAAGGCTGAAACTCTTCCACTGATAACTCAGCTGACAACAAACCACCCTAAATCCCACAGAAAGAGGCTGAAGCAGAGCCATTTCCCATTAGATCATCCAAAACACATGCTAATAAAATTTGAAAAATATAAGAAAAAAACCAGGAAACTTATCCAACACATGATTTAAACCTAAGGCTTCACATGTTTGGTAGTTAGGTATGGGTCACACAGAGAACAGATGGCAAATGGAGATGGTGTTTATGAAACTAGAATTCAGTGGGCACCAGAAATGCAGCAGAAATCATATATTGTAAGGAAATATGAGCTTTTTTTTACACTATCAACACATCCCAGATAGGAGAGGCAGAAAAAGAAGTTTGACATTTTGCCTGAAGATAAGCACCCATTTCCTGGGTTGTAGCTTAAATTCCAATTTGATATGAGGAAGTCTCAGCCAGAGGAGAGCCCTGCTCCTGTAATGGGGTTGCTACTGAAGTCCCTGAGAATTAAATATTGAGAAGAAATTCCTCCCTGTGAGGGTGGGCAGGGGCTGGGATGGAATTCCCAGAGCAGCTGGGGCTGCCCCTGGATCCCTGGAGGTGTCCCAGGCCAGGTTGGACACTGGGGCTTGAAGCCCCTGGTGTCCCTGCCATGGCAGGGGTGGCACTGCATGGGATTTAAAATCCCTTCCAACCCAAACCTGTCTGGGACTTTATGGATCTAAAAGCTGCTACACCGCATTCTGTACTGGGGAATTGTACCCCTGGCAGCCTAAAGGGATATTTTGCCTTCATTCACCGTGGATGCACCACTCCCACCCACCAGCAGCTTTCAGCAAGGACCTGGCTGACACCTCCCAGCCAGAGAGCTCCACTCATGGCCCAGCAGCTGGCACAGCTCAATTTTCCATCTGGATTATTGGAATTCAGGACATCCCTGTGGCTGTCCTGGAGTGCCAGGGGGCTCAGAGACCCCAGCACACAGCCCAAGACACCTGTGACTATGACCCATGGAAAAAAATTACCAACCTTCTATCAGGATCTGCAAGCCACGAAAGTAGAATAATAATCAGTTTGTCACAGGGTGAAAAAATAGATTTTGGGGGTTTTTAGAATGGGGGTTCAGGAGGCAAGATGGAGGCCAAGAAGAAGAATCTGGCCATGTCCAGCCTATCTTCTGCTGTGATGGTGGCACTTTTACATTGGTTTAGAGTAGAAGCTCACTGTCTGACATAGGTGATAGGTATTGGGAAGTGATTGTAAATATTGTACACATAGGTTTTAGTATAAAAAGATAACGCTGCCCTGGGGGAGGCAGAGTGCCTCTGACTGTCCTGCTGAGTGGACCTTGACTGGACAGGAGTAGGAATTTTATAGATAAGATACAATAAAGAACCTTGAGACCGAGAAATGAAGAGCTCTGACTCCTTCAACCACTGGGCTGGGAAAAGAGATTCTCTAACACATCTCAAAGTCACTGTGAGCAGCTAAAGCCCCAAGACTGGATTTCCTGGAGGGAAGAGCTCCTGAGCTGGGAGGGGAACAGGTGGGATTCAGCTCCAGCCCTGGGTCTGGGAAAGCTTTCCCACGAGGAGCAGGCTGGAGGCAGGCAGAGCCAGATGGAGCCCACCGAAGTGAGCACAGCGCCGCGGAGAGCGGGGAAATATTTGACATTCAGAGCTTTGCTAATTAGACGTGGAGAAGAAACGAAAGGTTTCGTACCAATCAAAATATTACTCTGTTTACTCTAACTGTTCAACTTATCACTTCACTCAGGCAAAGTTTGGGAGAACAACTTGCACAAGTTAAGCAACGCTCCACCACCAACGTCGCTGTGTATTTTTAGACGCTACAAAGCCCTGGCTGCTGAAAACAAAGCAAAAAACCCCCAAAACTCTGCAGTTTTGGCTCAGCCAAGCCTGGTCTGCTCAGTACAGTGAGATTTGGAGCCCACCAGGCTCCCAGACACCCCTGAACCCCGTGGGCATGCACAAGAGGTGTCTCACAGAACACCTGCACAGCAACCCCCAGAGCTGCACCTCACCACGCTTTGGGCTTTTGTTTCTCCATCCCTCTCATGCCTGTGTGCAGAACCGAGCTCGCGTGGCTTTTTTTGGAGCTGACGTGGGAGACTGTGGATGAAATCTTGGTTCTTCTCTGCCCCCACACCCCCAGCCAGTGCAGCTACTACAAAGCTCATGATGCTTTCTCCTGCTGGAGCTGCTCGCCTTGGGTGGAGCACAAAGCTCATCGCCCATCTGCCCATCCAGCACTTTGGATACTTCATCATTTTGGGCTGGAAGGAGCAGGTGACTGCTAGAAAAACACCTAAATTCTGATTCTGTCTGCTTAGCAGCTCCAGCCAGCAGCACACAACCACTCAAACCCTTCAGAAACTGCAGGTTCCAACAACAGGAACACTCCTAGGGACAATTTCTTGGAACACTCTGCCTTGGCAGAGAGATGCTGACTCAGACCAGGGAGGAGGCACATTGAGAATATTCTGTTTTCAGCACAGGATTTCATCCTGCAGGAATTGCAGATAGTCCTGACAAAACCTGCAGATCTGGTGCTCAGGTGGTGACCTGGCAGTGCTGGGTTGATGCTTGAGCTCCTCTCAAAGGGCTTTTCCCACCTTTAAAATTCTGTGTTGGAGATGGTGATTAAATTAATTGTACATCATCCTCAGCAGCAGCACTGGTTGGAAAACCTACAGCTTTTCAATAATATTCTGCCCAAACATCAGCAGTGCCCAAGCAATTTTGCTAAATAATAAAGAAACCTCCCCTAGCCTGGAGGGTTTGGCCAGGAATTCAAACCCACACCTTCATCCCAGGTGAAAAACAACCTGGAACAGGAACTGGGGGGCACAGACTGTGCTCCCTCCCTCAGGTGACACTATGGAAGACAGCACACTAAAATCTGAATTTAGCACGTTCAGTATTTTCTGCATCCCTTGTCAACAGAAGGCTTTGAAAAAACCCCTTCAGAACACGAAGAGGAAGTTTTCTCCAAAGGAAAAGGCAACAACACTTTTAGTGCAGCTCCCCAGCCACCACTGCAGTCGTTCTTGAAGCTGTAACTTCCAAAAAAAACCCCAGAACAAACTCAGTTTTGTGCAAGCCTCATTTCATGTAAAGGAACAGCACATCCTTCAAGAGGGGGAAAAAAAACGACTTAAGGAGAGAAAATAAAAATAGAGAGGATTCATTTCGCAGTAATACTGTGTATTTGCACAGAAAAAAAATCCACTTTTTGTGTGGAGGCAGTTCTTTGGGAGCTGGCAAGAGGGAGCACCGATGAGTGCTGCAGAAGTGCTGATCTCTCAGCTGCTGCCAGCAGAAATCCATGCATTACCCTGAGTTTCTATTGACACAAACTCGTGCACAGGGGGCGGAAAGCAGCACTCCCAGAGAAACCTGAGGGGCTTTTTCTACCTGGAGGATTTTTAGCATCATCTGCAGATCCTGCCATTACTAATGCATCCTTCCTCACAGCAGCTGGAGCCCAGGCTGCAGGAAGGAAAGGGTGATGGGGCTTCCCTGGGGGAGGAAACCAAGCCTGGCCCAGGACTGGGACATTACTGAGCACCAGGCTGGGATTCCTCACCCCAAAATTCTCCCTTCCTCACTGCAAGTACACAACAACTCATTTTATTTTAATTTTTTTCCTGTCCCTGGCTCTGTTGTGGGTTTAGGTTTATGGAATCAGCATCCTCTGGCACTGTTTTGCATCATCTGCCAAACCACAGACTTGTCCTATCTTCCAAACCCTGTTTTAAGATTAAATAAAACTGAGATTTCGCATCTCTGCCTCATTCCAGTCTCAAACGAGACACTCCAGAAGCCCTCAGACTGCAGATTTGTCTTTATCTCAAGCCCCCTGTACACTGTAAAGAGATTTTCCTGCTCCTGTTTTCTAACATGACCTTCCAAACAATATACCTCAGTAAGGCTAAAGGAACATGGGAACCAAAATTTTGAGGACTAAGGGCTCATTAATAAATGCTAATAAATAATCCAGTGCACCTGAAGCTGCTCTTGCTTCTCTTCATTTCCACCAGCCCCAGGAGGAAAGCTGCTCTGTTCCACCCCTATTCCTGCTCCAAGAGGACATTCCCAGCACAAAATCCGTGCCCAGGCAGCTCTGTCCCAATCCTGCCTGTGCTGCTTCCCCAAACAAAGCCAGAGGATGTGAACTCTGAATTTCCACCACCTGGATCAGCATCACCCCCAGCCCTTCCTCCTGCTCGCCCATTTCAGCGCTGGATTGATTGTGGGAGCTCAAAGGAGCAGACAGAGTTTTCTGGAGCTGAAATATAAATCCCACGTGCAGAGGCATTTCCTGTGCATTTAAACACTGTTTAGTGAGTCAGCCAAAATCATTCTGCAAGTGTCATCCATCTCCTGGAGGAAAAGCCTCAGCAGCCTAATCCAGCACAGCTCTCCCAGGGACTGAGGGCTTCCACTCCCCAGCAAAATCCTGTCAGAACACAGAGCTCATGTGATTTGTTCTAACTAAAAAAAAAAAAATGCAAAAAATTATATTTCAAACTCTTATTTGGTCTCATCAAGTGGAATTGAGAGTTACAATTTTATATTGGGTTTTCAGGCTTTACAATTCCATTTGTTGGCTGTCATTTGCTTCACAAGTGAACAGAACACTGAGATTTCTCTGATAATCTCTCCAAACAATTGTAGTGCCTATATTTATTATCAATACGCAGCCATGCAGGTCAAAGGGATTCACCAGCTGATTCCTAAATTGAACTTGTAAGATGCACAATCCTTAAAATTCTCTCTACTGCTTAAAATGGGATTTTCTGTTCCATCAAAAAAAAAAACTTTACTAACTGTAAAAAAACTTTCAATGACTGCACAGAGCAGAAGCTCCTGTTTGAAGGATGCTCTCCCAAAGCTGTTTTCCCACAGGGATTCATGTGGAGAGCCCACGGATCAGGAAAAAGCCCAGGAGAACTCCAGGAGCGGCACTCAGGAGGGGATGATGTGTTCATCACCTTCCTACTTGAAATGCAAAGTAATGACACAAATTAAATTGGTTTTCCTTGTCTGAGTGATGCCTCTGTCTCCCCAAAGTGCTGATTAAGAGATCCTCCTCTCATCTGCATGGAGCCCATCACCTCCCCAGAGGTTACTGCAGCTGAACCTGCCAGGCCTTGGTGACACAAAGGGACAATCCTGACACACCTGAACCTGCCAGGCCTTGGTGACACAAAGGGACAATCCTGACACACCTGAACCTGCCAGGCCTTGGTGACACACAGGGACAATCCTGAAACACCTGAACCTGCCAGGCCTTGGTAACACAAAGGGACAATCCTGACACACCTGAACCTGCCAGGACAATCCTGACACAAAGGGACAATCCTGACACACCTGAACCTGCCAGGACAATCCTGACACAAAGGGACAATCCTGAAACAGCTGAACCTGCCAGGACAATCCTGACACACCTGAACCTGCCAGGCTTTGGTGACACAAAGGGACAATCCTGACACACCTGAACCTGCCAGGCTTTGGTGACACACAGGGACAATCCTGAAACACCTGAACCTGCCAGGCCTTGGTGACACAAAGGGACAATCCTGACACACCTGAACCTGCCAGGCTTTGGTGACACACAGGGACAATCCTGAAACACCTGAACCTGCCAGGCCTTGGTAACACACAGGGACAATCCTGAAACAGCTGAACCTGCCAGGCCTTGGTGACACACAGGGACAATCCTGAAACACCTGAACCTGCCAGGCTTTGGTGACACACAGGGACAATCCTGAAACACCTGAACCTGCCAGGCTTTGGTGGCACAAAGGGACAATCCTGACACACCTGAACCTGCCAGGACAATCCTGACACACCTGAACCTGCCAGGCTTTGGTGGCACAAAGGGACAATCCTGACACAGCTGAACCTGCCAGGACAATCCTGACACAAAGGGACAATCCTGAAACAGCTGAACCTGCCAGGACAATTCTGACACAGCTGAACCTGCCAGGCTTTGGTGACACACAGGGACAATCCTGACACACCTGAACCTGCCAGGACAATCCTGACACACCTGAACCTGCCAGGCTTTGGTGACACAAAGGGACAATCCTGACACACCTGAACCTGCCAGGACAATTCTGACACAGCTGAACCTGCCAGGCTTTGGTGACACAAAGGGACAATCCTGACACACCTGAACCTGCCAGGCCTTGGTGACACAAAGGGACAATCCTGACACACCTGAACCTGCCAGGACAATCCTGACACACCTGAACCTGCCAGGCTTTGGTGACACAAAGGGACAATCCTGACACAGGCACAGTTTGGGCTTGAGGCTTTTCCCCACCCACATGAAACATCTTCATTTCACTCTCCAAGCAGCACAAGGAGATGAGTGTGCCAGCTCTCTTAAGGAGATAGCCACATTTCAGTCACCATCACCATAAATGGCAGGTAATAATATTAGGTAATAATCAATACCGAAATTAGGTAATAATCCTAATTTTAATGAGGTGTCAGCAGAGCTGCTCTAAAGCTGTACAAGCCCCAGCTTCACTCCCTGTCCTCAGGAGCTCAGGCTGTGTGAGCTCCCCAAGCTCATGCTCTGAGACAATCCCACCACAGCTCAACAAAAACTGATGGGATCTTGTAAAACTTCTGGATTTCTGCACTTTCTACTGGGCCAAAGTCTGTCTTCAGAGCAGGAGAGCCCAATGTCACATCCTGGCATGAGAGTTCAGCACAACTCAGCCAGCTACACCTGCCAGGGCACCACCAGCTCCCCTTCGTTCCTCATTCCCATCACTCAATTGTATTCAATGTTTTCTTGCTGGGATTGCAGTGCCAGAAGCAAAACTTGGGAGTGATCAGAAACCTCTCTAATCACCTGCAACCAATTACAAAGCACCAGACAGCAAAGGTCACGGATAAAAAACCAAATCAGGCACTGAGTAATGAATGTCTATGCCACACAGCATAATCAGCAGCCCTGAGAGTTCATTTCCCAGGTTTGACCATTGGTTTTTATCTGAGGTGACAACTCGGTGCTTATTTACCCAGGTAAGGTGTGCATCCACAGCCCCCTGATTGCTGCAAACAGAGGCATTAAATATTTCCTGCTACTCCAGCATTTCCAGCTTGGAGCAGAACCATCTCCCAGCACTCAGCAGTGAGGTTTTTATGACCTTCTGTGGTGAGGAATCATCTTGTGCAGGGAGATGAGATGGATGCACGCCCACAGCCTCTCCTCGCTGGCGCTACAGCTCCATCACCATTAAATTGTTTGTTTTGCTCCTTCTTAATTTGTTCCTTGTCCTTGCAAACCCCAAGACATTTCAGATCGCCCACACCCTCCCTCAGCACCGTGTTCTCCAGAAAAACAAGGGCTCCTGCCTTCCAAGCTGCTGCCTTTGAAGAATTGCTGAGAAGCTGCACAAGTAGGTCAGGCAGTGCAGAGGCACAGGGGAGGCTACAGAGGGGTTTGGGGTTTCTTGTGGCCACATCAGGCCCAAAAATGACATTTCCAGGTGCTCACCCCTGTTCTTTCATGTGGAAAAAGCAACAGGGTGAGTAAGAGATGTAAGTTTATGTTGCTCTGTTCCAGCAGCATGGATCAAAGCTGGATGAGCAGAGGTGTCACACACATCTTTTATGGAAAATTCTTCCCTTAGGATTTTTCCTCCTGAGAAGCTGAGAGTCCTCAGGAACAAAATGTAAACAATGGTTATCTGCTGCTGTGGAATGCAACAGGTGCATCTGTCATTGGTCTCATGTGGTTGTTTCTAATTAATGGCCAATCACAGTCAGCTGGCTCAGACTCTCAGAGTTCAGGAGCTTTTGTTATCACTCCATTCCTTCCTTTCTGTTCAAGCCTTCTGATGAAATCCTTTATTTTAGTATAGTTTTATATAATATATATCACAAAATAATAAATCAGCCTTCTGAAACATGAAGTCAGATCCTCATCTCTTCCCTCATCCTGAGACCCCTGTGAACACCACCACACAGAGGTGTGACAATGAAAACACCAAAAAATGAAAATCAAAGCTTGAAATTCTGGGGAGAAAGTCCCAAAGATTTTCAGGTTCTCAGAATAACCTGGGGGTGTTTGGGGTGGGAGGCATGGGGCCAGCTGAGCCTGCTCACCCCAACAGTGCCTCAACACAAGCAGAATTTCCCTTTATTTGAATTTTATTTTTTCAACCCATCATCTAGAGAACAAAAGGGTGGAGCTGAAGTTCCACTGATGTATTCCTATTTATTAATGCCCTGAAAACCAGCAGAGCCACATAAACTCTGCTCCTGTGGAATCACCAAGAGCCCTGGACACAGCCAGGAGAAGAAATGTCCCACTGGAAAGGCAGTGAAGAGCCAAGAAAACCTCAACTCCAACTTAAATCTTATTTAAAAAAAAAAATCTGAATTGCAACCAAACAGAACTGTAGCATTACCAATTTTTAAGACAATTATTTAGCAAGTCCTGGATGCCACTAAGGAAAGCTGGAAAAAAGCCACTTTGGCATCAAGAGCCAGCTGGAAAAGGTGATAAAATCCAGGATTTTGAGAGCAGGAAAATCATACATGAACTACCAAAAATATCAATATTTTCCCCTTATTCAGCTTCTGGAAGCAGTGAGCACAAAGCAAAGCAAGTAAGAGTAATAAAATTGACATGGCATCAGCAAAACCTCCCAAAAACCTTCCCAAAGCAGGAGAATGTCAATAGTGACTGGGGTACAATAAACCTCCCTTCCCTGCAAAAAGCATCCAGGATGTCTTGGGCACAGCAATTCCATCACTAATCAGCAATCCATGCTAGGAAATTGTGTCTCAGTCAAATAATTTTTCCAGAGGACTCATAAAACACCCCAAAATATTGAAAAAGTGGCAATAAAATACAACCTTTCCTAAGGTAAGTTCCTTCTGAATTATGGATTATAAATGAAGTCATTGAGACATCCAAAAATCTCATTATTTAGGAGCAACTGACAGCAACTAAATGTGAGTTCAAGCCTTACAAGGAGGAACAAACCCAGAAAAGAAGATTTTTTTTTTTTTCTGTTCTTTCCACCAACCCATCTGAAATAAACCATAAAGGTGGAAGATGGGACTGTCCCCCATGTGTGACAAGTGCAAGCAGCACATCAAGACAAAAAAATCCCAATTTATTTCATTTAGCACCATCTATTAAATGCACAAATCACATAATTTTACAAAAAAAAAAATAAAATAGACAAATCCTGAACAATGAGTCTAAAATACTTTCAAAACACTCACTAAAGCCAAAAGATTCTAGTGAAGGCCATGTGTATTGATCCCCCACTACCAACATACAGTTAATATTAATGAAAAGTAAATTTAGAATTATAATATTTAGAGTATTATAGTATTATAAACTGTAAAATCAGAGGAGCTTCAATTGCTCCCTTCAGATTTTTTCCTAATTTAACTCATATTGTCCTCCTGAATTTCCACAGAAACACTGAAATACCACAAGGATTTTTTTTTTTTTGTCCTGCAGGAAGTTCCCTCCCTTCAATTCCCACTCTATTTATTCCCTCAGAGTCAGTAGGTTATGAATGGAGAAAAGGAAAAAAATGAAGAAAAATCTGTGTTGGGATGTGATCTGTCCACACGGAGAGGCACAGCCTGCACCCCAGTGATGCTGAGCCCTTCCCAGACCAAGTTCAGCTCCCAGCCCTGATATCTGTCAAAACAGACCAGGTCTGCAGCAGTCAGTTACATGGGCAGCTTTTCCCCCCTCCTCTCCCTCCAGGAGTTCAATTATTGCAGCAGCATCATGAATAAGCGGGATTATTTTCAGGAAAAATGACAGAAAAAGTAAGAGAAATACAATAACCACAGGATTTGCCAGACCCAGCAGATCCCTGCCCCTCCTGAAAGAGTTAAACCCAACATCCCCATCTCCACAGGCATCATCCTGTCAATGTGCTGAATTATTTAGCAGGCAGAAGTTTGACTTGAGGTTTTTCTCCAGGTCATAAAGTCCCCAACAGCACGGAGCCAGCACAACCTGGGATGAGGCTGCCCAGGGATTCAGCCACACCAAGTTCCATTTGTGACCATTTTGTGCCTGTTCTGATGAGCAAACCCCAAATTTTCCCCAACAGAGTATTTACACATCTGTGGAAAAGCACTGAAAACTCGAATTTGATCACTTCTGCACCAAGTTAAGGATGTTGCTCAGTCCCCAAAGGATTTGGTCACTTCTGCACCAAATTAAGGATGTTGCTCAGTCCCCAGAGGATTTGGTCACCTCTGCACAAGTTAAGGATGTTGCTCATGGTTTAGGTTGGGCCACCTCCAAGTAGAAGAGTGAAGGAATTCTTTTGGGAAAAGCTCCTGGCTCATCATGCCCAGAGCTCTGAGCAATGGATCACGTCACAGGGAAATGGCCCCGGTGTCTAAAAGAAGTTGTTACTTAAGAAAAATAAACTGCTCCTTTTTCTTTTCAGTGTTCTTTTCATAAGCTTAATAAAATGCAAATAAATATAAATACATAAATATATGGAATAGAATGGAAGGAATTAACCAGTAAATGCAACAGAAGGGAGATACAGGAACAACACACAAAGCAAAAGCTCCAGTGAAAAACACTAAAACTGTGTAATACAGGGTAAATCTTCTTTATGTACAGCTTCTACAGCCCAGCCACGGAAAACACCTCATTGTACTTCTGTAGTTTGATCAGGAGTTCACTAAAATGTCCTCCAAGGTCCTGACCAGCTTTAAAACTCAGCTGACCACCACGGGCTGCTCATGGTTTGCACATAAATCCTAAAGCAGCTCCCACTTAGCCAGACCCAGCTCCGAGATGGTTCTCAAGACAAAATAATCCTTTTTATTTCCAACCATGACAAAACCAGCAGATATTAGAGACACCTTTCTGGGGGCAGCAGCACACAAAGATGTTCCACTGGAGCCTCACTTTCAAGAAACCAAAGCATTTTCTAAATAATAACATCAGTTTTAGCAAGGGAGGTAAAGCACAGGCGGTATCAGGATAAGGAAAATAAAGTTCTGAGAAACAGAGCTCACCAGAGACACAAATAAAAACACAGAGGCTAAAAACACCCTCTGAACAATTACCCAGCTCCAATCCTCAGAAAGATGCTCCCTTCAAGCAAAACTCTCCCTCCTCCACCTTCCTCAATGCCCCAAAGCCCCCCCAGAGAGCTCCCCCTGACTCACCAAGGCTGGCACAGATCCTGGGAACTCTTTCTGCTCCACCCCAGGGCTCAGCCCAACAGAGCTTGGGGTTTTCCACCAGCACCTCCTATAAGGAGCTCCTGCAGCCCCTCCCCTGCCCAGGTGGGTGTCAGCCCCCCCAGCCCTGCCCACTGCACCATCCACACCCCACAGCACCTGGCTGGGAGTGCTGGCACTGGGAAATGCTCCACCAGGAGGAAAACGAGTGGAAATGTGGCTTGGATTCCCACTGCTGGCTGGGGTGGGACAGGAGAGCTGCCCCCTCAGCTCCAAGGAGAGGAGCCCATGGCACCACAGACTGCACAAGCCTGGCAGTGCCATGCAGCAATGAGCAGTGAAAATCTCTTGTTAGATCAGAGGGAAAATCCTCTTAAACTCAGGGTCTCAGGTGAAGCAAAGCAAAGCCCCTCCTAACCCAGACCCCAGGAGACAGGGATATCCCAGGAGAGCTCCTTGGTGCCACTCAGAATCCCAAATATCCTCCCAGATCTTCACATCAGAGAGCCCCAAATGCCAATGAAGTGGCCTTGAGCAAGCAGGAGCACGGGGCATCTCCCTTCTCTGACGCCTTTTTGGGATTACCTAAAAACAGAGGCCAGACGGAATTAAAGGGGAAAAAAATGCAGTTTATTTATTGAATGGCCTCAGGTACATTTAAAGCACACAAAGCCCCAGGGGCTGCACCCAAAATGGATGATGGGTCAGGGTTTTCACACTTTTATCAGTTTGGTCCATTTGCATATTGGGGTTAATCTGCCAATTCCAGCTGCAGGTAATGAAGTCATTGACCCCAAGTTTGCTCCCCCAACTCCCTTTTGTTCCCATCTCTGGGCCTGAGGCAGTGAGGTGCCCTTGATTGCCAGGCCTGCAGAGGAATTGTTGTGTCTGCCCCAAATGGGGAAGCAGCAGCTCACACTGAGTGTGGGGTTTGGAGTTACACACCAAAGAACTGCAGGATTATGAATATATGAAAAATAGAAAAGCTGAAATCCTAAGGGATCATCTCCATCCCAGCCCTTCCCAGTGAGGACAGAACCCCTCAGCTGGAAACCAGAGCTCCTCTGCAATGCTAGCACAGAAAACACTGAATTTCTTTACCAGGACAAGCAGCTGTAGCTGTGGAGCCTAAGAAGGTGATGGAGGATGGCAGCAAGGGGAATAAAACATCATCACTAGCACTGGACATGAAAGCCCCCATTGCCCTTGATGGCATTCATAAAGCACATCCTGAGCAGGAATTACTCTAACAGGGTCACACTTTGTGCTACACAGGGAGCATCCATCCATGCCAGGCATGGAGGTCACCAGCTCACAGGGATTTATCCTCCACACACCCAGCCCTGAGGCAAATCCCCCTTTTAAAGAAGGGTATGGCTGGGAGGCAGAGGAAATGTTTTAAAATGGAAAAGCAAAGTTAAGCAAACCCAGCCCAAGCAGCCCCAGCTTTGCCCAGACAACAATTCTGGCCAGAAAAAATGTGTTTGTTAGACGCATCTAAAAGGAGGAAAAGTCAAAAGATTCACTCTCAAAAGACCGCAATTATTTTAACTGCACATAAATGTACCCCTTTCTTGGCTATAAATAACCCTCTGCAATTACGTGCTAATTAGTCAATCAAACCCCAGCGTAAATACCGCGCCACAAAGATAATCAGATCGTTCTTTGTACAACGGAAATTAATTGATAACGGGAGCTGTACAATTGCAAATTAGAGCGATTACACTTGGACTGCTCTGTTGGCCAGAGTTAATCCTGAGTTTTCCTCCATCGATGGGTAAAAGGATGTGTTACAGGTGGCACTGGGTGACTGTGGCATTCACATTCCCTGAACATGATTTCTTCACCCAGCGTTTTCCTCCTGGGAAGCTTAGAGGCCTCAGAGAAAAGGGAAACAATGCTTATCTCATTTGCTTCTCCTGTGTTGTGCTCCTGTGGAATGTGTTTGGAGATTGTTTATCCAAGGTGATTGTTTCACTGGATTCTGGTTTGAGCTGTTTTCACTCACTGGCTAATTACAGAATCACAGAATAATGAGGTTGGAAGAGACCTCTAAGATCATCATCCAACCTGTGCCCCAACACCTCAACTAGATTATAGCACCAAGTGCCATGGCCAGTCTTTTGTTAAACACATCCAGAGATGTTGATTTTACCACCTCTCTTGGAAGAGCATTCCAGTGCTTTATTACTCTTTCAGTGAAAAATTTTTTCCTGATATCCAACCTATCTCTTCCCTGACGTAGCTTGAGACTGCATCCTCTTGTTTTTAAATGAGGGCTGAGCTGTGTCACGACTCTGGAAGGAGCCACAAGTTTTCCTTATTATCCTTTTAGCATTCCGTAATTATCTTCTCTGTATTCTTTAGTACAGTATAGTATTCTTTAAGATAATTAGTGTAATAAAGTAATAAATTAGCCTTCTGAGCACACATGGAGTCAGATTCATCATTCTCTCCCCTCGTCAGGATTGCCTGAATTTACAACAGGTGACAGAGGCGGGCAGGAGGTGACAGTGCTCTGAGTCAGCATCACTTTTCTGTGATTCCCAACATAACTATCCCCTAATTCCCATCCTGGAGCGCTCTCCCTGCTGCTGGCAATAGGACCCAGAGTTGTGATTAGCTGTGGAGAGGGGAATTTCCTCACCCTTCTGTCGCTGTCATCCCTGATTCCCTCTCCTCAGCGCTCCATCTGCCGCCCCATTTACCACCACTGGTGCCGTGTATAAACTCATCTGTAAACAGAAATTGTGGCACTTTTACACCTCCCAAATCCCAGGATTTTTCCATTATTTTGCCAACACACAAATCTGCCATCCACTCATACCACACCAGCAGTGGGTGCTTGGCTGATTGCTGGGACGTGTTTGTCCCTTCCTCTGAGGTTGTGCGTGCCCAGGGGGTTTGTGCTATCCCCGAGCTCATCCATGGCTGCCCTGGAATAAAAGGATGTCTGCAGTGGCTGCTTGCTGATTTCCTGTTGACTCCTCTTGCAGGCTGAAGGTGTTTCTCATTACTTTCTGATAATGCAGCCAGGACAGCAATTTAGCAGCGCTGACCTTGTAATGATGTTTATTTATTTGTTCTCGCATTGAGGATGGGTTTTGTTACTCATTCTGGGGCCCTTGGGCTGATTTGGGATGATGGAGGGAGCAGTTCCTAGTATAGTTCCTAATGTATAAATTACTCTTTTTTCAGCTTAAATTCACCTGAACATAAAGCCAAACTCCTGCAGATTAATTAACACTTAATTAATGCCAAATTAGGCAGTTATGGGGCACTACAATGCAGGAAGAAAGCAGCAACCTGTCATTTCATATAATCCCTCACAACATCATGGCCAACCTCAAGAATTTATAACATAAATCTGCAAGACTTGAGTGTTTTTTTTTCTTTCTGCTTTATGACCCTTTTTTTTTCATTTTATAATTAAACTTTTCAAACTTTATCCTGCAAATAGCAAGAAATGCAGTGTAAGTGGAAGGAGAAAGGACACCATGCTGTGCCTACAGAAATAATGAATTCCTCCTAGGGTTGTAAAGACATGTACTGATTAAAACTACAACTGCACCGTGCAAGAAGAGGCCAATTTGGTAGCCTAAATGGCTAATTTTTCATTATTTCCTTGATAAAGGTATAAATGGTGCCAGAAGGGTTATTAGGAAATGAAGACTTAATTGTTTCTGAAGTTTTTTTACACCCCATAATGACGCATGAATAGATCCAATGGAAAGTGCTCAAAGACTGGACAGCCTTGAGGAATCTCTCGCATGCAGCACTGGATGCACCCCTACATGAGATCCGGAGGATTTTCAGGATGTTCAGAGAGTGAATTTCAAGCAGAATGGTAATTTTATGAGTATTTTTTCCCTTCTGGGAGCGACAATGATGCAGGATTATCGTGGCTCACATAACATGCCATTTTGGCAGGAGAAAAGTTGTTATTTCAAACTTATAACCGTATTACTCTTTTTTTTTTGGTCAGTAATTTATAAATCCAAACCAAACGCTCCAATAGCTTTAAAAATCTTTACTGGCATGTGAATGTTTTTCCCTGTGTATTTATGTCATTTATATGCCATTTATGTACCATTTATGTGTTTCTCCCTGTGCTTTCCCACCACACTCCTCCCAGCCAAAGCCTGGGGGATCTGCACAGCATATCCTGAGCTGGAAGGGTCATCAAAGGTGCACAGCTCAGGCTGGGTATGGATGCTGCAGAGAACTGAACTGAGATTAAATTCTCAGTCTAAACTAACCCAGACCTAACCCAGCAGAGAGAGAGGGGTCACACACATGGCAATGAGAGTCCCCAGCCCATGGTCATGAACACAGGGAGGGAGGGAGGGAGCTGAGGAACCCCCCCAGTGAGCAGCACATCAGCTCACGTGGAGCTTCAGTTCTGCTCCATGTGGGAAAGGAAGGATCACAAGAAAAGGTTTCATTTCCTCAAGGTGCAGGCTGCCCTATAACAGAGGCTGGACAGAGCTAAAGAATAAAAAAGGGATTTATTCAAAGCATCTCCTCCATGGATCCACCTTGGGCAGCACCAGAGCCCAGCCAGGGATGCACCCAAGATGAACCAAAATGGCCCCAAAATGCACGGCCGGGCACGGGCTCTGTCCCTGGGATCAGTTCTGCTCCATTTGCCCCTTGCAGTTCATTGTCCCATTCCAGCTTTAGCCCTGCAGTCCCACCCTGCTTGTTTTTCTCTCTCCAGCCCACGGGGTTTGTGCTCCTGGGCTGAGATTTGGGTCATTTGTCCTTGGTGCCCAGCTGGAGCAGGAATTGTTTTGTCTCCCTGCTCTGTGCACAGAGCTCAGCATCCCTTGATATGAATCCCAGACCCACACACTAAAGCAGCACAGAATGTGAAAAATAGAAATGCGAAAATCTGAGGCATCAGAGGGATCAGCTGGAAGATGATGGCCAGGGCTTGGAGCACCCTGGGGCAGTGGAGGTGTCCCTGCCCATGGCAGGGGTGGCACTGCAGTGGCTTTAAGGTCCCCTCCAATGCAGACATTGCAGACCCATGTGCTGTCCTTGTGCAGTCTGTTAAATCCAGGGAGGAACCCGAGTGCAGAAGACAGGGCCACTCAGCTGGAAACCTCTATTAATATTGCATTTTTTTGCTTACAAGATACAACAGGATCGTGTCTGGGACCTGCAGGTCACACAGCTCGCTGGGCTGTGTCACCTGGGGGTTAACCACGTGTGATTAGCCGTGCCTCGTTAGAGGCATGACTGCACTAATTGATGGAGAGCTCCCGCTGCACCCGGTGACATTATTATTGCTGGGATTAAGCAAAGGTCCCTGCAGAGCAGCCAGAGCAGCGCTTCAGGAGCCTCTCAGATCCTTCCCCAGCACACTGAGGTGTCCCACACTGCAGCCACCAGCCTGCCAGTGACACAGGGGACCCTGCCACCCATCCTGGGGACATGGCACGGTGATCGGGAGAGCTGGGGGCTGGCAGGGACCAGAGCTGCTGGCACAGCATGGCAGCACCCTCTGGGACAGGGGACAGCAGCTCTGGGACAGGAGCTCTGGGACAGCTCTGGGACAGGGGACAGCAGCTCTGGAATAGGGGACAGCAGCTCTGGGACAGAGGACAGCAGCTCTGGGACAGGCCACAGGAGCTCTGGGACAGGGGACAGCAGCTCTGGGACAGAGGACAGGAGCTGTGGGAGAGGGGACACCAGTTTTGGGACAGCTCTGGGATAGGGGACACCAGCTCTGGGACAAGGGACATGAGCTCTGAGACAGGGGACAGGAGCTCTGGGATGGGGGACACCAGTTGTGGGACAGGGGACACGAGTTCTGGGACAGCTCTGGGACAAGGGACACCAGCTCTGAGACAGGGAGCAGGAACACTGGGACAGCTCTGGGACAAGGGACACCAGTTCTAGGACAGCTCTGGGACAAGGGACACCAGCTCTGGAACAGGGGACGGGAACACTGGGACAGCTCTGGGACAGGGAACACCAGCCCTGGGACAAGGGACCTGATCTTTGGGATGGGGAGCACACTGGCTCCCAGCTCCCTGCTCATTTGGGACACCCTGATGTCACCCAGGGCAGTGAGCTGCATGTCCAGGTGTCCCTGTGCTGGCAGTGGCACGAGGACGGGGGACACAGGGACAGTGGCACAAGGACAGGGGACACAAGGAGCATTCAAACATCTCCTTCCAGCAAGGCCAGCTGGGAACCAGGTGCTGATTTTCAGTTTGCAAATTATGAGTGTGAGAATATAAAGGCTTCCTTACAAAAGGGAGAGAGAGGGAGAAACAGAGCACATTTTCCTCATTCTTCAGCTCTATTATATCTCTCTGTAGGAGGTGAAAACTGGCAATTACTCCGGGAGATGCACAGGTAGGAAGATAGAACGTAAATCAAAATAAAAAGAATCTGAATGCATTCTGCAGTTGTTCAATGGATATTTATTCAGCCAGGCTGCTTGGGAAGGCCTGGAACAGCACATGAGGTAAGTTTCTGGAATCTGCCTGGCAATCAGAAGAAAAGGAGATGAAGGGAAGCGATGATCCTACAGCAGCACACGATCCAAACAAAGCATTTGGAGAGGAAAAGGCTGGCACGGGTCATGTCGACACAAATAATATTTCTGCAAGGTGCAAGTGGTTCGTAATGAACACACGCATGAATTTGGGAGCACTGAGAGCAGTTTTATCCCTGCACTCCACGGGGATTTCATGGGAACAGAAGACAGCATTCATGTGAGGAACACACAATTTTAAAGACTATTCTTGCTTCAGAACCCCCAGACCTTTGGGTATCTGAAGGTCAGAATTCAGATGAACTCGCTGGAATTCATATTCATCAGGAAGAAACAAAGTAAGTCATGGGAAGGCCATTAAAAAAATATAATGTGCTTTTTTCCTCAGGAATGACTGTGAAATTGGGTGTCATGTATCTGACTTAATGCTCTAATGGGAGGACTGGGACACTGGGGGAGGATTTACAGGAAATATCTGCTCCTTATCTGATCAGAGAAGGAAACCAAAGTCCCACAGCCTGACACTCCAAGGTGGCTTTGCTGTCAACTTAAACCTCCAAAATTAACTATTTATCATTGGATTTAAACACAGATCAGTCACATTGTTCAAGCTCAAAGACTCTCAGACCCCAAAGGAATAGACTGAAAAAAAAAACCCACAAAGGCAGGCAGGAAAATACAGAGGCACTCAAAAAATGAGGTGACCTGAGCATGAAACCCAACACCAGCCCTCAGGCTGGAAATGGTGACAAACCTGCTCCAGGGCTGCTGCTACCAGAGCAAAACACCTCCAAGAACAATTTCTGTGTAAGAAATGATTCAGGAGATTGCCAGCTATCAAGAAATCGTTTGGTGAAAAAAAAAAATAAGAAAGAAAAAGTCTTTTTGGAAGGTTTCTCCTAATGGAAAATGCAGGAGCTCATCACCAGGGCCTTGCTTTTCAGGAGGAGCTGCAGGGGTTTGGCTGGGCCAGCTTTGCAGAGGGATTTTAGCTTAAAAGCAACTCCTGGAAAACAAGTGGGAGCACATCAAGGAGGCACAGGGGCACTGCAGGAATGTCCAAAGGAGGAGGCAGAGGCTGAGAGCTGGGCTGGGCTGTGCAGGGAGTGCAGGACTTGGAGCTCCTTGCAGTTCCCAGCGTGGAGCAGAGCTGGGCTGATCCAGCCTCTGCTCCGTGCTGGAGCTGCAGGACATCCCCAGCCTCTGCTGAGGGTCATCCCAAGGATTTGTACCCCTACATTTGTTGGGATCACGTTCCATGAAATTAATGATACCGTTATATCATTGTAATATTATTATAGTGATGTTATTCAAGATACGAAAACATCAACACCAGCAAAGCGTGTACTCCTACTTTACACAAGCAATACACCTTTACTTTACACAAACTATTTACTCCTGATTCACCAAATCTGCTGGTATTAACTCAAAAGAATTATGCCAAAATACCAATTTTCCAATACCAGGGAAATCAAAAAAATCACAAGGCAGCAGCGCCTTTGCAGGAAAACCTTCAGCAGCACACTTGGGGTAGAGCAGAAAAGGAGGAAGGGTGAAGTTTCAAAAGCTGGTTTTAAATAATAGAAAATGTGTAAATATCCACCCAGGAGTCTGGTGAGGAGATCAGTGCTGTCTCCATGCAGAGCCTGGGGCACAGCTGGGAGCGATGCCTGCAGGGATGGAGCCACAGGCACAGGCTGCAGACAGGAACCCAGGGGAGAAGGGGAACCATGGATGTTTGCAGCTCCTCTGGTGGGACATTTCTAATGTAAATATCTGACAGACTGGGGACTGCAGCTTTTTACAAATTTTTTTTAGCATCAGGATAACTAAAATGAGATTGTTTATGCATGAATGAGATATCACAGCCCCAAAAAAGCTAAGAGTGAATGAATTCCCCTGCCTGCTGAGTTGGAGGATGAGGTCCCAGCTGAGGGCTGCTCATTGGGGTTTGTGCCTTAAGACAGCCCAGACAAACCTTTAATTCCTCCTTCCTGCCCTAATTCCTCCTCAGCCCCACTGGTCCAGCCTGAAGGATGCAGATCCTCCCTGGACCAGGGTAGTTACAGCCACTGAATAATCTGATCCTTCCTCAGCTGCATTGAGGAACTCAGAATCTGCTGCTCAAAGCTTTTCTCTACTTCCACCAGCACGAGAGTCCAGGATGCTCTGTTAAATACCCTAGAACCATTAAATAACCCAGAAAGTGCTACTTGCACATGGTGACAATCAAATATCCTAATGCATCAGCATTTGGCAGCTTCTCTACCACCTTAAAAAAGGCCAAGCTGCCAGCCCAGAGAGGGTTTTTAAAAATAATCCTAATTATTGGGCTTTTCCAGCTTTGTTTCAAGAGCACAAGGCTCTCCATCTCGGATGGAGGAGGAATGTGCCTTTGCCCAAAACAATATGCAGCGTGAAGGAAATTCAAACTGACACCATTTCAAGACAGCAAAGACAAACTGATTTAGCAACTCTGACAGGCATTTATAAGCAAAATAAAATGTGAATCTAATTTTGGCCTCCTGCACCGAAATAACGTGCAGCATGGTTTGATGTCATAACATGAATATTTCATCCATGAACAGCATCTTGTTTGGGAGGGAGATTTCTCCAGACACCTGTGGGAGATGGAGGAGGCTTCACTGCTCTGAGTAACCTGGGAGTAACTTTTAGACCCTTATTGACTTTTTTAACTGTTTTGCCAGATGTCAATATGCAAAAGTAAAAATCGTGGCTGAGCCTTTAATTGTAATTAATGGCTGTATTGATCAGCTAAGCCCTGCCTTGCCTCACGTCACAAAACCTGCTGGATTTCAGAAGGTTCCCTGCCAAAAAGTGCTTTATCCCCATGGCTGGGAGTAAAATGAACTCTGCAGCCCATTCTTTTTCAAGGCACATTGATGAGGAGCAGAGCAGTGAACTGGGGCAAAGTTGGGCATTTTCGGTCTCCAGAGCATTTTGTTTTGATTTGCATCGAGTTTCAAGGTTCAGCAGTTTAACAGCCAGCACGGCCACGTTCTCATTTCCTTCATTTCGAGTCTCGAGCAAAAAGCATCACAAATTTCCATCTCCAGGAGGAAATCAATCCCAAATTCCACCTGGCAGTTCACCAGGGTATGGAGAGAACCAGCCCAGCTACTGCTGGAGTTTGTGCTGAGTTTTGGCACCAAACATTTGCACAGCCCTTGAAGTTGCTCAGTTTGCGGCCTGAAAAACAAGCAGCGAAGAAGATGCACATAATTTAAATGACACTGAATATTCAATAATGGAAATGACTCAAATATTAGAAGCTCCTTGATGGGTGTTTCTGGGGGAGCTGCATTTGTTCTTGACCTTTGCTTACTCGTTACTTTGTCTACGCATAATTAACACATCCATAATATCACATAAATGCCACTTATTGATACTGTCCCAAGGGCAGCTGGTTATCTGGGAAGAACATGGCCACATTAACATTTCCTAACTCATTTAGCTCCTCTTGCACATTAAAGTGAGGAAAGCCATTTGTCACACCACCCCGAGATGTGTTTTAAGCAGGCAATATTTAACGAGGTAATGGTGTGAGTGTTGTCAGGGCACGGTGACAATCATTTAAAGGGACAGCTCTAACGAGGGCAGCCTGGAAGGACTCGGGGTGGAACCACCTGGAGATTAAACACAGAGCTTGGGAATGTCATTTCCGCCCTGATTTTTCACACTTCTTCCTTATTTAGCCACAGCAAGTGGTGATGGAGCTGGATAAACCCATGGTCAGCGACCTGTGCCCTCTCCAGGGGTGACATCCCCCGAGGTGCCAGCTCAGCAAAGGTGTGAGGTCACCAGGAGCTGAGGTGTTTGGTGGCGTTCCACAAAATCTCACCTCCAGACCTCACTGCATCTCCTGCAGCAAGGCCAAGCCCAAGAGGTTTAAGGAAAATAATAATGATGATGATGATGATGATGATAATAATAATAATAATAATAATAATAATAATAATATAGTACTGCATCCTATAATAATAAAATAATATAATAGTATTGCATCCTCTTTCCCTCCAGAACACATCCTCCATTATTTATTGACACACAAATAAAATATTCGGGGCCACTTCAGATTTTTTCAAGCATTTCGTTCACTGCACTTGACTTTTATCTGGGAATTATTTTTAAAGACTTCCCTAACAAATCTCTGATAAAACACATGTCAGCACTTTGGCAGGGCTGGCATTTTTTTTTTTTTCCCCGAGCTGGAGTTAAATTTAAAAATGGAAATTGGACTTATTAATTACTTCAGAAGGAAGAAGGGAGGAGGATTTCAGCACGGGGCTGAAATGAAACAATGCAAGAAGGAATTGGGCATTTCCAGGGATGGAGCATCCTCTGGACCAAGCTCAGCTACAACTATGACTCTATAAATTATTAAATTATTAAATAATCCCTACTAAAAGCTCAGTGTTTCCAAGTCAGAATCTGTTCAAGAAGAAAGGCAGAGAAAATGTGCTTGGTAAACAGACAAGGAATGTACTCCATGAGGCTCCACCAGGGAAAAGGAAAATGAATAAAGGCAGAAGCTGCTACCAGGTTTTCATTTTGTACTTCTACAAAAGAAGAAGGAACAGAAATGAAATATAATCAGTGGATAAGGAGCAGGTGATGTAAGGAATCAATACCCAAGTTATCAAATAACACAGCTGACTGCTAGAATAGAGCAGATCCTGCAGCATAACCTGCATTTCAGTATTAAAAAGTGAAAAAAAAAAATCAAAAACAGCCCTGGGCAAATACTGGATTTTTCCCTGCTGATGTTGATTTAAAAGATGCAAATTCATTCAAGCTGCAAGGTTGGGGAGTGACTGTTAAACCTGCACAGCAGTGACCATTAAACACAATAGCAGCAATTACACAAAGGGAAACAGTTTTCCTTGGGAAAAGGAAACTGTGCACCATGGAAACCTCTCCCTGAGCTCGATCACCAAGTTTAACTGAGGAAATAAAGTGGGAAAAGTTTTACCCTCTTTTTATTTGGATGCTGGGGGCAGAGCTGTCCCTGATGTGTTTTTTTAAAAGTGTGAGACAGGAGTTGTCAATCCATAGGAATAAACCCACAAACTCCTCACAAATCCAAAATCGTCCATTAGAGATTCTCAGCTTCTTTTCGGGGGGAAAAGTGCTGAAACAGGCTAACCTGGAAATGAAGTACAGCACGAACAGAGCAAGCGTGTGACTTGCCCAACCCTCCCTGCTTAATATTCCTCTGCTCTGGCAGGACCTGCACAGAAAATGCATCTGGAAGTGTCCAGGGTGTGTGACAGGTTCCTGACAGATGATGGATGGATCAAACCCAACAGCTGGAATGCAGAATGATCAGGTTCAGCAATGAGGGGATGAGTGACAGTGGCCAAGGAGATGAACACGGGGGGGACCTTGCAGCAGAAGCTGCATCACCTGTTCCTCCATGGAGAGGATAATGGATGAGGTGACAACAGCAGCAACTCATTGCCAGCCACCAACACGGGCTTGACAAAACCCTCTCAGTGCTTTTGTGCTTGTGTTAGCAGCCTTGGGAACTCGTGGAGGGGTTTTGAGGATTCTGAGGGGCTGTGCTGATTTGCCATCGGGTTTGGGAGCTGGAAATGCTGCCCTGGATCCAGCCCAGCATCACCCTGGAACAGGCTGCTTCAGGTTAGCCCTTTTCAGCACTTTTTCCCCCACAGAGAAGCTGGGAATTTATAATGGATGATTTTGGATTCCAAAGCCATCAGAGCCACCTCACAGGCAGTTCCATGATGTCTAAACAAGCTCAGCTTCAGAAAAGGATAAGGGAGTGTTTAAATGTGTAATATGACCCAAAGAGCAAAAGGATTATAAAAAATAGAGAGAAGGGAGAAAAGGCATTTGGGATCAAAGCATATTTGCTGCTCTGACCACTTCTGGAGCTCTGAGAATTCTGAAGAATTTGGTATCTTGTGTCATTAGTGAAAACAAACAGTCCCATAAGTGAGTTCTCAGGAGTGTCCTGTTTCACTGATATCCCACCAGCCAAAGGAACAGCTCCATGGGAAGTTTCCAGAAAGCAGAAAGTTCCTCTGAACCCCAGCACATCCCTGGCTCTCCTCAGGCTGCTCCCTGCTAAGCCCAGCCTAACCTGTCTGCTATTTCCAGCTAACAGATTGAGCCATTTGCAGCAGTGGAATATGAGGAGCCTCCAGCTCAGACACATTTCCTGATTTCCTGCCCCTCCTGCAGCACTAATTCCACTTCCCTGCACATCCTGCCTGTCCCAAGGACATCCTTCCTCCACCCAGCCTCAGACCACAGCCCCATTAAGCAAACCATGGATGCTCATTAGCTGCTGCTCCTGCTGCTCTTTGGTCTCTCTTTGCCTTTTCTTCCCAACTCACACAATATTTGGGTGGGGAACTTGGAATTCTTTGCCTCTTGCACTGTCTCACACACCCTGGCAGGTGTTCTGGGAAGTGCAGCTATTCCAGTTGTGTCATTTATTTATAAATATTTACAAAAATTATACAAAAGCCAAAACAGCCTTGGGTTACTTGGCCACCTTCAGCTCACAAACAGCAATGACAACTTTCCTGCTCTCTCCTTTTCAGACTATGAATTTAAGAGGGATTCCCCTTTTTATTTCTTCCTACAAAAGAATCCAAAGAGGCTGAATAGAATAAAAAGGACTTGGATTGGCAGGACAAGGGGGAATGGTTTCCCACTGCCAGAGGGAAGCAGGAGATGGGATATTGGGATATTGGGATATTGGGATATTGGGATATTGGGATATTGGGATATTGGGATATTGGGATATTGGGATATTGGGATGGAATCCTTCCCTGTAGGGTGAGGAGGGGCTGGGATGGAATCCCAGAGCAGCTGTGGCTGCCCTGGATCCCTGGCAGTGCCCAAGGCCAGGCTGGACACTGGGGCTGGAGCACCTGGGACAGTGGGAGGTGTCCCTGCCATGGCCCTGTCCCTAAAATCAGATGATCTTCAAGGTCCATTTCAGCAAAAACCATTCTGAGATCCTCTCAAGTTATTTTTTCCTAGTGCTGAGTTAATCCTGTGGGAAATCAGTGGATTCAAAGGGCTTTTTTCCCCCCAACTAAACACCTATTCAGCTCCTGTTCATCTGAAACTCGGTTTACTTGAGCAAGGCTAAAGAAATCAAGCTGTCCATCAATTATTTAAAGTGTTTGGCCCCAATCGTGGCTCCACAATTAATTTCACCACAGCCTTAAAGCTGGAATCTTCCAGAGCCAGAGGAAAGAAAAGGCCTGGATTGACTTTTGGGGTGAAATGAGTTGTTTTGGGTGCTCTGAGCAGAGGGTGGGGATGGATCCAGAGCTGGGCAGGGCATTTTCCTTCCACTCCCTGAGCTCCACCACCTCCATCAGAGCTCTGAGCTGGACTTTGGGGCCTTCTCAGCAGAGATCCTGAAATTCAGATGTAGAAATTTCAAATAAAACCTCAGGTATATAGTTATATCTATATAAAAGTCTACTCAATGATATAAAAATAGAAGTATAGCTAACACTCCAAATCCTTGTCCTTACAAGAAGGGGAGAAATGCATTCTTCTGTTCCATGGAATTTAATTAGTTCCTAAATTTAGGTTCTGTCAGTAAAGTTACAGAGGATTCACTGCAGTTGGATTTAAACATTGGGTGATATTTTATATTTCACACAATGCTAATGGAAGACATTACCTTCATATAGATATTGTCAAGTATTTCTGTGTGAATTCTTGGGTCTATTCACAATGTTTTAGTCAGCTAAATCATATTTGATTGCATTAAAAAAAAAAACACTTTCAGTCCCAGATATTTGTTATTTGAAAGGAAGAATTCAGTGAGACCCTGAATCCCATGAGCTGGGAGAGACTGATCTAAAGCAAAACCACAGGTGCAAAAATAATTAAATCTTTTAAGCATCAGAGTTATGATGCAATCCACAGGGGAGAAGCAGAGAAGTCAGTGCTGAAATTCCTCCTCTGATATAAACTTATTTCTTCCAATTGCTCAGTACCTTAAAATTCAAAGAATTTGGTAGAACTTTCTAGAAATTCCAGCACTTCAATATCTCAGTATCTCTGAGCGTTTTGTGCACCTCAGTTCTTCATCTGCAGGAGAACAGCACAGAATCAGCTCAGGAGAGCTCCCCGAGGGTCATCAAACACCTGGAATTCAAAGTCCATTCATTCAGTAAGAAGGGTCAAGCCATTCTCCAGTTTGGCTCCAGCTGCTGCTGCCTCAAACTGCAGAATTCCCAAGGTATTTTCTTGGTATATATTCCAAGGTATTTTCTCCTGGAGATGCTGAGTTGGGACAAAATTGAGGCCAAACTTACTCAAAATTCACCCAGATACAGGATCTGCCACCTCAGGCTGCTGCAGCTTGGGAAGGGTTTTATAAATCCTCCAAGAGCATCTCTCCACCTTCTTTTTAAATTATTTTGTTTGTTTTTATGGAGCAGATTCACTCAGCTTAAACTCCTTTGCAAGCTCTGTGCCACACACAGGGAGAGCAGCTGGATGGTGCAGGACTAGAAATGCCATTTTCAAATGTGACCCCAAAGTTCATTTTTGGCAGATGGGATTTTCCAGGTACAGAGCTGAGCTCCCTCCATAATATCTGAACTCAATTTAAGCTTGATCTATAAGATTATTTTCATTCCAACCCCTTTGGACACTTGCAACAACAACATTTCCCTTCTCCCTACACGGATTTAATTTGGTCATGCACTGCAACTCTGCTTAGAAAGCTGCTTAGTGGCAATGTTTCAGAAATCTGAATCAAATTTTCCTGAGTGAAATAAAATCAGTTATCGAGGAAAGGATAATCCACTTTTCCAGGGGCAGTGGTTCCATATTTTAGTAATGGTTCAAAAATACAATAATAATCCTAATAATGAAATGGCTCTGAGATAGAGTGAGTGCTGATGGCAGGCTGGATGTGGGAGCAGTCTGGGACAAACTGGGAGTGACTGGGAGAACTGGGCCACAAAACCACAGATTTACACCAGAAACCTCTAACTTTCCGAATTCTCTGGGCCTGGAGAGCTGCAGAGCCATTTTAACCCTCTAGAAGTGTGAATTCAGAGCTCACAGAGCTGCTGATGTGGCCGAACCCTGCAGGGTTTGATGGTGCTGAGCAGATCCCCAGCTCTGCTCATTTTCTGAGCCCTTTTGGTGCCTCTCCCACAGCTCCAAACCAACCCTCTAACTTCCAAACCCTGCAGGGTGATCAAACCAATTACCAATGTACTAATTGCACCATGAAGGGCTTGGTAATTCCCAAAATCCAAGTTCCGGGAGCTGCTGGCAAACAAGGTCACCCTGGCACTGCACTGCCCGGAGGTCAGAGCATCATCTCTCCCCATCCCAAATTCCTCAGCTATGCCCTGCCCACCACCAGGCCAAGGAATTTGGAAACCCAGAGAGGAGTGGGACCTTCTCAGGAGCTGGGATCATCCTCCAGCAAGAGAGGCAGAATCAGGAAAAAAGGGTGAGAGCAGAATCACGGCCAGGGAGATGACCTGACACGGAATTCCAGTTGGAAAAATCCCCTAAAACCACAAAATCCAACCATTTCCCAGCACTGCCAAGGCCACCAGTGCCATGTCCCCAAGTGCCACATCACCAAAGGTTTTAAATCCCTGCAAGGATGTTCCGGCACTCCCTGCTAATTGGGAAGTGATCAAGCATCTGCTCACAGTGCACCTTCCTTGCCAGTGGCAGAAATGACCAGTGGTGGCTGGTGACCTGTGAGTGTCCGTCACAGCGTGACAGCATCAAATCTGGTGAAACTTTCTCAATCAAACCCTTTTTTTGTGAACCCTCACTAAAAAAAAAAAAAAAAAAATCCAAATAATTGGAACAATTGCATGATGTTCCCAGGAGAGCCCACAGGGTTTATCCCCACTTCCAGCAGGAGTGGAAAGCAGCAGTCCCAACCAGCTGGGCTCTCCCCATCCCTGTGGGAATGCCCACTCCAAACCCACACAATTTCTGTGGAAAGCCCTTGGCCAGGGAGACCACACAGGCTCCATTCAGCTGAGCAAGCAAGGCTGGGAACCCATTAATTTGCTGGGTGAGTTATGGTTCCCTGCAGCACCTTTTGTTCACTGTCAAGGTTCTGCAACAATGACAGATGCAGCTACAGCCAGCCCAGAACTCCAGAATTTGATCTCCTAAATCATTCCCGATATTAAATGTCTCAGCAATAAGCCTGGCAAATGAATTCCTCTGGAGCTCACACTTGGTGCTGAGCACGAGGCAGGAGGGACTCCCCACACAGCTCCCCATTGTTCCCTGGGAAATTATGCCATGGAAATCATCCCTGGAAAGGAACCAGAATGCCAGGAAAACTCACACAACTTCCAGCGGCTGCTAAAAGGAGCTGCAAATCCACCTGGATCAATGAGGCAGCGCTGTGGGGCATTAGGAGCTCACCAATCCCCGGGTTAATAGCAGGAGCTGGACTTGCATGTAAAACTCCCACTTACCCTAGTAAATAAACAGCCAAGACTGCAGCAAAATAAAGAACCAGGGGAGCACAGGCAGAATGCTTAAGCAGCAAGACACGGGCTGGGTTTCAGTCTGGCTCTTCTCAACCTCAGTATTAATATTTTTTTTCCTTTTTTTTTTTTCTTTTTTTTTTTTATTTTAAACCATCTCCTTCCTTCAGCCACGGCAGTCAAGAGAAGTGAGCAAATTCCACCTCAACTCATTTATAAAGAGCACAGAGCTGTTCAAAGGAATCCTCACCCAAAGCAGATTAAGGCACGCAGAGGGTGGAACAATTGCTACTTCATTTTTAATTTCTCCCAATCACCATCAGATAGATGACAGTGCTCAGCACAGGAAGGATTCTGCAGGCTCCATAAACAATAGAGGTATTACCCATTATCACACAAGTACAAATTAGTTTGACCTTTCCAGCTTTTTCATATGACGCTTCCTTTTTTCCACTTGACTAGAGAAAATATTGAGTCAAGCCATGCTCTGCACTCTCCCTGCTCAGATGTGTTTGACCAGTGTTTCTTCCCTAAATCTGCAATTAGAAGAGACCCATTAAACACTGAATTCACCCGTGCTGGAATTCTCTGGCTCACCCAGCACATTCCTGGGGCTCTCCCAGCCTCACTCCTGGTGCTGCTTTTCCCATGGGGGATAAATGCGGGATCTGAGAATTTCATATTCCATGGGAAGGGTTGGGAACGACATGGAAATGTTGTTGCGGCAGCAGAGATCATTATGGAAGTGTTTGGGTTGAAAGGGGCATTAAATCTCATCCCATCCCACCCCCTGCCCTGGCAGGGACACCTTCCACTGTCCCAGTTTGCTCCAAACCTGGCCTGGGACATTTCCAGGGGCAGCCACAGCTTCTCTGGGAATTCCAGCCCCTCCCCACCCTCACAGGAAGGAATTTATTCTCAGTATCCCATCCATCCCTGCCCTCTGGCAGTGGGAGCCATTCCCTGCGTCCTGTCCCTCCATCCCTTGTCCCCAGTCCCTCTCCAGCTCTGTGCTCTCCCTGGAGCAGCTCCATGACCTCCTCTGGATTTGCTCCCTGGCTTTTCTGTGCTGAGGAACCCAGGGCAGAAAGGAGAGGATGCTTGGTTCCTTCCATCCTCCCTGCCCACAGCCCCTGCTTGATCCCATGGAAGCTCAGTGGATTTAGGAACTGGACAACGCCAAGCTCTCCTTGTAAGACACGTGCACATCCCTAGGAAGCCTTTGGGTGTCCCCAAGCAGGAGAGTGGCACAGAGCTGTGATCCCCTGTGCCAAGAACTGCCAGGGCAGTGATCCCTGGACAGGCTGTGCACACTCTGCTCACAGACACCCAGCCCTGCAAGGGTTAAAATCATTCCTCAGCACCTCCTGCCAGTGACCTGGAATGTGCTGGGTGCAGCACAGGAATCCTCTGGGTCTCCTGATCATTTTGTGAGGAAACCAAAGGAGCTGGGGAGGAGCAGGCAGAGGGTGGTGCTGAGCCAGCCAAACCCTGTACCTGGCAGGCAAAGCTGGGAGGGCTGGGCAGGGAGAGAGGGAAAACAGCAGGGGGAAAGCAAGGGGGACACTGAGCACAGAGCCCTGGCAATGGCAGGATAGTACAAAGAGAAACTTCATGCCTTTTTGTGCCAATTCCTCAGATTTAGGGATGCTGAGAAAATTATAGTGTGGTGATTGAGGTTAGAGGAGTTAAATCCCCATCCCAGCTAAAGTCTTATCCTAGGCCATGGAGCAGGGCATTCCTGGGCACTGCCTTAGCCCAGCCCAGGGAGCAGGGTGTTCTCTTTGTCCTGCCTTAGCCCAGGGGATGGAGCAGGGCATTACCTGGGCACTGCCTTAGCCCAGGGGATGGAGCAGGGCATTACCTGGGCACTGCCTTAGCCCAGGGGATGGAGCAGGGCATTACCTGGGCACTGCCTTAGCCCAGGGGATGGAGCCCAGGGCATTACCTGGGCACTGCCTTAGCCCAGGGGATGGAGCCCAGGGCATTACCTGGGCACTGCCTTAGCCCAGGGGATGGAGCAGGGCATTACCTGGGCACTGCCTTAGCCCAGGGGATGGAGCAGGGCATTACCTGGGCACTGCCTTAGCCCAGGGGATGGAGCAGGGCATTACCTGGGCACTGCCTTAGCCCAGGGGATGGAGCAGGGCATTACCTGGGCACTGCCTTAGCCCAGGGGATGGAGCAGGGCATTACCTGGGCACTGCCTTAGCCCAGGGGATGGAGCAGGGCATACCTGGGCACTGCCTTAGCCCAGGGGATGGAGCAGGGCATACCTGGGCACTGCCTTAGCCCAGGGGATGGAGCAGGGTGTTCCCTGAGTCCTCCCTCACCCCAGCCCAGGGCATTCCCTGAATCCTCCCTCACCCCAGCCCAGGGAGCAGGGTGTTCTCTATGTCCTGCCTCACCGAAGGGGATGGAGCCCAGGGCATTCCCTGTGTCCTGCCTCACCCCAGCCCACGGAGCAGCTCCCAGTGCCCGGTGCTCCGTGGTTCCAGCTCTCTGCGCTGAGTGCTGCCACCCTGTGGGACCCGAGTCGCTCCTGTGCGAGCCTGGCGCTGCCGGGATGCTCAGCACACACCTGAGCTTGGGATGCTGGCAGCGCTCAGAGGAGCAATCCAGCTGCTCCCAGACGAGCACAGCACTCTGGGATAATCCTGGCAGCTGATTCGGGAGCTGGGGATGTTTATAAATAGGATTTAGAACAAAGAGGTTACTGAGTTCTGAGCAGAATAAGAACAGATGTTACAATCCAGGCTCATTTGTAAGGCAGAGGTAACTGATGAATTTACACAATCCCTGTTTACTCACACAGATCCAGGCCTGGGTGGAAATCCTGCTCTGTGCATCACCCACAGCACAGAAATTCAGCCTGGAATCTCTCCTGTGCTCTGCTTCATATTTCATTCATTTCTGCTTCCAGCTATACATGCACAACAGAGGGCATGATACATCTCCCTAATTGAACAATACAGATCAATTAAATATGAAAAGTCGTTCTTGGACTGAAACCCTCTCAGGCAAATGTTCTGCTCTTATGCTAAGTAACTCTTTTAAAATGCTGGGAGATGAGTGCTGTTCAGAGGGGGATTTATTTTATTTATTTTTTTTTAAAGACTGGGAGAAAAAGCCCAGAAAGATTCATCCATTCATTCATGACAAGAGGAGGGAGTTTTGACCACTGAGCAAGGTAAAACATCTTATTTGATGAAAGATCCTCAGTGCTGTTTGTGTGAAGTGAAGAACCCTCTGTGCTCTGCAGTGATCACCCAAACCACAGCCATGGATCAAACTGGACAAAGATCTCTCTGCTCCAGCTATAGAAAGGTGTGGAAATGAGCAAAAATGAGTGGTGGGGATCATTAACAGGAGCTGTTCAAAGGGAAAGCTGTGCCCTGAGCAGCCCCAGCAGCCCTGGGGCTCTCCCTGATGGATTTTTGGGTCTCCACACTCCCATCACGGGCAGCAGAGCGATGCAAATGTGTTTTGTTGTGTGGAAGCCTTCCCAAATAACGCCCTGTGATCTGAATAAAAGGAGTTTAATGGTTCAAATCTCACAGGTAGGTCACTGCTGTGCACCACTGGCACTAAATCACCCTCACAGGAGAGGTTTGTCCACCACAATCACCCAGACTGTCCTCTGTTCCCTTCCCCAGCTCTAATCAAATGCAGTGACCTGCTGAGCCTTATGCAAATTGCCCTTAAACACCACATCTCTTCCTCAGCTAAACATTTATATCAATAAATGATAAACACAGATTTCGCCCGAGGCCAGCAAAGATACAGCACTGTCAGAACTCCTGGCAAAGCAAATCAGTCTGGAGCCAGGGGCTGCTCAGCTCAGCTCTCCTGGAAAATGGGGAGAAAACCAAGATTTACTGGTGGGTCTTTCAAAAACATCCTGCTCTCAATAGAAATTGGGGAAATAACACATGGGAGGGTTGGGTCTCACTGAATCCAAAACCCAAAGAGGAGAAAAGGTGGGGAGGAACCATCCTGGGGCTTTGCTTTTATCTTTATTATAACTTATCTCAGCAGGACTGGGTACTGGACAGATCAAACATGAGTAAGGGTGTCTGGCCAGATCTGAGACATCTCCAGCAAGTCCTCAAGGAATGCAGCATCAGCAGCTGAACCACTGGGAGCTTGAGGAAGAACTAATAGAAAAAACAAACATGGCAGAACCTCATTTTTGAAACCTTAAACACAATTTTAAAAATAAATCCCTACCATATTTTGAAAATTTAACAGTGATATTTTGAAAATATGACTGCAGATGATTTTTTGAGTCCTTCTGAAGTGCAGTGAGTGCATCACTTACCTCACTGGAGGCCACATGCTGATACATCTGTGCTGTGATTATGACCCCAAGCAAAAATCCCAATTTATGTCACAGAGTCAAAACTTCCCCCTTCTGCTGCACCTTCCTGAAGCTGAACTCTGCACCTGCCAGCCACCAGATTGTTTAAAAACGCTCTGACCCTGATGCTTCTGAGCCTTGACCTCCACTGATTTAACCCAGCAATTAAAAACACCCCAAAAACTCATTATTTTTCTTGCTGTCAGGTTGGGATAGATTCTTACCCTGCAGATTGAGATAAAATGACTGCACCCAGGGAACAGCAAAGCAGGGAGTTATTTCCCAACATCCCCACCTTCAGAATCCTGTTTAGCAGCAAACACTGCTCCCTTGGTTCACAGGGAGTGAGAAGCTCGTGTGTGAGAGGATGAGAAGCAGATTTGACACAGATTTGACACAGATTTGACACATTTCCTTTGAATACCCCCAGATTTGGTGGCTGCTGGGAGGAGGGGGAGGCAGGCAAGAGCTGTGCACTGGCGTGAAACAGTAAATCAGCAGGGTGTCATCATTATGGATTTGCTTTGCTAATAATAAAAAAGAATGAATCACTGCTGTCATGATACCCATGTCTGCACTGGAGAAACCGCGGTGCTGAGGATGTGAGCAGGGCTCAGCCCCAGCTGACATTGTGGATTTGGGGTGATTTGGGAGGAAATCACCAACACTTGGCTGTGTTTGTGATCACCTCCCTGCCAGGGGCTGCACATCACTCACCCAGCCAGCAGCACAGCTCCCAGTGGGAGGGAAAATTCCCAACTGTTGCACCAAAGGCTCTTCAAAGGGAGCTGGATCCCCTTGGTGACAGCGGGGCTGAGCACTGGGCAGCCCCACATCAAAGCAGAGAGACAGAAATGCACACACTGCTCCGGGTCATCCCAGGCCACACAGGGCAGGTGTGGGAAGAAACCCCAGACTTGCTCTATTCTAACAGGGCTAAAAATAGAGCTGTGATGATTTATGAACTTTCAAAGGCAGAAGAGGATTTTTAAGCAGCAGCAGCAGCTTCTGCTCCGTCTGCATCCCTCGGCGCCAGGGCTCCGTCCACCCTGCCCTGATGGGATCCAGCCCCTCCAGAATGCTCACCAAGCACAATTAAACAAGACCACAAGAGCAAATAAAAAGGCAGAGATCTATCTGTCTTGTGGGTATTATCATTCCCTCACTCTGCCTCATCTTTACCCCTGAGTTTCAAATATTCTTTTTTTAAATCAAGTTAACTCCACAGAACTGCCATACAAAGCCAAGGTACATAAATCATGTGGCACCTGAATATTTATAAAATCACTCATAAGTTTTGCATGTCTGTGAGAAATTTTATGTGAGCTCACCCCTGATTTCCATCTGTCCCCAATGGGGTAACACACAAGTGAATTTGAAAGCAAGGAAATGTTAATTCCAGTAAAGACAGACCTGGATAGCAACAAGAAAGACTTTCATGCATGTCCGAGTTTGGGCACCAAGGTGGGCTCCCTGTCACTGCTGCTGTCCTTCCCTCTGGAATAAAAGCTCCTCAGCCACGGGCTGGCAATCAGCACCAGGAATCAAACACTGCAGGGATTAACTGGAAAATCACGGCAGGACTCCCTGGAGGAGGATGGCTGAGTTTCAGGGACACCCACCCCATGGGCAGAGATGTCCTTGTGGCCAGGGCAGAGGACACCTCACCCTCAGCATCCCAGGTGAGCCCAGGGGAGGGCTGGCAGCCCCACACACCCCAGTTAACCCATGGAGAGCCGGGCTTTGCAGGCTGCATCACCTCAGCCCGTGCTCAGGGATGCTGCCTGCACAGGTGAGCTGCTCCTCTGCTGTCATTCACATTCCCAACACACGTTTTGTCACTGTGGAGAGCAGGACCAGCTTAAAATTCCAGGAGCGCCAGACGGGCTGGGAGAGAGCTCAGCTCCTCTGCAGAAGGATGGGGAAAATCCTTCCAATGGCAGAGTTTTGCCAGGATCATTGAACTCCAGCTACCTGCAGTCACACCCTGCTTCCCTGCACTCCCACCACCCAACAGCTGGGGGGTTTTGAGGCAGGAGACCCTCAGATCCTCCCAAAGGTGTTTAGAAACACAGCCAGAGTTTGGGGTGCAAAGGGACATTTCCTGAAATCCTCCAAGTTCTTGTCAGAGGGTTCAGCTGTGCCCGGAGTTCAGCACGGGAGGGAGAGGTTGCTGCTCGCCAGTGGAAGCCATTGTCTCCAGCAGGCTGCCAAGGGGAAATTAGCAGCGTGCACACCTCTAAATGAGGCTGTACAGCACGGAAAAGAGGGATTAGCCATGTAAAGTCAGTCCTTTTGGTATTGGATTAAAGAGGGGAGGTGACTTTGAAGGATTATTCAAGAGCCATTTAAGCAGTTTGCAGGGACTTACAAACTGCGGGGTAAAAATGCAGCTCCCTCAGGTCCAGAAAAGAAGAGAAATTCAGTTTCCCGGCCAGGAAAGCAGGAGGAAAAGCTGCTGGGAGAAGTGCAGGCCCCCAGCACGCTGCTGCCAGGCTCGGTGCTGGCTGTGGAGCCCGGCTGCAGCATCACCTGCACACCTGGGCTGGAGATGCTGCGGGAGAGGAGCGGGGAAGGGGCTCCCAGAGCACGGGGATGGGTCACAGCATCCCCCGGGCACCCTGGCAGCACGGGCACAGCCAGACACCCACCCACTGCGGGCACGGGGTGCTGGGTGCGGGAAAGGAGCTCCGGACTATCGCGACCATCACGAGAGGAGCGCCGCCAGTCCCTGCTCCCACCCCGGTGATTTATCCGCTGGGATGCGGGTCCTGAACCGGGCCATGGAAACCGGAGGATCAGCCACAAAACCTGATTTGTGCCTCCAGCCAAACGTGCCCTGCTTCCCCGCACCTCCGGGTGCCTCATCAGCGTGCCGGCTCTTAATCCCCTGCCCACATTAATCCAGCCAGGGAGAGGAGAACGCGGCTCCAAGACATCAGACTGCTCTATGGAACGAGCCCTCCTCGGGGGAAAAAAAACCTTCTTTGGCTTGGTCTAAATTAAGGTGACGGGTAATTAGTATGTACGATACAAACTATTGCCACTTGTTATGCAAGCAGCATCTTTCAATTTGTAGTTTCGAGAGCAAGCCGCTCCTGTCTGGGATAAATAAAACAACACGCTGCGGTATGTTGCTCACGGCACGGGAGCAGCAGCAGCCTGGGGAAAGCAAAAGGAGCCTCAACTCCAGACGGGAACGCGGCTGGAGCCGGCAAAAAGTTCTGCGTGCGCCTGGAGCAGCCTGAGGGGAGCATCCCCGCGTCCGCATCCCGGGATGTGCCTGCTCTCACTGAGGGGCCATCCCCGCGTCCGCATCCCGGGATGCTGCTGCTCTCACTGAGGGATGCTTCTGCTCTTATTCAGGGATTATCCCCGCTCTCACTCGGGGATGCTCCTGCTATCATTCAGGGATGCTCCCGTTCTCACTCAGGGATGCTCCTGCTCTTATTCAAGGATCATCCCCTCTCTCACCCGGGGATGCTCCCGCTCTTACCCGGGGATCATCCCCACTCTCACTCAGGGATGCTCCGCACGCAGTTCCGCTCCGCGGCAGCTCCGCGCTCCGGTGGCACCGGGGGTCCCTGCGGGCTCCGCTCCCCTCCCCTCCGCTCCGCAGCGCGCCCGCGCTCTCTTCCCCCGCGCCGCAGCCTCGCTTGAAAATCCCTTATTTACATCCTATTTATTTTTTTCCTTAAATCCCGTTTTAAATCCGCCTCCCTCCCTCCTCTCCTCGCCGTACCGAGCCGTGCCGTGCCGAGCCGCGCTTACCTGCCCGGGGCGGGGGGCTCATGCCCGGCGCGGCTCCGCGGTGCGGGCGCTCCCGCGCGGTGCCGCGGCCGCAGCATTGAGCGGCAGCGGCGGGGCCGGGCGGGCTCCGCGCTGAGCCCACCCACCCCCGAACCGCCGTGCGCGGGGGGCGGGCGGGGCCGCCTTAACCCTTCCAGCCCCGCCGCTGCCCGCCCGGAGCCCGCCCGGTGCCGGCCCCGCATCCCCTGCCCTGCCCCGGCCGGCTGTGCTGCAGCCCAGGTGCGGCTCTGTCCGCGGCTCCGAGCCCGTTCCCGTCGTGATCCCCGCTTTTCCCCATCCCAGACCAGCCCCGAGCCCGCTCCCGTCCCGCTCCCCGCTTTCCCCATCCCCGACCAGCCTTAGTCCCACTAAGGGAGACCACAGTAGCCCAAATTACCGCTCGCGGCTTTTTTTTCTTTTTAAAATTTTTTTATTTCCCCCTCGGCTGGTTGCCCTCCGGTTTTAATCCCAGATTTGCCGTAATTATCTCGATCTTTAAAGCCAGCCTCTCCTCACCCGCCAGCCTCTCGCTCAGCCCTTTGCATCCACCGTCTCCTTTCATCCCCTTCCCGTTCCTCCTCCTCGCCCAAGAGCCGCGTGTGTTGTGCAGGGAGATGAAGAGCCCGAGAGCACAGCGCACCTGGTGCCAGCCCGGCTGCTCCCAAGCTCTGCTGGCCGTCCCTTTGCCCAGGGATGCTCCCAAACCTCCCCCAGGATCCCTCATCAGGGTCTCTGCTTGCTGCTGCAATGCAAGTGATGAGCCACAAACTGCTTTGAAAGTCAGGAGTTCAGGATTAAAAAGCAGCATAATGTAAAGGCACAAAGAAAAGGAAAAAAAAAGTATTCAGAAGTGAATGTGGGACCTACCTCTACCCCTGTCCCAAAATCTTGTCCTGGGAAGTGCTCTTCAATGTTTGTGCAAAAAAAAAAAAGCCTTGCAGTGCAAAGAGGGTATTCAGCCTTAACTGTGCCTCCCCTGGGTTTTGAGGGATTAAGTGAAACCCTTATTATGTTTAATTATCTCTGGAGTTGCTCTCTGTGCTTGCTGCCTTGCTTTATGGTTTAATAAACTGCACATCGATAGAACTGGAATGACAATTAATAGCAGTACAGGCTGGGCTGGTGTTTGCTGCTGCTCACAGGTTCCTCCTCGATGTGCCTGCACTCAGGTGCTTCATCCCCACCCACCAGAGCCTCTTTGGGCAGCTCAGGAGTGTGGCTGAGCCCCACACAGGGGTCAGCTCTGCAGGTCCAGAGTGTTGTGAGCTCTTCATGGAGCGGTGACAGCACCCTGGAGCATCTCCAGGCTGTGGTTGGCCAGGTCCTGAGCTGTCCTTAAGTACTTCTGGTGTCCTGGGGATGCCCAGCTCCTTTATCATGGAATCATGGTGGAAATGACCTCCAAGATCATAAGGTGGATGAAGGAGGATGGCCCTACAGAGAGCTCTCTGCTCATGGAGAGAGCAGCAGGGGCTGGTGCTGCTTTTGCTGGGTCCTGCTGGGAGTTTAGGGCTGGGCCCAAGAGTGAATCAGAGTCTAGAGGAGGCAGGAGTGCTGCACTCCAGCCATGCATGCAAGAATCCCCCTGTGCTTTGAAACGTTATATAAATGTTGTGTATTATTTGTGTAATCTCGCCCTGATTTATACAGGAGGGGAGCCTGCTCAGCAATCCCAAATCAAGTTGAGCACCAAGTGTTTTCAATTTGGGAGCGCCTGTGTCCCCAAGGTCACCTCATAAATCCTGGCACCGTGGCAGGGCTCTGCCAATCTGTGAGGGGTGTAATGACTCTGGAGGGAAATCAGCGCTGCAAACGCTGCTGAATTTTTCAGAGGGAGCATGCATTGAATGCATCATCATCATCATCATCATCATAACCCAGCTGAGCGTGCAGCATCCTCGGAGAAACATCTCCCACCCTCGCCTGGGTGGCAACCACAGCAAATGAGAGCTGAAAGGTGAAGGCAGGGAGCTGGGGGGAGCAGACAGATGGCTTCCCTGGAAAGCCTTTTGGTCGTGCCACCTTCCCTGCACACCTTTACCTCACCCTTGAATGAACAAGCAAACCAGGTCACTGCCTTTTTGATTTTTTTATCCCCAACAAATCCACAAATAAGGCCAAAGGTGTAAGAGTCAGCAATCAACGCCTCCCGTTGAAAATTCAGACATATTCTCTTGCACAAATAGTCTCAAATACTTCATAAACGTGGCAAGGAAAAGTGCCTGGCGGGGTTTGGAGCTGGGTTGAAGCAGCAGAGCTGACACTTTGAATCAAGCCTTACAGCTCGACCTTGAGAAACTCCTGCGCTGTGAGTGACAGCGGGAGATCCCCGCCAGAGCAGCACCGGGACATGGAGCACGCTGCTGTTAATGAGCACAAACAAACCACAAATAAACCACAAAAAAACCCCTCTGAACTGCCCACGTGTGTGTGTGTGTCTGTGTGCACGCAGAGCCACGCAGGAGGCAGAGCTGGACCCAAGTCCTACCCTGGGACACCATCAAGGAGGGTCCCCATGATGCCTCAGGATTTCAGCTTTGATATTTTCCATGTATCTGTAACCCTGCAGTTCTTTGGTGTGTAACTCCAAACCCCACACTCAGTGTGAGCTGCTGCTTTCCCATTTGGGGCAGACACAACAATTCCTCTGCAGGCCTGGCAACCAAGGACACCTCACTGCCTCAGGCCCAGAGATGGGAACAAAAGTGAGTTGGGGGCAGCAAATCTGGGGTGAATGACTTCATTAGCAGGAGCTGTAATTGGAAGATGAGCCCCCAGTGTGTCCTGCAGAGCTTCCCCTGCGCCTCCTTGGAACCGCGGCCTTGCCCGGCACTGCTGTCACCCCTGAGGCCTGCAGGGACAGGGGCAGCTCGGTGCCATTGTCCAGGTCATCCCTCACGCCTCAGGGTTCTGCTTTTTATATTTTTTCATCTATTTGTAATCCTGCAATTCTTTAGTGTAAAACTCTAGTACAGTGTGAGCTGCTGCTTCCCTTTTGGGGCAGACACAACAATTCCTCTGCAGGCCTGGCAATCAAGGACACCTCACTGCCTCAGGCCCAGAGAGGGGAAAAAAAGGGAGTTGGGGGCAGCAAACTTGGGGTCAATGACTTCACTACCTGCAGCTGGAATTGGCAGATTCACCCCCAATATGCAAATGGACCAAACTGATAAAAGTGTGCAAACCCTGACCCATCATCCATTTTTGGGGGGGCTTTTTCCTCCCTAAATGTACCTGAAGCCCTTCAATAAATAGAACAGCTTTTTATTCTCTTAATTCTGTCTGGCCTCTGTTTTTAGGGAGCCCCAAAAGGCTGATCCCCGTGTGTGCCTGCACAGAGGAGTAAACACAGCCCTGCACAGCCCTGCAAAGCTGCTACAACCAGGAGCAGAGGTGGAGCAGGCACAGGCTGTGATTTATGGGCACTGAACTCAGAGCCTGAACTTGGCAGAGGCTCCTGTGTTTAGGCTGCAGTTTGTGTAAATCTCAGGAAAGGTTTGGGCACGGTTTTACTGATACAGTGAGAGTTTGGTAAGCGATTCTGCTTTAAATGACTGCTGCAAAACATCCCCAAGCTTTACCCTGGGGTTTTGTCTGACCTTTAATTAAAATACCAAGGCTCCTTTTACATGGTGATGGCTATTTGTAAAGTCCTCTGAGGTTTTGTCCAAGTCCTGCTTGTATCTCAGGGAGCAATGCAGCTCACAAGGAATTTTGGAGAAATCTGCCCTTTTTTATCATCACCAGCCTTGCATTGTATGAGTTTCATTATAGGACAATGCATCAAATTGATAATTTTTAATGCGATGCAGTAAGAAAAGTGTAATCAGCAACTGGTGAGAATTATTTGTGGGTGGGATTTGTAAATATTCCTGAGTCCACAGCTCTGTGATACCACAGGTGGGGATTTGTAGGGGAATAAATCCTTTCCACAAGGTTGGAGTGGAAAGGTGGTAGATAAATGGCCCTGGAGGCTGATGTCCTGCTTGGGAGCAAGGAAGAAACAGAAGCAAACCCTCTGTGTTGTGTCAGCATAACTCAGTGACTCTTTCAAAGACCCACATTCCATGGTTGCTCCTCAATCTTTAGCCAAAAATTCCAGCTATTGCCAATTTCAACGGGACATTTTGAAAATGTGGATATTTAGCACTGACAAACAGCTGAGAGCCAAGGATCTAAACCTACAAACTTTGTGCCTTCAGGAGTAGCTTCAACAACTTCACTGTCCAAGCACAAAAAACAGCTTTCAAGGCACAGATTCCTAAAGGAATCTGAATTTCTGTGGTTTAATTCCAAATTCTTCTGGTCTATAAAGGCTCTGGAAGACAACAGCAGCTCTGTCTGAAACAAGGAGCACAGCAAAGGACCTAAACATCAGAGCTGGGAGAGTCTTTCATGGTTTAAAAACCTCAGCTTAAGTAGAGACTGAGTCCAGAATCTTTCCATGTTTTTCATTGGACTTTCTGTACCCAAACTCTCCCTGAACTTTTATAGAATTTCCTTAAGGCTCAAACTTCCTAATAACAGTTGATAATAATGCACATTTTTTATGACCAAATTGTGGAATTTGGAATTTTTTAAATGAAAATTATGCAATTCTCCAATGGTAAAACAGTAATTTATAACTCTAAATTAAGGCCTTAGGTTGCAAAGCAAGGAAAAAGCAGAATGGGAGAACCCTGAAGCTTCTCAGTCTAATAACTGTAAATTATTTTTTTGGTTATTAAAATTCCAAGGTGACAGGCACTGCTACATTTTAGTAGTTAAAGAAACACAAGATAAGCTTCATTATCTGCAGTGAATTTTTTTTTGAGAGTAGCTTTAAAATGTAATAATTCAATTACCTCCGAAATCCAAATAAAATCTCCCCATATTCCTCAAGCACGGCCAAAGGGACGTTTCCAATGACACATCCTTAATAATGGCCACATTAAAAATGGTAAGAATAAATAGTTTGAAAGCCCCCAGAATCCTGAGTGTGTCTCCATGATAAGGTGGTGACATTTATAAATGTCATGTGATTAGCATGTGAAGGGAGATACACATTCATTGTGTGCTCAGACCTATTAATCATCCATCACCTGATAAACATGGAATAAAATGCCCTCTCTGTTCCCTTTTGGAGTCCTTCAAAAGGTGGCACTTGGTGCTGACAACTCCAGCATTCCCTCAAATCCCTTAGGTAGGACTTTATAACAATAATTTTGGTTGTGTTCAGGCAGGATCTTCCTAAAGACCACGATGGGTTTTGGATGGAGGAGCCTCAAACAACTCAAATCAGCTGTGGGGCTGAATCCTCTTCCAAAGGTACCCAGGATTCCCAAGCACTCCCAGGGGTTCTCTGTTGTGAACATTCCACTGAAAACTTTGGGTTTTTGGGGAAGGAATCTGCACTTTAAGCTTCAAGAGTGGAAGTAGGTTTGGATGGGATATTGGGATGGAATATCCCTGTGAGGGTTCTGAGGCCCGGGCACAGGTGCCCAGAGCAGCTGTGGCTGCCCCTGGATCCCTGGCAGTGCCCAAGGCCAGGTTGGAACACCTGGGACACTGGAAGGTGTCCCTGCCATGGCAGGGGTGGAATGGGACAACCTTTAGGGTCTCTTCCCACCCAAACCATCCCAGGGTTGTGTGATTTTATAATGAAGCCTCTCTAGTTTCAATCAGCTCCACAGATTCCAAGGAACCTCTGCATGATCCTCCATGAGATGTGATCTGGGGAAAAGTGACAGCTCTCCCTGCCAGGGGAGCCTGTGGAGGGAGACAGGCTCTCCAAGCCAGATAAAATCCTGAGGATCCAGAGAAAATCAACTTGAGGCACTCAGGAGTTAATGTCACGAGACAAGAGTTATCAAATCAAACCCTGGCCTGTCTTATCCAACATCTTGCCTGAAATCATGGTTGTCAGGACTTATTCCAGGGAAAGGAGTGAGAAATGTCTCCTTCCTCTGGGACACGGTGGAAACCCCAAAGTGTGGGATTTGGCCCTTTGGTGTCAGCGATGAATCCAGCTGCCGGCAGCACCGCGATGGCACCGAGGAACGGGAGAACTTTTGGGAACAAAAGGAAACTTTGTGCAACGTCTGTTCCATCAATGCTCCCAAACTCAGGAGCTGCAGCGGCACTTTGGTGCTTTCATCTGCCACAAACACTCACAGAGCTGCCCCTGCCACAGCAGAGCTCCCATTCCTGTGGGCTCAATGTGATCCCTGCTCACACCACCCGTGGGGCTGCATGAAAGCCACTGAAACCCCTCCCAAACAGGAGCTGCTCTTCCCAGTAATGAGAACGGGAAATTTAAGGTTTCCACCAGAATGGGAGCCACAGAGACAATTCTGAGCAAGACATGGCCTATTGTTAATGTACAGATAAGGGAGGCCAAAAATAGAACTGGATTAATTTCAGCGCAGAAAATATATTTGTGCCGAGGAAGGGGAAAGTCATACAAATTTCTATTTGAAAGATTTCTATAGAAATCCATTAAAAACAGCAGAGTGGCAAAAAAAAAGAGTGTGAGGGAAAACATCTCTCTGCAGCTTATGAATAACAGATAAAGTTTATTCCAGTAATGATAGGGTACGTTTGGATTTGAAGAATAGTAGCCTGCCAATAATAAAGATAAAGACAAATACTTTCATGGCTGTTAGAAGAATAAAACAAAGCTGACTCTTTTTTTTTTTCCTTTTTTTTTTAATTGAAACAATTATTTTTTTCCTGAGGACAGTTGGGTACATTGGACAGATAAGTTATTAACTGTCACTTTTGGAATTTTAGCTTTACACAGCAGTCACCAAGGCACAGATTGTGCATACATAATTTCTGAAAGGGATCAAGTTATTATGGAAGTCATGTTACAGTGGAGGAACACGAATATTTCCGTTTGAGTCATTATCTGAGAATAATATCCTGAATTGGATCTGTCCTGGGGGAGAAAACAAACCCAAACAGCTCAGGCCCAAATGTATTTATGATATTTATATCAACACAGGAGAGGTTTTAGATATGTGATGAGGCCATAAAAATTCAGATCAGTGTAAACAGCTTGTAGAGGGTTCAAAGTGCTGGACCACTGAGTCCATGAGACATTCCATGGGTCCTAAAGTTATTTTCCTGATCTACATCTGCACACCTCCCAAACTTGCAAAGGGCACTGCAATTCCTCCACTTGTGGGAAATCACCGTCACTTGTGGGGCTGCATGTAAAGGAGGAGTTGTGGAGCTGCTGTATCAGCCCAAATTAGAGCAGAGCATTCATGTCTTCTGCTGCCTGACGGTGGAGAAATACCACCTGAAATGTTGCCATTTATTTTCATTTCTATAATTAATTTATTTTAATTTATGTAATATTTATTTTAATTTGCTGGAATTCTATTATCTTATAAATATTATTTTTGTTGCAAAAATAAGTAGTTCTGTAATCACATATCTCCCCAAAATTAACCCCTGTGTTGTCCAGAGAGTTCCTGAATGTCTCTGGTGAAGGAAAACCTCTTGGCATGGGGAGCAGACCATGCATTAGTGTTAACTGATGAGCATAAATGCTCCTGAATTTGGTTTTGTGCCTTCTGCAAGTTTCATGGACCTTCCTGCCTTTACAGAGGGGCTGATCATTTGTTACAAGGAAGAAAAAGAGAATATTTGAAATAATTCAAAAGCTCAGAGTTGTTTTCTCTCTAGGGAAGGGATTTTTCTCTGCTACAGGGGAGGAGAGGGAACCATTGGAAGCCCTGAGGAAAATCTCTCTCCTCCCTTTGCAGGGCTGGGAGGTTCCACTAAGGCTTACATTATTAAGAGTCTTCCAATGGATTTATGAACAGAAGATTACATTCTTAATGCCTGCTTCTGAGAAATAGGAGTGAATAATTCAAGCACACCAATATGAGTGTGGAAAACAGAAAAGCACCTCGGTGCTGAACCAGGAGAGTGAGCCCCACTGCAGCCATAGAAATGTGATTTATGGAGCATCCAACCCACTGAGGAGGAGGCAGCAGCACCAAGGGAGAGGCTCCAAAGCCCCAGGTGGGAGCTCCAGCCCCGGGAATGATTGCCAGGGGTGAGGGAGGATGGACAGCACTGCCCAGGACACACTGAGGGGTTGCACCATAGGTAAAGCCCTTTTGTGCTGCATCTGGACAGATTTAGAGCAGCTGCTCACAGGAGGCAGAGAAATTGCAGTGGTAGCTCAGGGCAGGGAGCCAGGGCCAGGGGAAGCTCCTGAGAGGATGAGGAGCTGCAGGAGCTGCCCCTGTAAATTCCTGCCGGGGTTGGGCTCTGAGGATGCTCCTGGCAGAGGAGAACAGGATTTTGTCTGATCTGCAGGGCACAGAGCAGCTGGCACAGACTGCCCGGAGCTGCTGGGGCTGCCCTGGATCCCTGCAGGTGCCCAAGGCCAGGGGAAGGGGCTTGGAGCAGCCTGGGATGGTGGGAATGAGGATGGTAAAGGATTGGAAGATGAACTTTTGTTGCTATAGGATATGAAAGAACACAAGCGCACACTGCTGTTCTTAAGGTGAAGGGAAAAAGGGAAGTTTATTTTCTGACTCCAGCATTTATAGATTTCCAAGAGTGACAGTGGATTGGAGGGTGACAGTGCCACCTCTCCAATGGCACTGGACAAACCAACAGGCCATCAACTCTCTCCTCCTCCATAAAGGAATGCCAAAAAAAGAGATATTTACAGAAAGTGTGTGAGAAAGTTCCTTACAAGAATGTAAACTTCAGAAGGCTCAGGAAAATCTTACAAAAACAGGGCAACAAACTATGAGGCCCTTTCTGGCCCAAACCATTCTATAATTCCATGACTCTGATATCAGAGGTATGGCAGCATCCTGCTGGATTGGACACAGGGGTGGAAACTCCAAATGGGAATGGTTCCATTGATGGTTGCTGTGCACAACCCCAGTTCTTCTGAAGCAATCAGGAAATCTGTCATCCCAACACACCAATTCCTGCTGGGGTGTGGGAAGAAGCCTGGACCTGGTGATCAAACAGCATTGTGGAAGCTCAGACGCCCCAAGAGAGGGAAGTGCAGGATCATCAAACCTCAGTGTTGAGGCACTGAAGGAAGCTCCTCTCCCGTCCCTTCCCTGTCAGGGCTGGCACCACTGATCCTCTCAGAGAGGAGCTGTGCAGGGATGTGATGATCCTGGGCTCTCTGGGGAAACATCTCCTCCAAGGCTGGCTGTTTAATTGTGGAATGGGGGCCGGGGTTGATTTGCACTTGTTCCTCCCCAAGGAGAAGCAGTCCCTGAGTGCCACCCCCAGGGCTCCTCCCTCAGAGCCATTATCAGCCAAAATTGTTCTCAGGGTGTGTCGCAGACAACTTTTATGGAAAATCCTTTCCTTAGGATTTTTCCGCCTGAGAAGCTGGGAGGCCTCAGGAACAAAATGCAAACAATGGTTATCTGCTGCTGTGGGATGCAACAGGTGCATCTGGGATTGGTCTCATGGGGTTGTTTGTAATTAATGGCCAATCACAGTCAGCAGGCTCAGGCTCTCCATCTAAGACAGAAGCTTTTGTTATCATTCTTTCTGATTCTATTCTTAGCTAGCCTTCTAATGAAACCTTTTCTTCTATTCTTTTAGTATAGTTTTTATGTAATATATATCATAAAATAATAAATCAAGCCTTCTGAAACATGGAGTCAGATCCTTGTCTCTTCCCCAGTCTGAAAACCCCTTTTAACACCATCACAAGGGTTCTGCTCTGCCTGCTCACAACCCCTTGGGAAGGGCACAGGGGACATCCCAAGTGTCCTGGGAGGGATTCCAGAGGGGCCAGGGTGTGCCAGGGCTCAGGCTGTGCCACCCTGGCTGAACCCAGCCCAGGGGACACAAAGGACATTGCCAAAGGGCTGATCAGGAACTTTTTTCAGTGCTTGTGGGACTCAGACCTCAAAAACTCCCAGGAGAAAGGTCCTGGCTGGGTTTTACACCAGTGAAATCCTGCCTGAACAAAGCAGGGTTTCCTGTTCTCTGCACCTTCAGCAGAGCCCCTGCAGGGAGACAAAAGATGGCACAAAAGAGCTGATCCAAGGCATCCTTATCAGAGAGGAGCTTTCCCCGCTGAAACATCCCCGTCCTGACATGTGCCTCAGTGTGACACAGAGCTGATCCCTGTGCTGTGGCCAGAAGGCAAAAAGGGGGAAGAATTTACTCCTTTTGGCATACCTGCTCCTTGTCTTGGTTTACAATTACAGATGATAAATAGAGAGAAAGAAGAGGGAAGGAAGGCTGCAAGAACAAAGGATCCCAGGCTTTCCCCTCCCGCAGAGCCACCCAGCTGATCCAGCCTTGTAGGAATGTTTGATGCCTGCTGCAGGCTCCTTTGCTGTGCCTTCTGTGCAGCTCGCTGGGGTTTGTCTCTCTGGCATCTTCCTCCCTGCTTTATTTTTAGATCTGAGGAATGCTCAGCAATTAGCTGTGCCTAACTGGGGTTGTTCTTTACCAGGCATTCTCAGGTTGTCTTTCTGTCTTGCTGGAGGCTCCAGCAGGGCTTGGCTTGTGCTACAGACCCAGCCCTGATCTGGTGCTCCATCCTTTGTTTGGGTAACCTGAGCAGGCTCCATTTTTATTTTCACACACAGGCACAGTGCTGCCTGCTGCCCCAACTGCAGCCAGGGGTCTCTTTATTAATTATTTGCTGCTCTGTGGTATCCATGTGGATAAATTCAGTGATATTTCATTTACTGCCATAGAATCACAGACTGGTTTGAGTTGGAAGGGCAAAATCAACCCAGTGTCACCCCTGCCATGGCAGGGACACCTCCCACTGTCCAGGCTGCTCCAAGCCCTGTCCACCCTGGCCATGGGCACTGCCAGGGATCCAGGGGATTAAAATTATCGTGTAAAATAATTATTAAAATAATCATGTAAAATTAAGAATTATACACGAATAAGAGTCCAGTGCTATTTGGCACAGGGATAATTTTTCTCATGTTGAACAATCCCATCCTCCTGAGCTTCCCACGAGTCTCCCAAGTTCTGGATGTTCCCATAGAGCATCCACCTGAGAGCCACCACCTGAGCAGGGTCAGGCTACAGACAAGGCCACAGCTGGATATTTGTTTAATGCTTTGGTGATATTCATGACATTCGTCTTGAAACTCAACTCCCTTCTGATTTTCCAGGCAATTATGGCTCAGTCACAGCTGTCACATCAGTCTGGCTCTCCTTCCTCCCTCTGTCCCTTCCCTTTTTATTCCTGCATGTTAATCTGTTGGAAATCAGTGTCAAAACCTGTTTACACTCTTCCCCAACCACCACTTACATGGGCTTTAATAATGTACCTGTGCTGTAAGCACATCACAGAGGCTTTGTTTCACATGGAGAGAGGCAGAGACCATAAATGAGTAAAAACCACACACTGCATCCCATAGAAATCATTCATTCCCAGTCAAAAAGCCAAGGAAGGACCATGTCCTATTTTTGCCCTGCTTTGAGCTTTAGGCTGGGGAGCTGGATCAGTGAAATGTCTCCAAGCTGGCTTTAAATGGCTAGAGGGCAGCTTTAGGTGGGATTTTGGGAAGGAATTCCTCCCTGTGAGGGTGGGCAGGCCCTGGCACAGGTGCCCAGAGCAGCTGGGGCTGCCCCTGCATCCCTGGCAGTGCCCAAGGCCAGGCTGGACATTGGGGCTGGAGCACCTGGGACAGTGGGAGGGGTCCCTGGGACAGTGGGAGGGGTCCCTGCCATGGCTTGGATGAGCTTTAAGAGACCTTAAGGTTTAATGTCTCTTCCAACCCAAACTCAACTATTTTCTCATTTATGATCCTGTGGAATACAACACTTATGAACAACTGAGCACTTATGGGTGGTAAACAGTAGATTAAAATGGTATTAAATGAAATAAAATAACCCAAACCAGCTATGTTTAAATGGAATTGAAGTGAGACAGTGCAGCCCCAGCTCAGCTCTGCTCCACTTAACCCAGGCCAGCTCTGAGTGTGCAGACACTGGCACTCACCCTGGTATTTTTAAGCACTGTGGATTTATAAAGCAGAGCAGGACAGGAGGGGCTGGGAGAAAAAAATAACACCACTCCCTGACAACATATTGTACATCTTCACTTCCACCCCCTCATCCCGAGCTGCAGAGATTTCCCAGCCCTGGGAGAGCATCCTTTCCTGGGCTGGGAAATCATCCTTTCCTGGGAGATCATCCTTTCCTGGGCTGGAGATTCTCCTGCCCTGGGAGTGTGACCGTGTTCACAGGGGTTCTTGGATTGGGGAAGAGATGAGGATCTGACTCCATGTTTCAGAAGGCTGATTTATTATTTTATGACATATATTACATTAAAACTGTACTAAAAGAATAGAAGAAATGTTTCATCAAAATGCCAGCTAAGAATAGAATAGCAAAGAATGCTAACAAAGGTTTGTGTCTCAGCTCTGTCTGAGCCAGCTGACTGTGATTGGCCATTAATTACAAACAACCCCATGAGACCAATCCCAGATGCACCTGTTGCATCCCACAGCAGCAGATAACCATTGTTTGCATTTTGTTCCTGAGGCCTCCCAGCTTCTCAGGAGGGAAAATCCTAAGGAAAGGATTTTTCATAAAAGATGTCATGGGAGTTCATCCTTTCCTGCCCTGGGATGTTCTCCTGCCCAGGTGGGCAGGGAGGGCTGTCCCAGGCTGGGCCAGGTGGGATGTCAGAGCACAGCCCATGCCCCGCAGGCAGGACAGGGCTGCAGGGGCTAAATGGGCACAGAGGGAGCTGTGACACACCTGGAAGGGACAGCAGGGACAGCAGGGACACTGCTCACAGCCTGGAGGGACCAGCCTGATCCAGCAGAGGGGACAGGGAATGAGAGGGGACAGGGAATGAGAGGGGATGGGGAATAAGAGAGGGGACAGGGATGCGAGAGGGGACAGAGAAGGAGAGGGGACATGGATGGGAGAGGTGACAGAGATGTGAGAAGGGACAAGGAGCGAGAAGAGACAGGGAAGGAGAGGGGACAGGGGTGTGAGAGGGGACTGTGTCCCCACAGCTACTGCTCCATCCTGCCAGCAGCACCAGCAGGCACAGAGGTGCCTGGGCTGGGCTCACAGCTGGGCTGGGCTCACAGCTGGGAGCACAGAGCTCCAACTCTGCCCACTGCTCACAGAGAGAGGTCAGCAAAGCTGCTCTGGGTCATCTCCCCTCTTCCTCCCCACATGGATACCCCAGGAGTTCATAAGCAGCGATAATCCTCAGGAAAGTCTGGTTTCCCCCCACTTGGAATGTGCTGTTGTGCCTCAACAATAACCTCCCACAAGTGAAAGTGAAGCTGTCTCAGTAAAGGCAAAATAAAATAAGAAAACCATGTCACTCTCTCATATCTCCCGACTTTTACAGCCTGATATTCACAATCAGATCAGAACAGCTTGGATCTCTCCTGTCATTTTGCCCGGCACACACTCCAAATAGCAGTGGAATTTAAACTACTATCTGTAATATTTTTATTGAGAGCCGTATTTGAAGAAGGATCTCTTGCTGAAATAAGCACCTCAGCCAGGGCTGCATTTCAGGGCTTTCATTTCTGATGACACACATGCACGGTGGTGACTCTGCCTGTGAACCCTCCTGCCACGCTGGTGAGGCAGCAGGAGGTGTGCAGCCAAAGGTGAGCTCCAGCTCTGCTGATATTTGTAATTGCAGTGAAGAAAGCAGATGAAGGGAACTTTTCATCTCTAACCTCGCTGACACGTCAGCTCAGCCTGGGGTGACCTCCAGCAATGAGAGTTTTGCTCAAGCTGCTCTGAATCTCTAGGCTGGCTTAAAGTGTCCCCAGCAACGTGCATGGACACTGCTCACTTTGTTTTATTAAAGACTTATTTCAAGTCTAAACGAGATTTTCTGGAAAGGTGCTAATGCCTTTTCTGTTCTCCAGTGATGTGTTGTTTGTCAGTTCAGGTACCAACGCTGAAAACTCTGCCAGGTCCCCTGCCAAGATGTGTCTGGAGAACAATTATACAGAGATATTTGAAATGTGGGGAGCAATTAAATCATGGACTCAGAATGTTTTGGGATGGAAGGGACCTCAAAGCCCACCCAGGGCCACCCCTGACATGGCAGGGACACCTCCCACTGTCCCAGGCTGCTCCAGCCCCAATGTCCAGCCTGGCCTTGGGCACTGCCAGGGATCCAGGGCAGCCACAGCTGCTCTGGGCACCCTCACAGCCAAAATTCCTTCCCAATATCCCATCTAAACCCACTCTCTGTCAGTTTGAAGCCATTCCCTGTGTCCTGTCACTCCATCCCTTGTAAATTCTCTCTCTCCATCTTTCAGGCCCTGCAAGGCCACCCTGAGCTCAGCCCAAAGCTTCTCCTGTGCAGGTGAGCAATGCCAGCTGTGCCAGCCTTTCCTCCCAGCAGAGCTGCTCCATCCCTGGCACCATCCTGGAGCCTCCTCTGGGCTCTCTGGGCAGCTCCAGGGCTGGGGCAGCTCTGCAGGTGGGGTCTCACCTGGGCACAGGGGCAGGATCCCCTTCCCACACCTCAGCTGGACCTTTAAAAACTTTGTGCTGTTGTATTATTCACCACTTTCTCAACTAAGACAACTTGATTAGCGTGCAAAACATGTTCTTCATTTATCTTTTGTTTTCTGCTTGTTGTCAGTGTTTACTTTATAAATAGGCAGCATCTCTCAACATATGTTTGCTCTGCTTTCTGCTTTGAGCAGAACGTACAGCAGTAAAGGGAAGAGATATAAGGGAAACAGGAAGGCTGCATTCCTTTGGGAATTATTTTCTGTAGATTTTACATTTTCTAGGACACCTTTTAGCGTCCTGAATTGGTACCTTCCCAGCTCTTCCACTTCAGCTCACTGGACCCACTTCCCACTGTCACAGCATCAGCCAGAAACAAGAAATTGTGAGGGTCAGTGAGCACAGCAAACCCTGCCACTGCTGCAGGGGAGTTTTGGATTATCTGTACCACAGATAATCCAAACAACCACAACACTCTGGGAACAACACTCCCAAAATTCTTTCCCTGGATTGGCACAGGAATTGTGAGGAAGTCAGAGCTCAAAATTTGGATGAGGATATTTCTCCTTTCTGCTGCTGCTGTTTTTATTGGTAACACCTATTGGTTTTGGGGTTTTTTACCTTATTGAAAGGCAACAACCCAGAGACAGCACAAAACCAGAACTGAAAGGCCAGCAGGCATTGTTGCCATGCTCACCTGCCCATCACCTGTAGCTGGGTTTGTATGGCCAAGCCTCACAAAGTCCCTGCAGTTGAAACAAAACTTCTTTAGGTGCTCAGCTGGCAACACTTCTGCCTGGCAAACCTGTCAGGACCTGCTTTTGCTCTGCACTGGAACAAAAATCCCCCTGCCTCCTAAAATCCAAGAAACCAATCTGTCTTTGTCAGAAGCCGATTGTGTCCAGAGTACCTGGGAGCAGTGTATTGTACTGGGAGCATGCACAGGCTCCTTGCTCTGCCTGCAAAACGCCTCCTAAAAATATGTGCGAGGCTCTGGCTGCAAAAATGAACCGGCTAAAAATCAGGACAATCAAGCACTCCATGGAGAGCAAGGAGTCCAGAGAGCTGGGACACAGAGGGCTCATGGCATCGCTCCAAGGCTTTCACCTCCTCTTGGTGGGCCTGGTTGTTCTTTATGGAATTATGGAATGTGTTGGGTTGGGAAGGACCTTAAAGCCATCCAGTGCCATGGCAGGGACAGCTTCCATTGTCCCAGGGTGCTTCCAGCCTGGCCAACCCCTCCTTGAACACTGCCTAGCTAAAGCTGAACAGTATTTATTTTGAGATATGGGCAGCCATATCTCAAAATTCAAATATCAATAATAATATCAAACATCAAAAATAACATAAAATTAAACCCTCTAGGCCTTCCAGCTGATTGGTTTGATGCATCTAGAATGGATTAGCATGGACATTTTTGGGTGTAAAATACACATTTGGTGTTCAGGCCAAGCAATGGGAATCCAGAGACTAAAATACCAAAATGGCAGCCCAAGTATCTGCACAGAAAGCTTGAGAATACAACTGGGAAAGAGCAGATCCCTCCCTGTCCATCTCCCACCTTGGAATGCCAGCCTGAATAGCCCAGGCAGGGCTCCAGTGCCACTGTCACCTTCCTTGGGTCTCCATCCTGATGGGGGGGATCTGCTTTTTGCTGCTCGTCCTCCCCCAGCTCATTATATTCCTTCCTTTCTTTTCCTCTTTGTGTTTTTGCTCACCAGAAAAGGCACTTGAAGCATAAAACTGGTCTTGTATTAAAAAAGACAGTAATAAAGGGAAACCCTGGAGTGTTGCAGAGAAAGGTTACCTTGAGTTGTGGGAATTGTCAACATATCAAAGACACATAGCCAAGCTTTTGTTTTGATTCTCCCTTGCATTTTATGCAGAATTTCCCGCTCCTCTCCCCACTGTCTCCTTAAAATTCCATCAAATTAGTGAATTCTACCCAATTTCTTTATAAAACCCAAAGACCCACACAATGACAATTTAATTCAGCCTGAGTGGAAACTTGATTGACGTGAATACTGCAACAATACTCTAATGAAATTTGCCCAATTCAGATTTTAAAGAAAAACATATGCTATGAGTAACAAATAACTCTCATCCTCCTCAAAAACCTTACCCCCCAAACACGAGTAAAGAAAACAAATGGTTCCAGTAATTAAATCCCACAGAAATTTGGTTTATTGGTGGTGATTAATAAAATAATGCAGCTCTGGAGGGCTGACACATCAGTTAAACACGGCAGAGTTACAGCCTGGGATGATCATCCAAACAATGCCCCTAAAATTAGCTGCCATTACCAGGGAGCTGCCAGCACTTTGTTTCAGACCTCATTATCCTTTTTTCCTTGGGGTGTTTTCCTCAGGCAGCCCCAAGGGCTGAAATTGTTGCCTGCACTGTCCTGGGCAGGCTGGGTGTGGTGCAGGTGTTTTAAAGTGATTTAAAATGCTTTCAATTTAAAATTTAAAATTAAATGATGAAGAATGATCGGTTGATTTGGAGACAGACAGACCTCACCTGAAGAATCTCCTTCCCCGTATCTATTTTTAATGCCCCTATGAATACCTAGTAATGGAATTAGGGAGAGCTTTCTGACAAATGGACAGACAAGTTTAGAATGGCCTGGATGGTCCAAGCCTCTCTGAGGGCATTTTGAGAGGGTATTTTGCCCTTTTTTCACCCTACAGGGACTCCCTGCAGCCTGTGCAACAGCTCCAGCTACCAGGAAGGAAAGTGGACAATTGAATTTCCCTGAATTTTCCACATCAACCTTTGCTTTTCCTCCCCACCATCAAAATCCTGCTCCCTTCTGTCTCCAAATCCTCAAATTCTATTTCACACTTGTTGGGAAAGCCACTGCCTTGGCTTCTGGTTAACTTCCCCACGTGGCTCTGATTTTCTGTGGTTCCCTTTGAGCTCTGGGGCAGGAAGGAGCCTTGGGAGCTGCCCCAGCCTTGGAAGCTGCCCCAGCTGGGGCAGGAAGGAGCCTTGGGAGCTGCCCCAGCTGGGGCAGGAAGGAGCCTTGGGAGCTGCCCCAGCCTTGGAAGCTGCCCCAGCTGGGGCAGGAAGGAGCCTTGGGAGCTGCCCCAGCCCTGGGAGCTGCCCCAGCCTTGGAAGCTGCCCCAGCTGGGGCAGGAAGGAGCCCTGGGAGCTGCCCCTGCTCTTCCTCATCTCTGGCACCCCCAGGAACCACCTCACACCATAGTTTTCCTCAGGGCACCCAAACCCCACCTGGAAACCAGCTGGATCTCATCCCTGGCTGCCCCAGAACCTCATTCCTACAAAGCTTGGGTGCCTTCTAATTCCAGCCTGATTCCCTTGCTGGCAAATCCAGAGCCAGCTAATTCCCTGTCTCAAGAACCTCCACATTCTGGGTTTTTTAGGGAAAGCAGCCCCACCCCTCCCAGCTGTGTGTGCCCAGCCTTATTTTAGTTCTCCAAACACAGTTTTCTTTTCTCTCTGAGTTTCTCTTCCTCCCCCCAAGCATCCCTGCCTTGCACCTGCCCAGCTGGGAATTCCTCGTGCCCAAGGTGCCCCAGAAGTGCAGCGCTCAGGGAGGGAAGGTGCGTTTATCCAAGATAAATGGGGTGCGTCTGGTGAATGTGCTCCAGACTCCTCCTGTCTGCTTGTCCAGCACTTCCTCAGCACAAACCAAAGGGCTGAGTGACCTTGGCTGCCATGGGGGGTTGGAGCATCCACAGACCCTGCAATGGCTCCACCAGCCCTGGCACTGACAGCAGCCTGGACAGCTCATTTCCCTCTCTCCAGGCACTGCAAGAGGAGTTACAGCACTGCTTTTATTTTATTTTATTTTTATTTTATTTTATTTTATTTTATTTTATTTTATTTTATTTTATTTTATTTTATTTTAATTTTTATTTTATTTATTTAATTTTATTGATTATTTTTTAAATTTTTATTTTACTTTCTTTTATTTTTTAATTATTTTATTATTTTCTTTTTTATTTTTTAAATTTTTATTTTACTTTATTTTACTTTACATTTATTTTATTTTTTTATTTTTATTTTATTTTTTAATTTTTATTCTATTTTATTTCTTTTATTTAATTTTAAAAATTTTTATTTTACTTTATTTTTTACTTTATTTTATTTTATTTTATTTTATTTTATTTTTATTATTATTTTATTTTATTATTTTATTTTATTTTTTATTTTTTATTTTACTTTTTTATTTTACTTTCTTTTATTTTTAATATTTTATTTTATTTATTATAGTTTTTATAATTTATTTTATTATTTTACTTTATTTATTTTTATTTTTTATTGTAGTTTATTTTATTTTATTTTATTTTATTTTTTAAAATTTTGTTTTAATTTAGTTTTTACTTTATTTTATTTTAGCTGTTTAGTTTAGTTCAGTTTTTTATTATTTTTTATTATTTTATTATTATTTTATTTTATTTTTATTTTATTTTTTATTTTTATTTTACTTTTTTATTTTACTTTCTTTTATTTTTTATTATTTTATTTTATTTATTTTAGTTTTTATAAATTTATTATTTTATTTTATTTTATTTTATTTTATTTTATTTTATTTTATTTTTATTTTTATTTTATTTATTTTATTTTATTTTATTTTATTTTATTTTATTTTATTTTATTTTATTTTATTTTATTTTATTTTATTTTATTTTAATTTCAGCAGCAGCTCCCTGCTCTTAGAGGGCAGGCTGTTCCCCCAGCACAGCTCTGCTTTTGGGCTCCCCCTGAAGTGTTGATTTCCTGCAGGAGGGGGGTGCTGCTCATCTGGAAGGCTCAAACAACAGCCCCTTCTATTGTTCTTTCATATTTCCACAATGGATTGAAGGGGATCTTTTCACTGCCCGCCCTGATTAAGCCCATAAAATATTTCTGGGGAAAAAAGTGATTATTGAAAGTCTGTTCAACAGTATCCTGGCTGTAAGCAAGACCTGTCATCATATTAATTTGTGGTTTATAATTACACAGATACTTTTATATCATGTATTGAATATTTTTATGTAGTAGAAATATTAATTTATGTTTTATAATTACACAGATATTTTTATATTATAGAAGTGACAGCTCTGTGCAGGATGAAGCAGCTCATGTTTGCATTGTGTGGATTTCACCTTCCAGCACTGGATTCATCACACGTTAATTACGGGAAATTACTGATACACAGGACTGAAACAGCTGAAAATAATTCAGAAACTACTAAACCAAGGGTGTGTCACTTTGTTACAGAAATCTGGAGCAGATTTTCAAGGGTGACAGGGAGTTTTCCTGTGTCCATCCATGCTGGGCTGGCCCTGGGAGCTCCTGCAGGCAGGGGCTGGGATTTCACATCCAGAATCCACAAAATCAATGTAGAAGGGAAAACATCTTCCACCAGGCCATTCCTGCTGCCATGAACGTGTCCAAAGACAGCCCAGTCATGAATAAACTCTTTTCTTTTCCTCCATCCCTGCAAGGAGTGTTTCTGCCCGGTTTGCAGATGGGGAATTGAATGCGAGCATTTGGAATAATTTGCAGAGATTCAGCTGGCAGATGGGGCAGGGAGGGAGGGAGGCAGGAGGGGCTCCCACAGCTCCATTCCCTGCTCTGGGTGGGATCTGAGCTCAGGGATGGCAAAGGGGGGATCTGGGCCAGCCCAGGGTGACAGGGATGGACACAGAGAAAAGAAGGAACCTCACAAATGTCCCTTTAACTCAGCAGCCCTGAGGATGGGTCCATCCAAAGCACCTCTTGATTTATATTTCAATTTCACTGAACGTCTTCCTCCTGTCCCTCCTCTTCCAGTCCTCCAAGCCTGCTAATTTAGGATTATTTATTGATTTTCATGCCTCAGGACTGCTTTTGGAGGCAAACCCAGACGGGCTGGGATTGAATGATCTTTAAAGTCCCTTCCAACCCAAACCATTCAAGGATTCTGTGAAAAATCTGCTTTCAGATTTCAAGGAGAAGGATGGAAAACCTTCTTCTGTTTGAGCTGTTCAGGCAGAAATAGAGATGTAGGGCTTGAACCCCAATTACATTTGGATATTTACATATCTTTGGACTCAATCTCTTTCAGATTTCTTCATGGAGCAATTTACATTTTAATGAAGCCTACAAATAATTCCCAAATCAAAACACATTTCCTATCAAAAATACAGCTGGACCTTGAGCAGAGCTGTGTGGCAGCTTCTGATTCAAATGCTTTAAAGTTGAAAGGGATCAACATAATTTGTCACTTTTAGCTTTCACTCATTTTCCCGGGGTCTCTTTCCAACAAACTCATTCCATAAAGTCATGGGGTTAAAATAGAAAGCAACAACAAAAAAATTCAGCTATCTCCAATAAAAGGAAATATTTGGCATATTATGAAGATCTCCAATAAAAGGAAATATTTGGCATATTTTGAAATTAATGGGATTTTGGGAACTGTGGCTCATAAGACTGAGACCCTTATGCATTCATCTGTACTGAATCTCGGGTCACACACAGTGGTCAGACACCCTCATAACCAGTTTTCTCTCACTGAAATTTGATATTTTATGGAAAATATAAAGCCACAAGGATTATGAGCAAGTGTAGGAAGCAGAATTTTAAAACAAATTCCATGAGTGTCTCTATCAAGGATTTTTTTGTGGTTTATGCTGAATTATATTTATGAATGTGGTTTGTATTAAATTATATGTGTGAATGTGGTTTCTATATATTAAATTATATGTATATATGTGGTTTGAATTAAATTATGAAAAAAAAGCACATGAACATTGGAACAAACTGAACTGAAAAGTTCAGCTGCCTTATCTCTGCAATGTTTGGGTCAGCACAAGGGGTGGAATGTGTGACAGTAAATGCAAAGCAGCAGCAGGGACAGAGACAGGGCTGGGCTCCACCCAATTCACCCAATTCCCAGGAAATTTGGGATTTTTTAAATCTTTTTTTTCTCTCTGGGCAGATCTGCATCTGGAATTTTGTAATTTTGTCAGCAGCTCTGATTGCTGCTGAATATTCAGCTGAACCTCCAGGTGAGCATCCCCCTGATTTCTGAGCTCCACTTTCCCAGCGCGGGTGACTGTTTGTGATGACAATTTGGGGACGATCAGGGGGAATTTGGGTTTTTTTGCACCCTGAGGCTCCAGCTTGGGAGCAGATGGAGCCAAACCTCTCCTCGTGAGCACAACTTCCACCCCCAGGGTTCTGTAAAAACCTCACTCAGTGAAAACCACACATTCAGAGGATGGGCTGGGTTGGGAAGGACCTTCAGGACCTCCAGGACCCTCCAGTGCCACCTTCCTTGTCCCAGACAATTCCCTGGCTGCTCCCAGCCCTGTCCCTTTGCCCTCAGGGGCTCTCCCAGCACCACCACCAGGATTTTGTGCCTCATCCTCCCCAGCATCTCTGGGATTTCCTCCCTGAGGGGCAAAACCTTCACCTCCCTTCCCACCCCTCCTTGACATCCTCACCCTGAGACAACTTTCCGTGCTTGGGGTGACCCAGATTTTATTGCCCAAGTTCAGCCATGGCACTGGCAAGCCTAAAGTCAATGATGTGGGCTCTGCTGGCACCCAAGTCCGCAAAAAAAAAAAATCAAAATATTCAATTTCTCTGCTCAAATTGCTGCTGATGAGCTGCATATCTCTGGCAGTGATGGTGCTTTTTTGAGATAGCCACGTAATTATATCATAAATAAAACCTTCATTTTTCTGTATTCTCTTTCTTGACATTGACAAGAAATTATTAGAATAAGCTCTAATAAGATGATCTAAAATAACTGAAAAGGCTAAAAAAATAAATTCAAGGGCATTCTTGATATTGCTTGCTTTTATTAATATCTTGCTTTTTGGGGGATTACATTCACTGGAAAATGGTGATTTTTTTTTTTCCTCTGCTTTTTTGCCTAATTTCACTCTGTAAACTAATCCACAATTGAAAAAAAAAAAAAAAAAGGATTGACAAGAAAAGAGTAATTTCCAAAGGACAAAAGTAAGGTCACCTCTGATGGAGTGGATGGAGTGCTAAGGAAAGGGAAGAGCTTTAGAGAGGACACAGATGTGGCATGGGGTGGGAGGAGGAGGAGGAGAAAAGATGTTTATTCAGGCTTTCCTTGCCTGAGCACAGAAAGGGCAAGTGCAGGCAGCAAAATATAAGCTTATCCTGGGCATAATTTATCTTATTCCTGTATCCATGGAACTGGCCTTTATTTCAAAAGCAGCCTAATTACTGAAATTACTGCTGCTGGAGTCCTGTAGCACAGCAAAGGGAGCCATGCATCCCCAGTGTGGAGAAAGTTCCCCACATTTTCATATGAGTTTCAAATAACGATATTGATCAGGCAATTAGCAGATTAAAAACAGCAGCAAAGCCCATGGAAGGGAGCTGAGCCCCTGCCCAAAAGCAGCTGAAGCATATTTGTGTTTTCCTGGAGCTGGGAATGAAACCTGCTCACAGCTCCTGTTCCAGCAGCTTTATTTTTCAAATGGGGGAAAAAGGAAAATCCTTGAAAAGAGAAATGCTGCCCTGATGCTGCTCAAAAAGGCCGGAGGCACTTTCTACCCCATTTATTGCTCTGGATTTTCCTCAGCCCCATCTGTTTCTTTTCTGTGGAGCAATCAGGGAGAGAGGATGGCTGGGCTGGGGAGATCTGAGAGCAGGTGGGACTGGGAGATCTTCTGGAAGGCACAATGCCCTGGAAACCAGCACTGCCGCTTTGTTCACTGACAGCTAATGGAATTTGCCTGCTTTTATTTATTTCTGTATTTCAAAATAGCCAAGCTTTGGGGTCAGGCAAACAGTGTTTGTGGTTAAACACCCACCTCTGGATGCTGTCCCTCAGCTTTAGATCTTTTTTGGGGTGCCCAGAGCTGCTCCAGGCCTCGAGGTGAGTCGAGCACAGATCAGGACAACTCCTTATTTTATTATCTTTATTTATCTGTAACTGCCCTGCTGTGGCTTGTTCCCATCCATTGCAGAATCAGTGCCAGTGAGAGAGATGTGACAAGCACAGGACGCTGATGTCCCCACTTTAGCCACATTCTGGTTCAGATCTGTCTCTACACTCAAGAGTGGGGTTTTCAGTCCTGTTAAATTCTATTTCCCAAACAGTTTCTTTACCACATTTTTGAAGTGAAAACCAACTTAACAGTCCTCATCTTCTGTTCAGATTCTAACAAAATTGGCACCTTAATTACACTGACCTGATCAATTTACTCATGGAGCAGCTCTGGTGCTTTTGCCTTTCCTGGAGCTATTGGGCTGATGGTGTGGTATAAAAATTTAATGCTCTTGTTTCTTCGGTCTTAATTATGCCTAATGAGCTACTTGCTTTAATAAACAAGCAGATTCCAATATCCTGCCTATATTTTTCCCAGGAAGACAATATAAAGTTAGATGGAATTGTCTTTCTCAGTAATGGAAGGAATTTAGGAATAATCAGTAATGTGATCTATAAGTGTGCCTGTATGGGATGAGCTGGTTCCCTCCACGGGTACTGATGGAGAGGGTTGGTTTATTCATTTATTTATTAACAATTGTTTCTCCCTTAGGCAAAGCTGGTCCCAATTAAGAGCCATATTTTCAAATGATAAAAGTAAGTATTCTAATAAAGACACTAATTGGCAAGTATGTTCTTTAAAGAGAGTCATAAATTAGAATATCTCGTGGCAAGCGATGCCATTTCCATTAGCAGCTCTACAACTCAAGACACAATTTTCCTATTAACCAGGGCTGAGTTTTACAACGTGGAAAATGCTGAATGCAAACACCCTCCAGGACATCAGGGAAGCAGCTGATGAACTCACCATGGGTAGTTCAGAGGCAGCACCTCATTATTGCTCTCTCTGAATCCACAATTAAAAGCCAACAGATGAGCAAAGAAAACTCTCATAACCCAGGAAGTTATTGAGGGATCAGGCAAAAATCAAAAATCCAGAGTCGGGACTGGCAGGAAGGCTTACACAAAATGAATTTTAAAGAGAGTAAAGGATGAGACAAAAATGAGAAATTGGGGGGAAGAGGTTTTAGAGAGGGAGAGATATAACAGAGTGGAAAAATAAGCCTTCAGTCACACTCCTTCAGAAGCCAGAACAGACCCAGTGGGCTTTTTATGAGCAGATGTTGAAAAGCTCCTTTTAATTTTACATCACAAGAAACCCAGGGAACTGAAACCCCTGCAAAGAGAAAGGTGATCAGTGGCATTATTGCAGCCACTGGGGTTCCTCCAGAGCCTGAGGGCTGAGTCTGCAGGGCAGAGGGAGAGTTTGGGTCTGATCAGCATCACTGAGAGGGGTTTGGGAGCAGCCAAATCCGCTTTGAACGACGGGATTTGTTCCAGTTCACAATGCCATCACCCCCTGGCATTTCCAGGCAGGGATCCATGGGCAGAGCCAAGCACCAGCTCTGCGGGACTGGGGCAGCTGCACAAACTGTGAGAAAACACACAGAAAAGTGGGGATTTCCTTCATTCGGGAGCAAACCCCTGCTCTTGCTGCTCCACTTCAATATTCAAACGGCAAATAATAACTGAAATCCATTCCTCTTCATCCCTCACAGCTGCCTAAGGAAGGAGGAATTCCAGGGACACGTGCTTTGCACAGTGGGGTTTTTGCTAAGAAAACCCTTTATTTCAGTACCTCATATCCTGCCTGACAACTTTGTGCTTTCATTGCTCACTTAAGATACGAGACACACAAAGATGTAAATAAAATCAAATTTAAATAAAGGAGATGGGGGAAATTTAGTGATGGGGGGAAAGGGAGAAGAGGATCTTCCCTTGACAAAGAGCTGCAATGCCTCTGTCACATTTGGTGTGAGGCATAAATGTCCCCTCTGAGTGTCCTGCACTGTGTCCCATCCATCCATCATCCCTCCATCCATCCATCCATCCATCCATCCATCCATCCATCCATCATCCATCCATCCATCATCCATCATCCATCCATCATCCATCCATCCATCCATCCATCCATCCATCCATCCATCATCCATCCATCCATCCATCCATCCATCCATCATCCATCCATCCATCCATCCATCCATCCATCCATCATCCATCATCCATCATCCATCCATCCATCCATCCATCCATCCATCCATCATCCCTCCATCCATCCCTCCATCCATCCATCCATCCATCCATCCATCCATCATCCATCCATCCATCCATCCATCCATCCATCCATCATCCCTCCATCCATCCCTCCATCCATCCATCCATCCATCCATCCATCCATCATCCATCCATCCATCATCCATCCATCCATCCATCATCCATCCATCCATCCATCATCCCTCCATCCATCATCCATCCATCCATCCATCCATCCATCCATCCATCATCCATCCATCCATCCATCCATCCATCCATCCATCCATCATCCATCCATCCATCCATCCATCCATCCATCATCCATCCATCCATCCATCCATCCATCCATCCATCCATCCATCCATCATCCATCCATCCATCCATCCATCCATCCATCCATCATCCATCCATCATCCATCATCCATCCATCCATCCATCATCCATCCATCCATCCATCCATCCATCCATCATCCATCCATCATCCATCCATCCATCCATCCATCCATCATCCATCCATCCATCCATCCATCCATCCATCCATCCATCCATCATCCATCCATCATCCATCCATCCATCCATCATCCATCATCCATCCATCCATCATCCATCCATCCATCCATCCATCCATCCATCCATCCATCCATCCATCATCCATCCATCATCCATCCATCCATCCATCCATCATCCATCCATCCATCCATCCATCCATCCATCCATCCATCCATCCATCCATCCATCATCCCTAAACCTTTTGTCCCAGGGCCTTTCTTGCCCAGCAGTGACTTAAGGAAAGCTGCAGGTAAGAAAAGAACAGAAAGGAATGAGCCACAAGGAGCTGCAAGCACCTTGATGTGCTTCTTTACTGGGGTACAGCTGCTTTAGGAAACACTCCAGCCTTTACAGCAAGCCCACTTCAGGCAAGATTTTATGGAGGCAAATAAAATAAGAATGGTTTCTATCCTGGATTTTGGTGGAGATGTCGTGGAGGAAGCAGATTTGCTCACCTGAGATAGAAATCTCCTGGTGTGCTGGGAGTGTGCCCAGGGCATGCAGGGGATGCCCTCATTGATGCCCCTTGGCACCCCAGGTGAGCTGGGCATCTCTGGGACGTGCAGCCGTCTGTGGAAACACCATTAAAGGCTGGCTTCAGCAACAGACACTTGGATAATCCATCAGACTGCTGGGATCTCTCTTTGGAATTCACAGCCTCACAAGGCAGGCAAAAATTAGCATTTATATACCAGAGGTCTTTGGAAATGAAAACACAACTCCGTGTTTATCTACTCAGCTGTCACATTTTCTACTCTCCCGCCTCATTTCCATATTGTCTAAGTATATATCCATATTAAAATATGTATTATTTAGCTTTATTTAATATTTCCCATTCACAAACCTCAAAGCTCTTCACAAGGCACTGTGAGTGACAAATTGCTTTGAATTTGTGGCCATATTTGATTCAAAAAATAACCCAGAAATGGAAGTTGCTGCATTTCCCTTGGCTTTCCCCATCCCTTGGCCGGCCCAGCTCTCCCCCTTGGTTCTCCGACCTTTGGGGTGTTTTGCCATTCACCTGGGGGATCCCAAAAATCTCCAAATTTTGGTTACCTGGCCTTCTCACAGTCCTTTTCCCCCCCAACACCACAGAAACACTTCCTATATCTCCATGTACATATATAGATGTATTTACAAGGAATAATCTGTAAAATGTTTGATAAATCTGGTGTTTAACAGCAGACTTGGTGGCTGCAGAGTTGCCAGCCCAGGGATCTCTCCCAGGCAGTGGAGCAGACAGTTCTATGTCATCCCTGACAGGGAGATTTTGCAGAATTTCTGTTCCACTTTGGTACAGATGAATGACCTGCAGTGCTACAGGATTTGTGATGTTCTGGCTTTAATTAACCTCCCTCACGAGCAAAGCTGAACAAGGAAGAGCACAGCCCTTTCCAGACAGGGATATTTTCACAGCCATTTAACGCACACTAATGCTCTCCATAATCTATAATTTTGTGGGTGACATGGGCACTATTCCTACAGCTGTTCTTCAGAGAAAGGATGTTTCTTGTCATTAAAGACTAATAAGTGACATTACATTTAAGTGCTTGCATTAGATCTGCTTCTTTGAATTTAATGATGGGGCAATGAGGCCTTTAATTAAACAGCCCAAAGTTTCTACTGGGAGAAACAAAAGCAAATTTATCCTCAGGTCTTCTTCCCAATGTGAAACCAAACCAGTGCCCATCTGGTGGGCAATCAATGCTTTTATCCCTAAAACCCGACCTCACACTTGGAAATGTTTCCCTTATTTCTGAAATCCCTGTAATGGGATGAAGAAACTCCTGCAGCTGGTGGATGAAAAGCTCTGATTTGTGTCTCCACAGAGCTCCTGGCAGGAATTTGTGGCACAAATTGAGGAGTTTGAAATAAACACACAAAGTTCTCTGCCATAGATCAGTGGCTTATGAGAAACAGTGTTCTGGTGTGTTTTATGGCATCCTATGAATATTTTTTATTTTAATTTCATGTGTTCAAACCCAGTAGGTACCATAGGAATTACCAGACTTGCAAAAGAGGCTAAAAATTGCCCAGGTCATCACTTTAAGGTAACCACAGCCATTGTTATTTGAAATGAAAATCAAGTTAATTGAACTCAACTGTCTTTTCTTAATAAAAATTTCCTGATTTAATACAAAATTAGCACAACTCTCTATACTCACCAACAAGAAAAATAGGACCAAATGGAAAATCTACTTTTTTAGGTGACTTTAAATTTCAAACCCATTGCTCATGTCAGGTGTTATTCCTTAAAACAGCACTGCAGAATAATCCCAGATTGTCAATAATTCCTCTACACCTGTCCCTGAATAGTGCTTAGTCTGCCTCAGAGCCTGAAATTCTTGGAAAATTGTGAAGTTCTTGTTTTTGCAGCCTGAGGTTTATTTAATGGGATAACAAAGAAACAAAGCACCAGCACCAGCCAGAACCAAAGTGTATTATTGTGAAGCAAAGTGTTCACAGCTCCATCTGCTCCACCACTGAACATTAAATATTTTTCTAAAATTCAAAAGCAATTAGAAAAAAATTATGAACTTAGATGGTGGCTAAGGCATAATTGCAGTTTTTAACATCATATTTTAAATGCATCCCTATTACTACAACAACACCCAGAGAGCTAAAAAAAGCAGAGGAATGGTAAAGACATGCTGAAAATCAGATCTAATTTGGGACAGAATTTATGCACAAACAGATCTGCATACAAGCTTATGGTTTCCACCCTGCAAATGTACAGAACCAGACTGAATTTTAATTTCTTGTGTGATGATTATTTTCATGCATCACCTTGTGGTAGTAATCTCCAGCAGAAATATATTTATTAGCCAAGTGGTTGTGGCCCATCCTGAATTAAATCCCAAGTATCCCAAAGCTCGAGGATGGGATTGCTCTGCCTGAAAAGTGATTTTCTGTAAAATCCAAGTGTGTCCTGACAGCTCTGGGGTGGTGGTGAGCATGGTGGCCTGTGCAGCTCAGCCACAAGCCCTGGCAGCTCTGAGAGGAGAAGGGGCCACAAATAAAGCCAAAATTCAAATGTCATCTATTGGGAGTAAATAGAATAAAAAATACCTGGAGGCTGGAGATGTTTGGTATTGGTTCTAAAGATGTGAATGTACAAAAGAAGGAATGACAAAATGTAATAAAGGAAGGAATGGCAGCAGTCCAACATTTGAAAGGGATCTCCAAGGGAGCTGGAGAACAGTCTTCCTCAAATCTGGAGTGATGGGATAAGGGGGAAGGGGTTCAAATTGGCAGAGAGTGGGTTCAGATGGGATTTTGGGCAGGAATTGTTCCCTGGCAGGGCAGGCAGTGCTCTGCACTGAAGTTTGATCCAGCTTTTGGCTTTAGGGGAATAAATAATGCCAGGGCATGCAGGCAGATGCCTGAGCCACAAAATCCATAAAACACATTTGGGGTGAAAGCAGATTGAAGGTGCGGAGCAGCAAAACATGCAGGATCCAATAGCCATAAAAGAGTCGACCTTCCTGTAACTCTGCCCACCTTCCCAGGCTGGATTTCTGCACTGGTGTCTAATTATGGCTCTGCATTCACCTCTCCACCCTTCCATCACCGAGGAGTCAATTGAGAGGCTGCCGTTAAACGCAAAGTCTGGCTCTCATCATCTGTACAGGTGCAGACACACATCTATCTCTCCCCAGCCTCATTCTCTGCCGCTTGTTTATCTCCTGTATCGCTTTCTTTCTGCTCTTGTTTCCCTGTTTCATTTAAAAAGTGAAATGCTTTATCCCGAGCCTTTGTCTGGGATCCGGATCAATGGAGCCCTGCTGCGCTGCAGCCTCTCCCACGCCAGCACCCAGAACACAAACAACAATCACCCTGATCCCATCTCCTCACCCCTGCCTCCACGAGAGGACACTTAGGAGGCAGCTGCACCGCAGCAATAAACATGAGGGATCAGATAGCAAACCTTCAAAGGTACATCAATAACAAATTTCAAATCACTGCTGCCCGAGCGGGCTAACAGCAACAGGAACTGCAGGGGAAGAGGGATGCTCTGAAAATATCCATCATCTTTTAGTGTCTGTGTAAATGTTTTGAAGATGGGCTGTAAAGCAGCATTAAGTTTACAATAAATTTCAGGGCTCCTAACCCATTACAAAGTGCCAAATGCCAGTGCTGATCCGCTGAGGCACGGGGCCGCAGGGTTTGGAAAGCTTTTAGGCTTCCTTCCCCGAGCACCAGCACTGCATCTCACTTTATTTCACTTTATCCCATGATTTTCACTGGCTGCCCAGTGACAGGCTGGGTTGGGAGGAGCAGGAAAGTCACAAAAACAAAACTGCAGGAGAAATGTCAGACGTGGAGTGGAGGGAGTGAAGCAATAAATATTTGTAGTTCTAAGCTCTATTAAAGAAAATGACTGAAAAAATTATATTTTAAAATACTTTTGTGTGAATATCTCCTCATGGAGAGTGGGGGATAGGTGACAGAGTGGATAATTTGGCTTTCCTGAGTGATTTAGAAGTGAGGGAAATGCAGATATCCATCCCCTTGGAGAAGCTGAGCCCTCTCTTATGCTGTTCTCTTGGCAAGGTTCACAAGGCTGAGCTGAAGGAAGCCCAGAAAGATCAAGGAGCTCATCCAGGTAATTCTGTCTCAGGTTTTCCCATATGGAGGACAAGGTTTGGGGGATAAACTCCAGGATAAGCTTCAGACCAGCTTTATGCTCACCGCCCCTCGAGTCCCCAGGTGTTTTTCAAGGGAGAGAGCTCTGCACACTCCAGCTGCGTTTCCTTTGCTATTATTTATTAATGTTCCTTTAATGTCCCCCACCTTCTGGTGAGGAGCAATCCCTCTGTCTTTGGGAAGGATGAACTTGTTCCTTCTGCTGGAAATTCCCTGGAAATCCTCACTTTCAAAGCACATCCCTTCCCCACACAGCCTGGGAGAGCTCAGGGAGGAGCTGGGGGTAGAGATCCATCTTTAGTGGGACTAATTGTGTCTTTTACTCTTCATTTTCATGCCATTTCTCAAGCCCTCAGCAGACACTGCCCTCTGTGTCTTTGCAAATGTGGGCAGGCATGCAGAGAGCTAATTAAAAGCAAACAGCTCTGTATTTAAGGAAGTTTAAGCTGAGGGGTGTTTAAATCAGGTTTCCCAACATTGTCCCTGTGAAGTTTTGCTGTTTAGAATGGAGTGGGACTGAATCCTGTAACTGTGGGATCATGGAATCAGAGGATGGTTTGGGCTGGAAGGAACCTTAAAAATCATCTCATTCCAACCTCGCTGGGGCTCCCAAACTGAGCCACCGGCTTCATGGGGAATTATATTTACAGTAAACCCAGGGAAAGTGATTCCAGGGCTTGTGTGGACACCAAACTCGTGAGTCACAGCTGGATAATTGACAATTCTGTGCATTTTGGCACCCAGTGACCCTCTGCTCTCCTTTGTGGCTTTGGCCTGCAGAGAGCAGATATCCCAGGTTCTGAGGTGAGCTTAGGAAATGCAAATGAGACATTTGCCCGTGAAAGGTTTGGCTGCCCTCTAAACCCTCATTGAAATCTCAGCTCGTTTAGAAAGTCCAAGTTCTCATTATCTTGGCCATGCAAGGAGGAGGAGTGGATGGAAGAGGGGCTGGGTTGGATTGCAGCAGGAATAGCTGATCTGGGGCACATGTGGGGCAGAAATCACTGAAAACCCCCAATTTCTCTTTCTGTGGCTGCTCTTGGCCAATGGAGGGGACTCAACCAGCCCTGTCTAGTTTGGTGCTAACCAAGAGGCAGAGATATTCCATGAGCTCTCTTCCCTGAGAAATGAGCACCTTTACCAGTGAAAAATATTGGAAGAGTTCATCTTTCCTGCACATCTTTTCGCCCTTTCTCAAAGCTTTCCTGTAAATCTATAATTTTTTAGACTGGGCTTTTCTGGAGCAACATTTACATGCTTACCACGAAAATTGTGAATAACTGAGCCCAGCCAGAAGCTCTCCAGCCTTTCTTAAATCAGCCTGGAATGAACCTGGCCAGGACATTGCAGGAAAATCTCCTATCCTGTTTTCAGACATCCGACCCCAAATCCATGAGCTGGGGTGCAGCTCCAGCCCCTCCAACCCTGCATCTCCTGCCCTTGGCACCTTCCAGGACAGCTTCCCACCAACCCCTCCCTGCTCCTTGTTTGGGAATTCAGGATCACAATCTCCACCTTGGTGTAAGCACTGCTGGCTCCTGCTGCCACCACCACCATCCAAAATTTCTTCTGCCCTCTCTGGTGGCTGCTTCCAGCCAGTGGAACAAATTCAGCTGTGCCTAAACTTCACTTTCTGTTCTTCCTACAATTATTCACTCCAGCATGGAGGGTTGGGAATTCCCATTTTTAGGGAATTCCACACATTTCCCATTTTTCCTGAAGGTGAAAGGGGCCAGCACTGGTCAGAGAACACCCTCAATATTTCAGACTGGACACAGCACCTTTCCAAAATCGACAGGAAAATTGCCAGAAGATTTACTGGAATTTAAACTATCTTCATAATGAAGTGCTTGATCCTAGAAGGTGTGGATTTCTCTTTTTTGTTCCAAAAAACTTTTTTGTTTGATTCGGGGAGCAAGTTTTGCACTTGGAGCTTGACTCAAAAGTCTGCTGAAATTAATAAGCAGCTTTCTGTTGACCTTAGCAAGCTTTGGATTAGGCTTTGTGTGAAAAGCAGTCCACTGACTTAACCAAGAAATATTTATAAAGCGAAAGCCAAAGGAAACTTACAAAAGAAAAATCTCCCATTTCATGTAGCGGCAGTTTTAGTGCCAAAAATATAATAAAAAATCCTGCAACATTTTTCTCTTTATCATCATCTTTACAGGCTTCATGAACCTCATCTAAAAGGTGCTCTAGGTAAAAAGTATTATCATTTTGATGAATGCCAGCCCTTTGACACGAGGAAGAAGCCTTTTATTCTCTGACAATGTCCCTGCCAAGCTAAGTAGAAGATGTAGGCAGAGAGCTGAGGGGAACCCTGGTGCTGATGAATCAGAGCTCCCTGCTGAGCAGCAGCCTGATGATCCCCACCATCCAAACTGTTTGGGACTTTTTTCCAGCAGGTTCAAGAATCGAGCTTGCCTTTTTTTCTGTCGGGTTCTGAAAGGCTCCAGGCTGAACCTGAAGGAATGGGATCTGTTTGCCACGTGTGGCTCTCCCTGCATCCCCAGCCCTTGGAGCACAAATGCCGCTGCTGCCTTGTCTCAGGATCCTGCAGCGGGCTCTCATCACCCCGAGCGCTGCGGGTGGGCGTGAGGGAAGATGGAGCTCCTCAAGGCCTCCAAAAATCACTCAGAAAAGTCACTTTTGATTAAGCTCTCACGCTCACAATGCTTCATGTTCCCCATGAACTGGAAACGCAGCAAGGATGATCCCTGCTTTAATTTTGGTTGACCTTTCTGCATTATCTGGACAATGGTGACATCCAGAGAAGTGACAATAGTGAGAAATATTAATCTATGTGTTAAAACAGCCACAAAAGCCACACACACCACTTAGGTTTGATTTTTCACTTTGATTTTTTTGGTTAGCTACTTTTTTTTTTTTGTTTGCATTCAGTTCCATCCCTATAGCAAATAAATTGTTCAGTTGTTTGTGACAGATTATTTGTAGCAATGTAGAGCCTGAGAGCTTTTACATCAAACTGGGGATTCGCTATGCCAGGCACTGAATAAACTAATTTTTCTATGAGGTAAACCTTAAATGTAGAGTCAAGTCAGAGAGAAAATCAGTTTCCATCCTATGTCTGCCTTGTCTTTGCACAATATAAAATTCCAGAATGATTTGGATTGGAAGAGACCTTAAAACTCATTCAATTCTACCCCTGCCACTATCCCTGGTTATTCCAGCCTGATTTTGGACACTTCCAGGGATCCAGGGGCAGCCACAGCTGCTCTGGGCACCCTCACAGGGAAGAATTTCTTTAAAATCTACTCTAAACCCACAGATTGTTACCAAATAACATAAATCCCAGTGTATTCTCGATTTTCCCCATGAGGAGTAGAAGCTGTCCCAGCCTGAGAAGTTTCCACTTTAAATAGGAATTAAAATATTTACACTATACACTCCAAATGTGCCAAACCCCTGTGAGATGGGAAGCAAAGATCCTAAACATTGAGTTTTCTAAAATATCAAACATCCCTGCAACTTAGAACAGGTTTCCTGTTAAAAATATGTGGAAAGTTAGTTTTCTGTGCAGTGATAATTGGCAATAACCAAACTTCTGGTCAACCAGAAGTAACAATGAAAAGAAAAGCCACAAAACCAGATCCCTGTGCTTGGTAATTGGCAAATTGATAATTGCCAATAACCAAACTTCTGGCTCAACCAGAAATTATTATAAAAAGTCACAAAACCAGATCCCTGTGCTTGGTAATTGGTGAATTGGTAATTAACAGTAACCAAACTTCTGATCAACCAGAAATCATTATGAAAAGTCACAAAAGCAGATCCCTGTGCTTGATAAATTGGTAATTGGTGAATTGATAATTGCCAATAACTAAACTTCCTGTCACCCAGAAATAATCATGAAAAGCCACAAAACCAGATCCCTGAGCTTGGCAACTGGTAAACTGTTAATTGGTAAATTGATAATTGCCAACAACCAAACTTCTAGTCACCCAGAAATAATCATGAAAAGCCACAAAACCAGACCCACCCTGTACTTGGTTGCACACCCTGGAGCCTGAGTGCCCCTTGGCAGAGCTGGCTGCTGTTCCCAGCACTGTGGATTCCCCCGGGCTGCCAGGCCCAGTGCGTATTACAGTTTGTTATTAAATATTTTGGCTGCTCTCTCCGTGTTCCCCGTTTCATCCCCAGCTCAGTAACATGTCACACGCACTGTATTATTACTGACTTTAAAGCACACAACAAGATCAAGCCTTGAGAGGAGAGGAAAGTGGAAAATTGGCAGGAGAAATCACTTCTGCCTTCAGAGGCAGTGGCAGAAGCAGCTGCTGAGTGGATATTGTGCACGGAGAGGGAGGGAGAAGCAATTGGAAGAGAAACTAATACAGAGATCACACAAAATCTGCAGAATTTAAGGAGCAGGATACATCCAGTGGCCAGCTGCTGCTGAAAGCACAAAGTGGAGCAGACAAGGTGAGGGGAAAAAAGAGAGAGAGCTGAACACTCAATCACTTCGTGTGAGGGAAGCTTGCAATGCCAAAAGTGGGGATATTTGGGAAGCAGGAAATCGATTATGGAGAGATAAATGTGAAAAAGAGCTTTAAAAACGAAAAAGAGCTTTAAAAAGGCACTGTGGGTACAAACAGGAATCACTGATGTGGGGTTGTGGTACAAAAGAGAATTTGCTCCAAACTTCAAAGTCAAGGACAGAGACAAGGAAGGATGGGACCAATTGCAGCCATCAAGAAAAACTTGAATGAGTATTTTGAAGCAGAATGTTTAAGTTTGAGGGTTTTGGCTTAGAGAACACTTGGTGGTTGAAATTAAAAGAGTTACTGGATCTTCTGAGAGGTTTGGGTGCAGTCACTGTGCATCTCCCCTTCTCCTCATCACCATGGAGCACAAACAATTCCATCCATGACAAAAGAGAATTTTATAATGGATGATAAAATTCTCCAAGAATTTTGGATATTTTATCCCCAAGAATATCTCTACAAATATGTGCTCTGAAGGGGCCCATTCAACCTTTGCAGCCTCCCAGTGGGAATCCCAGAAATCCAGCCATGGGATGGGCCCCTAACCAAAGCAGGTGTCCTGAAGGGCTGCTCAGCATCCCCAAAATTGCCAAATGTGGGATTGATTGGAAACCTGTGTGTCAGCCTGAGGCAAAACATCAGGATATTGATGATATTGGGATATTCCACAGGGAAGCACAAGCACAACATAGGAGGATCAGTCCCGACCCAAAGCTGGTCATATTCCCACTAAAACAAATGGGAAAAGTGTGGGCAAAATATCTGCCCCCACAAAATCAATGTTTGTCCACATTGCTCACACTAATTTCTTGCAAAAATGCTTTAAAGAGCTTATTTCTGCACCCTCCAAATCCTGAAAGTCTAATAAAAGACAGCAGTATTTAAATATTATATAAAAACCAAATACAATACGTCTTGCCATGATTAAGTTACAGGTGTAGCAAATAATAACCTTGCAAATGTAGCAGGGAGAAAAAGTCAGCCAAATATTGTAAAGTATTTTCTTCATGGTTTATAATAATCCTTCCAGAAGCTCAAAATGTTTGCTTACCAAATATTCATTAGCTAATATTTGTATAGTGCCTTGGAAATGAAAAGCACTAAATATGTGCTAATTATAATGATAATTACTTATTATTATCGAGCTCTGCCTTCTCTTTGTTCTGTGTGGCTGTGTCTAGGAGGAGGCACCGAGGTTGCTCCCACAGAAGCATCTTGGCCTCTTCCAGGATGGAATTCAAAGCATTTTTGTTCTGGGGAAAAAAGCAAGAAAAATAACCAGGACAGGCTTGCAGAGGGATGGGAAAGGGAGCAAAGATTTGGAGGGTCTCAGCTTCACTGGGGGTTTTTGCTATATTTATGTCTTCAAACCTTATACCATAAATATAAATATAAATATAAATATAAATATAAATATAAATATAAATATAAATATAAATATAAATATAAATATAAATATAAATATAAATATAAAATGAATATATGAAATGTACAGTTATGTAACTATATATACTATAGACATAACCATATATATAACTATATATTATATACAGTTACAGGTCTATATATACACTATAGATATAGTATATCTATTTTATTTTATATATTATAAATATAATATATAAAATAAAATAGATATACTATATCTATAAAATATAATAATATAACATATAGTATAATATATAATACTATATACAATTCTATATACAATACTATATACATTACTATATATGATATATGATATTATATTATATAAATTTCATAATATATAGTTTTATATCTATCTATATTATAATACTATATATACTATATATAGTATTATATAACTGTAGTTATAACTATAATTATATAATTTTTATATAACTATATATTTTTATGTGTTGTATATATTTATATAAAATATATACATATTAGATATATATATATAAAAATAAATATATACACAAAAATACATATATATCTATATCTTAGCCTCTGCCTAAAAAACAGAAATTAGGATTAATGCCTGGCTTTCCCAGGGATAACTGATGGCCTTTTAAAGGCTGTTAAGGAGCCTGACCCCACCAGGAATTTGATAATCTGGGGTGTTTTATCCTGGCTTTCCAAGCAAAGCAGAATTTCCAAATGAGGCAGTGGGAATTGGCTTTGTGCCCTCTGTACTTGAAAGGTTTAAACACTCTATTTGCAAGACACTTGTTATTACTTTATTTGCTGTAGGTGGATGAATACTGAATGTTTTGCAGGAAAAAAGGTCCCTGCTGGTTGCTGGGTTTTGTCAGGTTGGGAGAGACGAAATTTCTATTTTCTGCTGTTCTTGGGAGACCTCACTGAGTGGAAAAAAATAAAGCTTTCACCCCTTACAAAGTGATTTCTCTTATTAATATTTCACCAGGCAGGTCAGAGGATTATGAACCTCCTCTCGCCGTGGTATTGAACAAATATTTTAAGAAGTGTGGTGGTTTTGCCAAACAGAACATCAACTGATGGATGGCTTAATCTGAGCCCAGCTGGGGCAAGGGAGGAAAGCAGAACCACACTGGGGTGGGGGAATGATGAAACAGAGAGAAAATGGGTGGAGAAACCTGGAAAACCCAGAGGGAATCCTTGCTTTCAGATAAATACTGTGAAAAGGAAGGAGAAAACCTGTAAATATTAGCCCTGAAACCTGGAAATCTTTCTTGGCAGCGACTGAGGAGTCTTCTTCAGAATAAATGAGGCATTAAAGCATGTAGTGAATGGCAACTCTCCTGTTTGTTTTCTTAAGAACTCAGATGTTTCTCTTTTTTTATCATCTTTAGCTGCTGGATGTGACTAGGGGAGTCCAAATAAGCAAATCCAAGGGTTTCTGTCATTTCCAAGGCAATTTTTGTTGGCAAAGAAGGTGCCAACGTTCTGTCTGAGGCTTCACCCTGTACTTTTTGACCCATAAGTGACAATAATTAAAGGAAAAAGGTCTTGGGAGAAAAAGTCTTAAAGGAAGACTTAGCACAGGTGAGAGACATACAAGGCAGAAAAAGTAAAAACAAAAAATGAGTTTGGTTTTTATTTCCCTGTCTTGCAGTGCATAAAAGAGAAGCAGCAAGGACATACAGCAGGGATATTGCCAGAGGAATTGAATATAAATTAAAAAAAGGAAAGAAGCTTTGTTACTGGTGCAGCTTTACCTGGGGTGGGTTTTGAATTGGTCATCCCAGAATTTCTCGTGGATAATACAATGGCCTTTGAAAAAGAGCGGTTTTAGCAGAGAAATGATAAGTCAGAGATCCTGGCTACACAGGAAAGGCTAAGAAAATTAATTTCAACCTCGCTGCCAGCAAGAGAAAAGAAGAGTCCATAATAACTTAATTAAGTGGTTATAAATAAATGATGAGGAAAGTGTACACGATCAGTCATTTTGGTGCCAATGTTCTTATCACATTGGCACCAAAACTCCAGTGGGAAAAGTGCCTTCCATCCAGGCACCTGAAGCAGTGAAAGGAGAATATAAAAAATTCAGAGCAACTGAATTGAAAGCATCTGTCTCTCTGCATGGACCTTTTACAGTTGTCACAACTCCCTGCATTTCCTTCCAAAACTAAAATCCCTCTGTAGAAGAGCTTTTCCCTGATCCTTATGGTGAGGGCCAAATTTGTCTTGTGTGAAAATCAGAATTATGCAATCCAAGTGAAGTAAGAAGATTCAGAGATCTTTGAAAGGCAGGTTGAAATATTACTGATTTTTTTTCCCTTGAAATCCTGGGGTATTTTGGTGCAATGTCACACCTGAGCTAGGTGAGTAGACCATGAATTGTTATGTTTAGGGGGAAAAAGCCCTCATGAAACTTTATAGAAAGTTTTGCAGATAGGAATGACAGTCACAACTGATGCCTTAAGAGGCTCCCTGGAGCAGAGAATTGAGAGAGTTAAAGAATAAAGCAGGGATTTATTAAAAGGCCTTCACAGGATACACCTTGAGCAGTGAGAGCCTGATTGTGGCTCCGCCCAAGATGGACCTTGGGTCACAAGTTTTCATGATTTTATAATTTTTGTCTATTTCTACATTGGGGTTCATTGTCCAATCCCAGCTCCAGGCAATGCAGTCCCATCCTCCCAGTTTGCTCCCCTCAATTCACTGCTTTTTACACTTTTTGGGCTGAAGCTGCAGCGGTGTCCTTGTTCTGGGCTGGGAAAGGATTGTTCTGTGGGACTGAGCTGTGGGGCGCTTTCTGTCCCTCTCCCACCCCAGTTTTGGGTCCCTTTATGTCCCTCTCACACCCCATTTGTGGGGCGCTTTCTGTCCCTCTCCCACCCCAATTTTGGGGCACTTTCTGTCCCTCTCCCACCCCAATTTTGGGGCACTTTCTGTCCCTCTCCCACCCCAGTTTTGGGTTGCCTTCTGTCCCTCTCAGAGCCCAGTTCTGAAGCACTTTCTGTCCCTCTCCCACTCAGTTTTGGGGCACTTTCTGTACCTCTCACACCCCAATTTTGGGACACTTTCTGTCCCTCTCACACCCCAAATTTGGGGCACTTTCTGTCCCTCTCACAGCCCGTTTGTGGGACACTTTCTGTCCCTCTCACAGCCCGTTTGTGGGACACTTTCTGTCCCTCTCACAGCCCAATTTTGGGGCACTTTCTGTCCCTCTCACACCCCAGTTCAAAGGCTCACCTCTCAAACCAGGAGCCAGCCCCAAAGTGGAGCAGATTAGAGAGGGGGAGCTGTGCAGGAATGGTTCCATCTGTGCTCTAAATGGCAAGTTAAGGATTCCCAGCCACCAGTTCCACTCAAAAATCAATTATTGGAACTGCACTGCCTCCCCTGGCTGCTCTGAGCTGACCAGCCCAAGGATGCTGAGCCTTAGGATAAGGAATTACATTCTGGCTTTGGAAGAGATGAAATACCTCCTATGCAGCCACTTCTGTGCCTTTAAAAGTGTTAGTTAACAATTAAAAGAAGCCTGCGTCTCCTGGTTTTCTCTATTTCTACAGGATTAAAAAGGTAGCTTGGGGACTGCTGGAAAATTCCGCTCAGTTGGTCCTTGGCAAAAATAAGGAAAAAAAAAAAAAGAAATACCATTAATTGATAAAATTTAATCTAAAATTCATGCAGGAAGTTGATTTGTTCTCTAGATGAGGTCCTACTTCTGAAGCCTCCAGTAAAAATGGATAACTGCAGCTCAGCTCATCTTTATTTCATTGAGTTCTGCCTGGACTGTCTCACTGCACTTCTTTCAGTTGTATGGACTTGTCCTTCTCACTGCACAGCAGCACTCAACAAAATTTTGATTTTCTAAGGTAAATTGTGCTTTCCTGACCTGGCAGCTGACCTCCCTGAGCTCCCAGCCACGCCTCTAGAAACCATTTAGTGGTGGTTTCACCCTTAGGGGAAAAGTCAGCAGCAATGAGGTCACTTGTCTTTTGATTTGAGAATCAGAAAATCATAGACTGGTTTTAAATTTTAAAGGGGCACCTTTGTCACTGTCTCTCAGAGGACTTTTTGGATGTGGGTGTATTTGAGGTCACAGAAACCTGGGTTTTGGTGACTTCTGAGTTGCTGTACCAGTGGTTATTTGGACTTCTTGTTGTGGTTCCCTATATGGGAAACCCACGTGCTACAGCTGAGTTTAGTTGGCCTTTTAAGAAAATTTTAAAAAGTCCTATAAAAATTATTGGGAATCTGGTACATCCATTCAAAAATGTGTTGTTTGGAGTGGGGAATTTTTCTGGGTTTTGGGGATTGCTTTTTGGGTTGGTTTTTCATTTCTTTTTACAGTTTAAGAGTCAAAACCATTAATACAAGTCTGACCGTTTATGCAATGCCCTAAACTGAGCTGCCAGACCAGGACAGGATGGTTTCTAATCATAAAGAAAAAGGCAGAGCTTACAGGACTCCACTGTTGCTCACCCAACCCATCCCTCTGTTTGGATCAGTTGTTTTTCCCCTTGTGATTTCCCAACACGAGTTGAGAGCAAATCCATCGACTTCAGCACCCAGGGCTGCACTGGGGGAGGATCCCAGCAGCTGGGCCAGAATCCCATTTCCCACGGAGCTGTTCCTCTCCAAACCCCAGCCTGGCCTCCCCAGGAGCTGCCCAGCTCTCCCTCTGAGCTCTAAATCTCCTGCCAGGGCAGAGCACAACACGCAGGGCTGAGCTGGGATCAGGGGATTTTGTCCTGAACAGAACAAAACGTGTTGAGATGGCTTTTCCTTTTGGCTGCCCATTAATTTTGCTTTTGGAGAGGTGCTCTGTAAAGACTGGGAATGCAATTTAAGGCTCCTGAGACTCCATTTGTGTGCTGTTGGAAAGGGAAAGAATTGACATGTGCAAACAAAGAGGGAATGAGCTACGTGATGCTCCCCTCACACGCCTGCCCCTCTTTCCTGCTCTCCTTTCCTCCCTGTCATCTTTGTCTCAGTTTCACCTGTTTGGGTGCTCTCATGTTTAATCCCCAAAATGAAAAATAAATGGCAAAAGGGGGTCAGTTCCAGGGGGATTGGTGCTGCTGCCAGGGAGGTTCCCTCTTGTTCTTCCCAAGTGTTATTGACTGACTTAACCACAGCTCTGTTTGCACTGGAGTGCCAGGGGAGGTTTGCTATGACCCAGGTGCCCCTGGCTCCATCTTTGTGATGGGCAGCTCCTAAAAATATTCCATATATATATGGTTATATATATATATATATATAGGTTATAATATATATATATATGATTATATATAACCATAAAAATAACAACCATATAACCATATATATATGGAATGTTATAGAATGTTATTACATAATATTCCATATATATATGGTAATATGGTTATATATATTGGTTATATATATATAATATATGTAATATATATATATTATATTCCATATATTATATGGTTATTATATAAAAATTATATATGATCATATTATATTATAATATAATAATATATACTATATAATATATATTATATATATTAATATATATAACCATAATATAACAACAATCATATAACTATATATATATGGAATGTTATATAATGTTATTATAAAATATTCCATATATATATGGTAATATTGTTATATATATTGGTTATATATATATATGTAATGTATGTAATATATATATTATATATTATATATTATATATTATATATTATATATTATATATTATATATTATAATATATATATAATATATATATTATAATATATAAAATATATTGTATATACACCATATATATTATATGGTTATATATTATATGGTTATTATATAATATAAAATTATATATTATAATATTATATTATAATATTATATACTATATTATAATATATATAATATTATATATATTAATATATATAACCATAATAATAACAACAACAATCATATAACCATATATATATGGAATGTTATATAATGTTATTATATAATATTCCGTATATATATATGGTTATATGGTTATTATTATGGTTCTATATATTAATATTTGTTTATTTCCTGCTTTTTCACTGGAAGGACTACACAGCAAGTTTGGACCTGAGAGAACAAGGAAAAGAAAAATAAAAGCTCGGATGTGACAGGATTTCCTTCCATGGGATTCCATTGGCTGGCAAGCAGAGCTGGTATTATTCCTTCCCTGTGAGCCCTAAACACCACTGTAAATAGGAATATTTGTGAGGATTCTCAGTCAGCACAAAGGGCAAATGAATTAAAAATGGGCTGCTGCCAAGAAATCCAAATTGGAGCCCAACCCAGGGACTGCACACATGGACACAATTGGGATTCAGCTCACTAAAGCTCACAGATCTTGGATCGAAAATTCACTGATTATCACTTCGCCCTGTGCTCAACAAGATATCCAAAGTATTTTTTGAAAGGGAAGCTGAATCCTGAATTTGATATAAATATTAGAGCACAGATTATGTCTCTCTTTCAGAGATTTTTCACTGAGCCATTGCTGTAATTTCTGATCTGGTAATATATAAATAAAATACATAAACAAAACATATAAACAAAAATATAAATATACATATAGAAATAAAATATACAGAGACTTTGCAAAAATGCTAAGTTATTGAGCCCTATTTATTATTTCTGACAATGATAACATGAACTGAAATTATATATTTGTCCAGCAGATTGTGACATAAAGGAACAAATTATATGTAAGGACATATAATCACGTTTAGCCCTCGATAAACACAGATCTGACAATTTTCTTATCTATTTTCCCCCCTGAGGTTTAACAGGAAAATGAGGGTGGTTTTTGGATGCCTTGCCCTTATCTGAGATGTTGTGTCAGGTAGGGATGAAGACAAAAAATGATTTTCCACCACATTTCCACCCCTTTGGTGGCTGCACTTCAGGAATGGCCAAGATTGCAAAAAAAAAAAATAAATAATAACTCACAATTCCGTGGCTCTCCTCCAATGCTCATTACAATTAGCACAAAAGAATTATTATCCCCATTTAATCCATGTGGGAACTCAGACCAAAAAGCTCAGATCTTTCTGTGTGAACTAATTAGTCTGAATGGATCATTATGTGCAGGGATTTATAGACATCCACATGCATCTATATAATTATTATAAATATTTTGGTTTCAATGTTTCATGTTGGTTTTGCACAGTGCTGAATCCAGTTTGCAGTGGTTTCCCTGGGAAACCCTGACTTTTTTATTTGGTTTTCCAGTTCAAAGACAACTAATCACAAACTGAAGAAATCCCTCCTCGACCTCAAGGCCCTCCAATATCATTTCCAAGATGATTTTTCCTTTCCACTTCCTCCACAGGTGAACTGGATTATCAGAGATGCCCCAAATCCTTAATTTCAGGATGCAGGTGTTTCTTTTAAGGAGCTCACTTATCAATATCAGCACTCTGAAGATGAAAGTGAGACATGTAATATTTTCCTTTTCTGTTTTTTATTTTTTGTCTCATTTCCCAAGAGTTCATCCCACTTGGGAGGTGCCTGATTCCCAATAATTCACAATACTTCACAATAATTCACAGCCCCCTGCCTGAAAGGGACGCACTCAGGTAGGAGGAAGAAAGGATTAAGAATAAAGAAGGTGTATAAAACCCATTTCCTTTTCTTTTAATTAATTGGCATAAAATTTATGTAGAGTTTAAAGACTGAAGCAATGTAATGTGCCAGAATTAATAGATGCAATCAGATAATTACTGCCTCTTAATGAATATTAGGATATCAAATATTCAGGCCTCGAAGTTCACTTTGTTTCTTTCATCCTCTTGTAATATTTTCATTTTAGCTGTGTGTAAAATCAGTGAAATGCGGCGAGGCAGATTTGTGATATCACCCTGAAATCTGAGCAAGCTTAGGGGAGAATTTGGGAGCTGCAGAAATTTGTTCTCCTGTCTGCAGAGATCCCAGCCCCACTTTTTATGGCAGAGCAAATGCTTGCCTGGGATGCTCAACCACCAAGATATTGCAAATCTAGGCCTTCAAATCACCTGGAAAAATTATATATATATATATATACATGTGTGTATGTTTATATTTATATATTTATTTATGGATTTATATACCTCTATAAATATTTATTTTTATATATGATATATTTTTATATAGTGTATATGAATATATAAAAATGTATATAAATATATAAAAATATATTTATAAATACATAAAATATATAAAGATATATAATACATATATGAATATATTAGGCATATATGAACATTTAACTATATATTTTAAAAATATCTGTGTCTTGAGCCTGCTTTAGCCTCTGCCCCAGGGCACAGTACAATTTTTCTGGTAATTTGTCAAAATTCTTACTCTGTGCCTTATTAAGGCTCTAATTAATCCTCGTTGCCAGTCCAAAAAAATCTTTACATAACTGGTTTTCAATTCTACATACAAAAGGCTTCGTAATGATTTTTTAGCTCAATATTGGATTTTCTTAAAATTAGGGAAGTAAAAATTGTTTGCAGGAAAAATGTAACATTTATTCTCTGGGTGTAAGTGCACCATCATTTCCTCTACTATGAATTTGCATTAGTAATTAACAGTTTTATGTATTTAAACTGCTTAAACAGAGCAGATCTATGGTTACTGACTTCTGGGTAAGCAGCGTGGAGGTTTTATTAACTTATAATTATCAAATTTGTTTTACCCATTTTTTCAGTCGATTTACCACCGAAGAATTCATGAATAATGGAAGAAGAACAGGAATAATCTCAGGTTCTCCTTGAATTTCGTTCTTCACCTGGGTTTCAACCACTGGATTGCAGATTACAATGGGTGTAAATGGGAAGCAAAGTCACAGAGTCTCAGAGTATTCTGGGATAATTCTCCTTTTCCTACATAGCTTTTTTCCCTCCTCTTAGACTTAATAAAGAAAATAAAGAAGAGGAAAAGGAGTAAAACACAGCAGAAGCTGGGATGAGAGGAAGAAAGCCAGAATTTAGTCTTGTCCTGGCTAAAGTGAGGATGGCAATAAGAAAATATTGATGTCTCCATTTCTTGGCCTGTTACACTACAGAAGTCAGACTGGGAGGGCTGAATTATCCAGGGGGTCACATTCAGAGAATTCCTCCTCTGCCTCAAAGTCTAACACCAAATTTTAGCCACCACTCTTCCCTGCTGGATGAGCCTGGACAGTGGGATTCCAGTAAAAACTCAGAAATATAGGAATAACTACAACCATTCCTTGGTTACTTGGGACAAAAAATAACAGCCCAAGGAATCACAGCCTCAGTGCAAGGGATGGGATCTGAGGGGTGTCCAAAGCCACCTGCAGGGTTTTTTTAATCCCTATTTTCCTGTCACCTGGTTGACACCTGCAGGCCAAGTAAATGCAATTGGTAAATTTGATCCTGGAGAATTTGCCAGGAATCTCCATCACATGCAGAGAAATGAGGATTTCCAGCACACAGGACATTTACTGTGTGGCCTTTTGGACGTTTTTTGCCTGTAACCCCCACTGATGAGATCAAGATCACCACAAACCCTCTTTCCTTCAGCCCTTCTGAACACCTGAGCTTTTCTTCCAATGTGTTTGGAGACCATTTCAATCCCAAAAAGTGGCACCGGGGATAATCCAGTTAATCAGCAGGAGGGAAATGCTGAAGAGCTGGTCCTTGATTACCATCATTCACCACAATCCCTCATCCCCTCTTTGACAGACACCACGACATCCACATTTTACTGATTCCCCTCAAACCCCAAGGGAATGTGAGTGTTGGTGTTTGATGAATCCCTAATTGCCCGTGGGTGGGATTTGGCAAGAGTGGCAGCTCAGTTCTGGGACAGAAGAACAACTTTGTCATCCTGCCCTTTTTTAGGGTGTGAAACATTCAGAATTATGCTGATTCTTTCTGTAAATGATTACAACGATTGTCTCCCGTGACAGCAAGGCATGATTGATCTGGGAGAATGACTGTGTAGATGAAGAAAGGTGCAGAAGGGAAAAAAAATTGAAATTACCAATATTGTGTTCTGTGGGTGCTAAATAACTGGAGATAAACCCACCAGGCATTAAATCCATGGGGTAATTTTGGTTGATAGGGACCTTGAGGTCATCTGGTCCATCCCCAGAGAAGGTCCAGCTTGATTTGGGCTGAATTCTGATAATTTTCAGCTGCAGGATGTTCACATCCCCTCAAGGCAGCCTGTCCTGGTGCACAACACCTCATTGCAAAGGTAGTTTTCCCCCTAATATTTGACAAGCATTTCCCTGGGGCTGTTTTTGGCTTCCCTTTGGGTCTGTGCCCCCAGGAAAGAAACCTGCCCTGGTTCTCTCTGGTGTCACTCCGCAGGCAGCAGCTGCTGGGCCCAGCATCCCTTTTCTTCTGCAGAAAACTCAAATTGGGATGCCCAGGAGCTGCACCAAGGGCAGGTGCAAAAAATTCCCACTCTAAAATCACCACTGGCTGCTTCTGCAGAGCCTGAACCTGCCAGGTTTTCCTTTCAAAGGGATGGAAAAGGGGAACAGTCCGTGAAAAAGAGATTTTCCCAAATATTGAGTGTTTGGGAAAACAGAATTTTGTAAGGAAAAGAGGGGAAAACAGGAAAGAAATATAAGAAACACCTTTTTATACTTCCAGAAACTTACAATTCTCACTGACATTTTTGATTGCTATCTCAACTTTTCTTATCTGAACTTTGTACCCTTGGAACATTTGATAAACCGAGTTTAGCAATTTCCCTTCAGCGAGAGGGAGGCTGTGTCATAACACAATGTTATATAACCATTAAAACCTTGGGAAAAAAAAATAAAAAATCCACGGGAGCTGGAAAGAGCCCAGCTTTCAGCTGCATCCTTGGAGCTTATCTGTAACAAACACAGAGCTGTAACAAAAATGAACTGGATGGGGATGCATGAGTAAGCTCTTCAGATGTAACAAACTGACTGGTGAAAAGAGGAAAATACAGTGGTGCTCAGGAAAAAGCAGGGCTTTCTTCCCCTCCTAACTTCAGTGCTTGGTGCAGGAGATGGAAAGCTACTGACACAAATGTATTCCCCAGCATTGTAATTTAAATAACACATCTGCACTGCAAGGCTGTATCTCCATAGACATAACCAGCACCAGTGCTTTGCTGATATCAGTCACAGGCAATGAAAAGGACTGGGCTGAAAGCATCATTTATTTCCTTTAAAGCTGAACAATGAGGGGCTATTTATGCTGTAAGAACTACGGAAGAGATGTCTTGGGAGCAAATGTTGCCTGTGAGCAAAATTCCCATTGAAGCTGAGAGGGGATTGTTTGGATTGGAGGAACATTTGTGCTTTGGTGCTCCTGGCAGGGCTGGGCACTCCTGCCCTGAGCAAAGTGTGTCCTCCCTGCCCATCCTGCTCCCACAGCTCATCTCCTGTGCCAGCACATTAATTTGGTGACTTCTGCAGTTTTTGCAAATAGACATTGTGATTTTCCTATTTGCTGTTGTGATTTTCCTATTTTCCCGTCTCTTTCTGAACCTTTTCAGTCTTGTTTTGTTTCCCTTAATTGCATGGCACGCTGAGTTTGCAATTAACAGCCAGGAGTGCCCAGAGCATCTGACTGGGGAGTCTTACCAAACAAATAAATACAAAATTAAATGCAGAAACAATGACCTTTAGTAATTTTTTTTTTCAATTCTTTATGCATGTGGCTGTGGAGACAGAAGGATCAGAGCTATTTGCACACCTGAGTTTAATTTAAAAATGCTGCCACATTCCTTTGACACTCCTAAAGGATGGATACCAAAGAATCTGAGAGGGAAATGGGAAGAACAAGGCAGAATCTTAAACCTGATCTTCCCAGATGCATTTCTGCAGCAACAATTTGTTCTCAAAAGTTCTGTTTTCAGATGTAACCTTTGAACCATTTTTTTATGGACTTCAATCCTAAATCACTCTCAAGAATGCTTTTATCAGCTAATTTGGATTATAACAGCTCCTACTAGAGCAGAAGTGTTGCTATATTTGCTTTATTTTTTCCCTGATTGTTTTTATCCAGATTTCCCTCTGCTGCACTGAGCAGGCAGGAGAAAGAAAAGGACTCGCCGCCCCTGCTGGGATAACAAAATTATCCCCAGGGAGTTAAGGGTGGATGGCACAAGCAGAATGCGAGCTGCTTTTGAAACTTTTAGGCAAAAAAATTCTAAAAAAAATTTCTGAAAAAATTTCCCCCCCTTGCGTTGCATGTCCCATCCAACAGACAGCAGAGGGGTCCCAGAGTGAGGAGAGGTGGTTTTGTCTGAACAGCCTGTGTCAGGGCAGGGCTGAACAACCCAGAGCAAACGCAGCCCTAAGCAGGGCTGTGGGGAGGCTGGAGAGCTCCTGCTGGCCAAAAGGGACATGCAGAAGCAGAGGGAGCCTGCCCAGAGCACGCCAGGCTGGGCAGGGGGCTCAGGGAGCTCCTCATCCTCTTCTTCCTCAGGCTGAGCCCCTGGATCCCAGCCCTCCCTGCACGGGGAGGATGCTCAGGTGTGTCCCAGGCTCCCTATCCCTGGGTTTGTGAACAAAAATTGTTTTCTTTCCAGGACTTCCCTTTCTTGCAGAAGCGAAAAATAAGGGAATAAATGCCTGTGAGGAGCAGCCTGAGGAATGGAAGGTTTTCTGAACCCTTGTGCTGGCGAGTGAAACCTGTGCCGACTCCTGGGGCATTTGCTTTCATTGTGGAGAAAAGGGCTGCCTGCAAACATTATTATTAAAAAAAAAAAATAATATAGTTATGCAGGGCCAAAAGTGAAAAGCACAAGGTCATCAAAGAGGTTTAAGGAACAAATAGTCCCTCTTTCCTTGGAGGCATCTCCCAATTCCTTCCTTCATCCCTCCACACTCCCACACACTACACTCTGTTTTCTTAGTGGAAAAACACTTCAGGAAAAGAGAAAGGGGTTAAATTATTCCAGTTCCTGCCCTCAGATATTGCCAGTGAGGAGCAGAGGCAGTGCCACTGCTTGGTGGCACCTGAGGTGGCACCGGGACATCAGCCTGGCCCTAGTGCCACAGGGACCATCACAGACTGAGGGGTCACCAGCCCTGAGGAGCTGCTGGGACAGGGGGGAGAAGGGAGACAAAACAAAGATCAGGAATGATGAGCAGAGCTGAGGGGAAATGTTGGGAGGGATGAAAATTTGACTAGAAAGTCTCACAAATATGTGTGTGCTTAGCAGAAAGATTTTTGAATATAGAGTCTGATGAAGGAATAGAGATGGAAGCAAGTTTTGGTATAGAAGAAAAGAATTGCTGAGCCAGTCTTGCTGGATAACCAAGGAGGCAAAGGCTGTGTTGGTTAGAAGGGGTTTTATTGCTTAGAGCAAAGGATGAACCCACCCCAAACAAGAAGATGTTTGTACCAAGCAGAAAGAGAGCACAGGCAAACAAGGCAGCAAATGTGGCAAGTAGAAAAAAGGTCTCTGAATTTTCCACTGCAAGAAAACTGAAAAACAACTTCTAGCTCAAACTGCAATGTACTGACTTTTAGTGACTGGAGAACAGTAACATGAGTATGGTAATTACAGCAGTTATGATGGGCTATAGGTAATAGTTAAGGTATAGATTGATGCTACTGTATGAAGATGCTCAGCAAAGTATATAATGCATTGGAACCAAAAGAAAAGTATATAATGCATTTGTAACCAAAATAAAAGTATATAATGCATTGTAACCAAAACCAAAGGGTCTCCACCCACGACCCTGGTTTGCTGTGGCATTTTGGATACAATAAACTGCATTTTGGATGCAATAAACTGCATTTTGGAGAGCTGCATGGAGTCCCACATCTCTCATTTAGGCTCTTACAGGGAAAGGGGAAATGAAGCCCTGCAGCAGGGGAGGAAGGGACCGTGGATTTTCAGACTGAGTGTGGGGAAGGGGTTGGAGGTGTGCAGGAGCACGAGGTGGGGATGGAAACTGCAGGAGAGGAAGTCATTAAGCAGCCAGCTTCCTCCAGCATTTGTTTATCTATCTATATTACTGTTTGCCTTGTTTATTAGGATTATAAACTCAAGAGGCCAGGCCAGCTCTGGAGCGACTGCACTGTATTTCTCCCAACACAAGCTCAGCTCCTGATTACAATGCTCCTCTGGGGTGCTACTCTAGGCAAATAATATAATAAATAATGGAAATGGACCCAGGAGGAAACTTAGATGTTAACTGTGTAGAAACAGGAAACCTGAGGCTTCATTGCTGTATAAATTTAATGTTGGGTTTAAAGCTCCTGCTGTTTGATGGGTGGGGTTTGAGGAACCTGAGCAGGAATTCACTTTGCAAAATGAAAGGCACTGAGATTCCATCCTGGCTGCTGCTGCATTAGCACCAGCTCTGTCTCTTCAAATGCTTCCTGCTGGTTCTCCTAGAGCACAGGAAGCAATGTTCTGGTGATTAAGCAGCAGTATCATTATAAAAGCCAAATGAATAATCATTGTGTTAATGAACTTTATCTTAGAAAAGATTAGGGTTTTTTTTTTAATGTTAAGCCTCTTTCCGTATGACAGAGGAAATGCACTCTCATTTCATTTAATCAACCCTGAGATGCTCATGATCTATACAATTTAATTTTCTGTCTGCACGTATCCTTCCACATCTGCATCTCCAGTTGCTTAAATGATGGCATCAAATCACATTAATACATGAGAGATGATGCAGTTCCCTGCGTGCACAGAGAGGTTTGGCTCTGGCTCCCAGCTTACTATTGCAGAATAATCCCCCCTGAAGGGATTTCCAGAGGTCAGAGATTCCCAGAGCGCTGCTTTGTGGAACGCTGGCAAGCAATTATGTGAAAATCAACTCTATTTGGGGTATGAAACAATATAAAGAGAAAAACACTTTCTAAGGGAAAAGATGGAGAAAGCTAAAGGTTGGAACCACAAAAACACAGAGGGAAAATGATGTCTTGGTGAGATCCTGTCCTCACTATGAGAGTCACCATCAATTCTTTCCTTTACCTGGAGTAGAAGGGATTGCTGAGCCCATTCCCAGCACACCCTGCTCCACAAGGAGTTTTGGGGTGAGGAATTCAGCTCTTGGCTCTGTCTGTGCACATCTGGCACCATCTTTAAGGAGGAAAAGGAATTTGTGAGTGACAGAGGAGAGGTGCTGCAGCAGTAAGAAGGGATGGGTTGTGTTCAGAACCCACCAACCACAGTTTTCAGCTCATTTCTGTGGAATTCCTACTGAATCATGTCCTCTGCTCCTAGGAAAACCCTGATCCATGAGGGACCCAAGGAGAAAAGTCCTTCCCAGGTGGATGCTGTGGCTGGATGTGTGTGGTTGCCTGGGAAGCCAAGCCTGACCACACCTTATGAATCAAATAGAATAAAAAGTACCAGGAGAATCACAGGGTGTGGAAAGGAGAGGAAGAAAATACATTTTATAGATTTGCAGTGCCTGGGGTGATTTCCAAAAGTGAAAAGCGTAAGGTCATCAAAGCAGTCTAAAGAAAAGAGGGATCAACCAAATGTCTGTCCTTTGTTTCTTGTCAGGAAAAATGAACCCAAAACTTCACCAGAACACCAAAACCTCAGATTCTTTCAATACCAGAAAATAGCTGCAGCTGGAAATTCTATATTAATTTGAACTAATGGGTAGAAATCAAAGCAGCAGCCACAGCCACCAGAAAGCACCTTGTGCCAACTGGTGAGTGAATGAAATTCCTCGCTGGTCATAATGGTGCCTTCATTAGGTACACACAGGTTCAGGAGGTTCCTTAGGTGAAGGGGAGCGCTGGGGCCTCATTTTGGGCTCTCAGCAGGGTGAGTTCGTGGGGATGGCTCTGACAATGGGCAAGGAGCAGCAGGAGCACACAGAGTGTTCCCTGCCACCCCTCAGTGCCAAACCCATCCCGCTGCCTCTCGCCCTTGTGCCGCGAACGCAGCGAGAGCTGAGCGCTGAGCTGCCTTTAATTAGCAAATGTTGTTGGGTAATCAGCGCGTGCACAGCCTCCTGCTGCCACGGCACTGTCACCCCAGACCCCAAGGAGCACCAGGCTGGGCAGGGTCACCCTGCAGGGCCACGGTGGCTGCATGGCCCCGCCACCACGGATGCGCTCGGGAGAGGGAGAACATATGCTACAAAGAGACAGCCAGACACCAACACATGCTGAGGAGTCCAGAGGGAAACACTGGGATAATTAGAAGCTTTCTGTGGATTAATCAGCCTGCAGAAATGCTGGAGTGGTGTTAAACACCCAAACACCCACCCAGCTCCCGCTGAGCCCCACCGCGAGCCCTCGCAGCCCAAACCTCCCTTGGCAAAGCTCTGGTTGCCTTTTGGACCAGCAGAGGGGTGACCAAGGATGCTTTAGGAGGAGCCCAGATCCATTTGTCCGTGTCCACAGCACCAGGAGCTGCTCCACAGCGTTATTTTTGGCATGCCCTCCACAAAAAGAGGCGGCATATGGAGCTGCCGCCTTGGCACCGTGGCAAATATTGATCCCTGCTGTGACAAAATGTGACAAAGAGTTTGCAAATGACAGCACGGGCTGGCAGGAACCTTCCTTTGTGTTCTTGGGACAGGGAAGCATCACAATTGCAGCTGGAGAATTGGATTTTTTTCCTGTAGTTGTGGTAAAGCCATCAAGGAGACGATTATTAGGGAGAGTGAAGGTGTTCAAAATAGAGTGTGGCTTAAAGAATGCCACACTTTAGAACAAGAAAGTGAAACAAGTTGGTTTGAAAGGCTTAGATGATTTCTTTTGGAGCACTTCCAAAATGAAGGATGATGTGTGGAAGGAGACAGAAGACTTTCACTCCTGTTTTCAAAGTGCTACGTTCGAACTTCTACACTGTGAACAATATTTGCTTCTTCAAATGCTTGTGGGGTTTTTAATAAAATACTGTCAGAAAAAGAATTTAAGGGAAAAATTTCTATTAAAGTTCAATCTGACACCCCCACTCCCCACACAGTTTCATTGTAGAAACTTGCTTTGAATTTTACTAAACTGATTTTTTTTCCTGCCAATTTTTACTTCATGCATGAATCTCCAAATTCATACCTTCCATTGTACTTGAGAAAAACGGACCCAGTGTCATCCTTTTAGGCAGAAACCCAAACTAAAATATGGATTTTATTTTTCCCCCACCCTCCTGTTTTTGTCTCCCTTTACTCCCTGCTTCTGTGCTGTTTGTAAATCATAAATCTTGAAATTATAAAGAATAAAATGTACTTAGAGAAAATGAATTGGGTTGAAAGGCATGAAAGTTGTTCTTTAAGCAGGGCTTACTCTGAGTTCTAGGAAAAGTTATGTGGAAGAATCTGACAAACAAACAAAAAAAGCTTTCTATGTAGGCAGATGAGGTGAGCCAAAGGTAACAAAGTCAAAATATAAATGTGAAGAAACAGAGAGGAAAAGCAGAGAGAAATCTGCCATTTTATTTTTAAACACTACATTGAAATAGAAGAGCAGAGTGGGAGAAGGTATTAACCCAGAAAAGAGAACAGATTGGGAGGAGACAAGGCAAGGGTAAATGCCATCTGTATTTGCGGTATTACCTACCCAAATAATAAAACTGGATGGAAGTTTTCAAGAGGAGAAAGAGATGTCTTTGACTTCTTAAAAATCTTTTCTAAGTCTACAGCAGGTGGTTTGAAGAAGAAAAGCTTTCTCTCCTAAAAAAACCCTCAAGCCAAACACAAAAACTAACTTGGACTTTGGCAACTTTTTAATTATTTATGTGTCAGAATTAACCGACAATTCCCAGTTCCTTTCTAACCACAGTAGCTGATTTTCCCCCTGTCTCTGTCCTTCAAGATCTACCCAAAGTTTCCTTCTGAGCATCTGATGCTGGTGTAATTTATGGGCTGTGTAACTCTCCTCTTCCCTGGCATTAATAAAGAAGGGCCACCACTTTTATTATTGCAGTTCATATAAATCAACATCATTGGAATTCAGGGAGGGGCGGAAAGGAGGAGCTCTCTTACACCTGGAGCAGGACTTCACAGCCGGGAGAGCAAAACCAGGGGGAGAACAATGGTCTGGAGATTTGTCACACTAAAACACACCCAACCACCTCAGCTCCCTGCATCCAGGCATCAAGGATTTGAAAGTAGGAAGGAATTGATCCCTGTGAGGGTGGGCAGCCCTGGCACAGCTGTGGCTGCCCCTGCATCCCTGGCAGTGCCCACAGGGTTGGACACTGGGGCTGGAGCACCTGGGACAGTGGGAGGGGTCCCTGCCATGGCAGGGGTGGGCACTGGGTGGGATTTAAGGTGTCTTCCAACCCAAAACATTCTGGGATTCTCCCCAGTGCCAGAAAGTCAGAATTTAGACCCCAGCCATGAAATTTTACCGTCAGTTTAGGGATTCTGGGAGGTTTTTATACACCAACAAAGTCTTTACATTCTTGTTAAAGATCCAGAAAGTTCCCTTGGGCTGTGCCAAGCTTTGACTTTCTAAGCTGCATTTTCAAATCAGAACCTGCCCTGTCCCATTCCATCCCCACCACCCCAGCTGGGACAGGAACACTCTGGGATGAGCAGCTTTATTGGGACTGGGGGGCACAGGGGGGATTGGGGAGTGCTGCCCTCACACACTGACTCATTCCCACCTCATTATTCAGTGATTCCCTCCTCCTCCTCCTCCTCCCCTTTGACAGCTGCATTCCTGAATCACTCCACATAAAAGGCATATTTGGAAAAAGAAGTAATTATTATATTAAACTAATTTCAACAAGCATCAGTTAAAATGTGTGGAAGCTGCAGCCTCCGTTGTGTTGTTCTTCTCAATAACTTTTTGTCAGGGAGCAGAGATAAGAGAACAAATAAGCAAAACCAAAAGAAAAATCTAGATATGGAAAAAAATACCCCAAATTCATGCTACTAAGTTCAAACAAAGCTGATATTTCAGTCAGACAGAGCCAAAGAAATGTTTCACCCCACAGTTATAAAACATTTGAACCTCATCACTCTTCCCCAAATTTTCCTCTAAGAAGGTGATCTAAGAATCTTCTTAACAAACCAACAAAAATATTAATCTCTTACATTGTTTTCATCCTTTTTGTCAAAATCTAAGTTAATGCACTGCATCAGAGAAGAACAATCACCAGAAGGCAGCAATGCCAAAGCTGCCATTTCCATTGCACAAGCACAGGGCTCAGAGATTTAGGGAACAAATAAAAGACTTAAAACTTGAAAAGCAAACCCCATCTCTCATATTGCTGCCCAGGGGTCTGTGTGCAGATCACAAACAGGACAGGACTGTGGGGACACCCCTTGAGCTGTTGGATTTTCCAGCATCAGCCTCATTCCATGGTTATGACAATGGGAAGATGCCACCAGCTCACAGCCCAGGCAGCAGACACAGAACTTAATGTTACAACTCACTTTAAAAGTTTTTTGACCAATCCTACAAAGCAAAAGCACATTGACAGTAGTTCTATCCAATCACTGTAAGCATATGAACCTTCAGTTAAAGCAATTCTTGCTTATTTGGAATACAATATTCACTTGTAAACCTTCAAACACAATGCACAGAGCTTCATTATTAAGCTTAGAACTTCCTAATATCTTTCTAGATAAACTTTTCTGTAGCTTAGGGAGTTATTCTGGACAAGCATTAATAAACAGACCATTGTTCAATTTGTTCTTACTTTCTAATTCTCATATAATTTTTCTGCTGACCAATCTCATGGCCACTGCTTAGCTCTAATCACAGTTCTGCTAAGTATGAGCCTTGCCTTTTGCAGCTTTCCCAAAACCCTCTGATTTTCAGGATTCCCACACTCTCCCACATAATAAAACATCCAGGGAAAATAATTTCTAAGGGGTTTCAGCTCAAAGTCTGCACTGGGTGTGTCCCCCTCCATCGGGACCTACCTGTCCACAGGTGGGTGGCCTGGGAGTCATCAACAGCCCAGCACCTGCAAAGAGAGGGTTTATTGGGACCAAGTTATAGATTCAGCCTGGAATTAGGGAGTGGGTTGGGTGGGAAAGGACCTTAAAGTTCATCTTTCCCCCCCTCCCACTGTCCCAGGTGCTCCCAGCCCTGTCCAGCCTGGCCTTGGGCACTGCCAGGGATCCAGGGGCAGCCACAGCTGCTCTGGGCACCTGTGCCAATGCTCAGGATGATTTGAAATAGGAGTTCACCCCATTACAGATAAATATTGTGTGTGAAAATCAAGTTCCCATTGCAATTTCAGGCAGAAAATCCCAATTCCTTTGCTGGGAAAAAGATCCATCATTTTCCCTGGACCCTTGCTCCGGATAAGCATCTCTGCTTTATTTCCTTGGATTGCTGAGCAACTGCATGAAAGAAATCAAACCCTTCCACACAGCCTACAAGGTTATTTGCCTAAGGACTGAAAAATAGAGGCAGGAAGGATTTTTTTTTTTTTTTTTAGGAGTTTGTCTGATTTTATTCTCTCTAGCAGACTTCCTCTACTATTTTCAGGGCAGCTTAGTGTCAGATAAAGCATACCAAAACCATATTATTTAAAACCTGTCAAAGAGAACTCGGCTGTGTCTGTAGTGAGAATCTGGCACACTGCTGAATCCTAAAGTTTGCTGCTGCTTCTTGAAGGGAACACAATAGGCTGTGCTCAATGACACCAGACATCTTTCCCTTTTGTATGCTGAGAAAGGCTCGGCAGCAGATTAATAATTCAATGCTCATTAGAAAGTACAACCTGCAGTAAGCAATCAGATATAATTAGGCAAAAATATATACATGATTACAGAGTGAGCACGATGCACAAATCCATTGCAGGGGAAATAACGTCACATTTTCAGTGGAAGGGTCAGGAATAAAAAAGGGTCTTGTAAAACACTCAGCTTTAATTGTGGTTTTTGTTTCCTTTACCATCAACTGTGTGTTAGAATAATTTTTCTCTAGGAGAATTCTGCAACTCCATCCGTGTTCAGACTCACTCCAGGTTTCTTTCCCTGCATTAAAACCATGGAAAGCTTGTTTCTCCTCTGGATCCTTATATCACATCTCTATACCTCGAGGCAAGTGTATGACCACATAATTGAGGCAGTAAATTGATGACAATTAGCACATTAGCAGTGAATAGCAGCAAGTGATAGTCTTAATTGACAATGCAGTGGTTAGTAATTGATGTTAATGACTCAGAAGAAGGGGAGAATAGTGACTAATAACTGTAATTTTTAGCTGTTTTCCCTGCTGGAGAAACATCGGGGCAGGTGGAGGTGTGGGCTGGTCAGGGAGCACACAGAATTGCCACCTCAGAAAGAACAGGCTGAGGTTTTAAACAAGCGGTTTGAGCATCCCTCAGGAGCAAACACAGCTTTGGGGGGCTCAGTAAAATGAGTTAGAGGTTGCTCCTGTGCTCACATACTTTAGGAAAACCGGGAATTCTTTCCACATCTCCCCAGTCCTGAATTCTCAGGTGCTCCTGGCAGAGCTGTGCCAGTTCTGTGCCAGGCTCTGAGGGCAGTCCCTACGGCAATTAGGGGCTGCTCTCCCTCTCCAAAGGGTATTCATGCACCAGGGAAAACCCAGGCTTTAAGAACAATGCCAGTTTAAATCTTGCCAAGCCCCGGGCTCTGCTGCCTGGCCAGATGGCAAATCCTGAGCATTATCTGGGGTGCTCCTCTCACTCTCCAGAAACAACTCCTGAGAATTAAGACCTCGATGCCATTTGCCAGGCTGGATTTTCCCCCGGGGAAATGGCGGGATTAGGAGCTTTATTTCCCTGTTACACAGGAATTCTCCTGCTTGTAAAGATGCGTTCCCTGCGTAAACCACACATTGTATTGAAGGAGAGGAGAATTAATCATCATCCTCAGAAAAACATATGGACAGGCATGTGGGCTGCAACAATTATCCAAAGATGCCCAACACGATGGCACTGGGAGAGCCCTAATTATTGCTTTGGTCTTGCCTTCAGCAGGTGATGTACAACCACAGCCATGGGACAATCCCTTCCCTCAAGCCTGCTGCCAAGAGCCAGCACTGGAGACTTTTCTGACACATGAAATAACTTCCTTACATCAAAGCCGAAAATGCTTAAGAATGAGCTTCTCATGAAGCTTTTTATTTTTAATATTGTAGCTCCTGCTCTGTATTTTATATCAATTTGGAGAGCGATTAAGAGCCCGGCCGTGGCTGGCTTCTGTCTGAGCGTTACACTCTTCAAGGAGATCATTTCCACCAGAGTTTGGATGATAAAGGACTCCCACAAATCTGAAAATGAACTCAGTTCTCTTTCAGTTCCTCCCTGAGTGCCCATTACTGCTCTCCAAAGCATGGAGAGAGCATCTCCACAGCCTGAGGAGCCTTCCCAAGGCCAGGCTGGCACACTGAGCCACAGGGACTCAAATCTGGGCATTCAAACTGATTTACACCAGCCAAGGCTTTATCCACGTCCTTGGGTTCTCCTCAAGGTGAGGGGTGACCCCAAAAACCCACAGAGGGTTTCCACAGCACCGCAGCTTGGGGTGAACCCAGGACTTCCATGAGTGCTGTGCTGGTGGCATTTTCTCCCCACTGGCACAAAAAGGCAATTTTTAGCCCCTTTTTGCTTCAGCAATAGGAGGAGAGATAGAAATATGATAAATATTCAAATTTTGTAGTGGGTTTTTGTTGTCATCTTATCACAGGGGTCCCATACTGTTGTCTCCTTATCAGAAGTTCCATACCTGCTTGGTGTTTCTCATGGCCAGCTCCTCAGAGCACTGACTCTTTCTCCTTCACAAAGTGCCCAACTGACTCCAGCTCCCTTCTCCACTCTTTTATAGCATCTTCTTCTCATTGGGTACAGCTGTGGCTGTTAAAATCAGGCCTGCTCCTAATCTTTGCTAATTGGCCCAGCTGCAACTCCTTAGGGGTGAGATTACTTTCTACATTGTTTTTATTTTATCTTCTATCCCCCTACAAATTTTTACTCCTTTCTGCAGAGGGGATGGTCCCTGGGGAATGCTTTGTGTCTGTGGTTGGACAAGGGTCTGGTGGAGCAGCTTTTTCTGCTTCTGCTTAGACTGGAAGGTAGATGAATAATCTATTGAGAAAGAAGAGAACAAGAACAGCCAAGGGGCCACTCTGAGCCACTGAGGCATCCAGAAAAGCCAAACTGTGGAAACTATTCAGGTGCACTGGAAGTGAAACCGTTTTTTCCTGGTCACTGGCAGTTTCTGTAGGTAACTTGTGACCATGCAGACCCGCAGATTGCTGCATTAATAAAAGAAAATCTTTCATTCTTAAAGGGTGTAAAAGAAGCTGAAGTTTTGTGAAGTCTCTTAACCACCAAAAGGCCCAGGACTGTTTGCATGCAGCTGCTGCTTCCAGTGGCACAAACATCTGAAAGAACATTCCTGACAATGCTCTGCTCTCATCCTCTTTTGTTGCTTTTCCAGCTTCGCTGCCTGAAGATCATGACAACGTTTGCCTCCAATAAATGCATGCATTAATGATTTATTTAGCAAGGAGAGTCCCTCATTAGGCAGCATTCAAACACACCCTGATGACGGTGACCTCTGCTTGTGGCACTTGTTTCCCAGGGCTGCTACACGGTTCCCTTGTACCTCCAGAGCATATCAATGTGATATCCAACTCATCTCTGGAAAATCCCACACTGCCGGGTGAGGGGGGCTGAAAACACCAGTGAATAAAGCCAAACCAGCTCCTCTGAGGGAGTGGAAGGCTCCAAAGCGAGTGCTGGAATTCTCATTGATGCTGAAGTGAATTCTGAGGGTGCTCAGAGCTTTTCTCCCACTCAATCAGTGCTCGAGTGTAGGAAGAGCTGCACAAGGATTCCTCCAACAGGAATCCCAGGGATGTCCCAAAAAGAGAGGCACCAGGAGAGCAGGAGGGGTTTGTGCCACACAGCTGCAGGAAAAAGAGCCTCCCTTGTCTGGTCACTGCTTGAACACAGGGACACCCCAGTGCCTCAAGCCCACCCAGTCACAGAGGGGCTGGAGCCTCTCAGAGAGGTGTCATGTCAGGCTTTAAGAAAAATGATCAGAGAAATGTGGAATCTTCAGCTGCTTCTCTGATTTGATTGTGAAATTTCACTGTGGAGCAAAGAACAGGCTTTGTCCCAGCTGTTTTTTCCAGCCACCAGGAATTTTCTCAGCCTGCCTAAGGCACACCTGTGAGAGAAAGGAAGAAAATGCAGTCCCGGTTTCAAACACTTTGCAGGCTGAAGCACAGAGCCTCACCAGCAGGGACTGCTCCATGTCCATGCCCAGCTGGCTCAGGGGGTGGCTGATCCCTGGAGTGTCACAGCATCCCAAAACTGGAGCATCCTGCCGGGATCAGCCCTCTCTTTGTGCAGCACCATTCCTGCAGGCCCCGAGCCACGAGCTCCAGCCAGGAGCTGCTCCAGGACGTCCCTCAGGTGCAATTCTTGTGCAAAGCTCTTGCTCAGGAGCTCTGTTTTCAGTCAGGGTCATTTTCTGTGGGTCCATCAGCGTCAAATGGCTCTGTGCCCCAATGTCCTGTAAATCTGCAGGTGATGTCAGGCAGCTCCCCCCAAACCCAGACCTTTCCTGTGCCTTTTGCAGCCAGGAATTGCTCTCCTCGGTGCCCATGACAAATTTTTATTGGTGTCCATGGAAGCCCAGGAGCTGCAGCAAGTCTGGCTGCTGCTGCTGATTAAAAGGAAAAGAATGAAGGGAGGAAAGAGAGAAAAACCTTAAAAGTTCAGTATCATGTTAAATATAATTTTTACACTGATTTTATTGGCTATATATTAAAAATGCACATGACATAACCAAAATATGGCTCAGTGACACCTCAGTGTCCAACTCTGCCTGTTGCACTTGATTGGAATGATTCACCCACTCTGGTCACAAACCCATTGTGAGCAACTTGCTGAAAGTTAAATAAATACCAGCAATGTGGATTTGCATTTAACCAGAATTTACGAGCTTTTATAAATCTATTTTGTGCAAAACAAATTTTTATAATGATGGCTGAGTAAGAAGCAGCACCACACAAGACTTAATTCAAATGCCTTTCTTGCTCTATTCTCTTGTTTTAATTTTCTAGCTCCACTGAATAACTCGAAATCTTCGCAGCTGTAGCAAAGTGCCTCATATATAATGTATAGATCACATCCTCTTGCCATTTTTCACAGGTGCCTGGCTATTATACGGTTCAGAACTCATTCATAGTGCCTATTAGAGGTCTTTATATGTAACTGACTTCCTTTCTTGAATATTTATAGCTTTTATGAGACATTTATGGCTAGACCCAACAAGAGTTTCTGAGGAAATACTGGGAAATGGTTGTGTAGAACATCATTAATATACTGTTCTTTGATGGTAATGGCCACAAATGTCATCTAATTGCTACATTCCTGCTTTGTCTGAGCGTGGTATTGATGGGGGGACTGCTCCAGAGAGCCTCTCCAGCCTAAAAAATCTTCTGGGAAGCCATTTGGCTCCCAAGGAATGCACCACAATCAGGATGGAAATGAAATTCCAGGCAGGAGATCTGCCTTCCAGCAGGGAAAGGGGATGGCAGGGAGGATGGAGAGGGACTTTGCACGAAGGTGAGGAGTGATGGAACATGGGGCGATGGCTGTAGGATGGAAAAGGGGAGATTTAGATGGGATATTGGGCAGGAATTGTTCCCTGGGAGGGTGGAGGTGCCCAGAGCAGCTGTGGCTGCCCCTGCATCCCTGGCAGTGCCCAAGGCCAGGCTGGACACTGGGGCTGGAGCAGCCTGGGACAGTGGGAGGTGTCTCTGCCATGGATGGGGCTGGAAATAAATGATCTTTAGGGATCCTTCCAACCCAAACCACTCTGATTCTGTGATTCCCTGATTCTTCCCACAGCCATTTATACCCAGCCTGAAATCCCCAGACAAACCCAGTGACCAAATCTGCCTTTGTTAATTTTACCATTAAATTCTGAAGATTGTTAAATTAAAGCCAAATAATAACCCTGGGAAGAATCCCTTCTCTACCTCTACTGTGTAAAACCTTGGGGAGCCAGTATAAATAAATAAATACAGATATAAACTGGCACAGGTGCCCAGAGCAGCTGTGGCTGCCCCTGCATCCCTGGCAGTGCCCAAGGCCAGGCTGGACACTGGGGCTGGAGCACCTGGGACAGTGGGAGGTGTCCCTACATGGATGGGGTGGGATGGGATTTAAGGTCCCTCCAACCCAACCCATTCCCTGTTTCCACCTCGTGCTGCAAAGCCTTGAAGGAGACACAAACCCAGAAGGGTTTGTGGGGCTGGTGAGGCTGGGGTGGCTCTGCTGTGCCAAGGACAGAGCTGAGATCACAAACACTCACGGTCTGAGATCGGAGCTCCGGGCTGGTGCTGAGGCTGGAATATTGGATAATGTTTGTCAGCAAATTCAGAGAGGCAGCGCTCCTTATCAGAGACAGCTCCAGGGTGCACCACAGCATCTGCTCCCCTAATAAAGCCGTGCTCATCAGTGTCTCCAGCCAGCTCAGAGCAGAACGGCACATCCTGCTCTCCCACCCTTATTAACCACTTCGGTTAGAGAGGATTGGAAATTTGGATAAAAACTATAATGTAATTAATATTTGTATCAAGGCACAGAGCTTTATTTTTCCATACAGAAGTTCTGCAGGAACCACATTATTTAATCCCAAAATTGCCCAAATAAATGGATTCTGAGATAAATTCAGGTGTGCGCTAAGACCTTTGACAAATAAAGCAAATTTAAAGAGTTTCTGTGTGTGCAGAATAAAGTATGTACACTTTTTGCTTGCTGGCTTTAAATGACAAACATCTTTCTATATTTTCCAGATAAACTATTAATAAATAAGGTGTGAAATTTAGTCTAACTGCTGATATTGAGGGTGAGCATTGTTGCTTCTTTCAAGTTCATGAGATAATTTGCAAGACATGAGAATTCAAAGCGGTATTTGGCAGTTTTTAGAGGCAAAAGTGAAAGGACTTTTGCATACTCTTCCCTTTATCAGTGTCTTCCCTGCCACTCCTGTCTCTGGGATGAGACCTCTCAGGAGCAGCTCCTGGCATCTGGAACAGCTTTTCTGCAACTTCCATGCTTCACCAGTTCCATCTATTTTTATATCTCATCTCTTCTCCCCTGACTATCTCCTTTAATTTCTCTCCATCTGCTTTTTATATTAACTTTGTAGCTCCGTGTAACATTTGCGACGCCGTTTGCATGCAAAGCACCAGAGCAGTGCTGGGGCTGGGGGTTACCCCCGTGCCATGGCCCTGCTGCTCCTGCTCTGCCAGAGGTGGGAGCAGCTCCTGGGCACTGGGCAGGGCAGAGAACTTCAGCATTCTCATGTTTCAGCACCAACAATCAGGATGGAGAGTAACACAGAGACCAAGAGAGTGGGGCTGGCAGACAAAAAAGTGAAATTTTTATAAGCCAAGCGATGGGGGAGAAACGTGGAAAAACCCCTCTTTTATTTGTCCAGAAAATCTGGAACTCAGCTGACTTTCCAGCTGATGGAGAGTGCTCCAATATCCAATTTTTACCTTTAATTTTGTCCACAGTCCTGTAGATTTTCACAGTCCATAATAAACCTCTCCCTATGGAGGAAATCTTCCCCTCTGTCAATTCCTCATCGATGGACAATGTTTACAGCAGGTTCCTGGAGGTCATTCCCAATCTCCAATATTGAGAGGCATTTCAGACCCTTAAAAACCAAGCTGAGTGACTCAGCTGGTGGCTTTAACTTCCCAGTCAGCTGCAACAATACCCCAGCCCACAAAACAGGAGATTTAGAATTAATTTGGATTAAATGCTGGGGACAGAATTAATGTTTTAAGGTGCTTTGGAAGCCCTGCAGTGTTTCAGCTGCACATAAACCTGCACTTTTTGGTGTCTGCTCCTCTAAACAACCCTTTGGTACAGCTAACAAATCTTGTTGGCTGTGTAAGCTGTGTTTCACCCACCCTGACCCTCACACCAGCTCCCAGCATCCCAGCACAGTGTAAAACACACCAGTGTATTTCCCTGTGCATTGTGCAAAGTCGATTTTTCTTTTTGATGTCACTGAAGTTCATTTTATCTTGTGCCAGTATATTAAAAATCTATTAATGTTTCACACATAAAACGAACACAAATCGAGCTCCTGGAAGATTTATGCTGCAACCTGCGAGGGCCCCGAAGTAACTCCAGTGTTATTATGCCCCTGCCTGTGCCAAATTGAACTCCTAACACTGCTGACAAATGCTCCAAAATTCACATGGATTTCTCCCTGACCGCTCTCCCAGTCCCCACTGCAAGTCAAGCCAGTGAATTACACTTCCCAGAGCTGCTTCCAGCCCTGCCAAGCCACCCCCTCCCCTGCAGAAAGAGAATTTCAGCAGGAAATACAGGTGTGTGCAGTGAAATGGATGTGAGTTATCCTTAAAAATCAAGTAACATCAGCCTCTCCCTTATTATTCACTGTCTGCCGCTGGAATACCAACACAGAGCCTAAATACCAATTCTTTGCTCAGGCACTCAGGGCTCTTCCCATGATTTCTTCCTCTGTGTGCTCGTGGTTTTAAAACTTATTTATGCCTCTACTTTTCAAAAGGCTGTGGATTACAGTTATTTTCTTTGCTTGCCCTTTTTTTGGCAGTCCTTCAAGATGTCCAGCTTAGCCTGTTGTGACATGGTTTATGAACTTAAGCCAGTGCTACGAGCAAGCTGCAGGAGCTGAAATCAGGGGCTGATTTCAGGCAGCTGAGGGGGTTTCAGAGCTCGTGGTTTGAACACAGCAGAAAACCAGGCTTGGAGAGATTTGGGAAATCCATGGAATCCTCCCCATCCCCAGGGAGGAGCAGCTCTCCTTGGACCAGGCTGGACAGGGTCTGAAATTCTTCTCTAATCTGTTCTTCTCTGCTGTTATGGAGAGTCCACAGATTCCCTTTGCACCATTTTTTTCCCAGCAATCATCTTTCCAAAATATAGAGATATTTTTCCCTTAAAAACATAAATATCTCTCATTGCAGTAGGGTTCGTGGCTGCTTTGTCCAGCCCACAGCAGGCAGGGAAAGCAGCCTAACTTCTTCCCAAAAATTACCTTTTAGCCTTTTGAAACTCATCCTGACAAAACAGCTCCTGGTTCGTTGCATCTCTCCTCTTTTGAGGAAGAGGAAAAGGAAGATGGAAAACTTTTGGTGGTTGGCACATGGGCACCATCCTCCCCTTCCTGCAGGAAGGACCCAGACCTGCTCAGTAAAGGCCACAAATTGATCCTTTCCTTCCAAAATCTGCTCCAGCTGCCTTTCCCTAATGAGTACAGGATATTCCTTTATCCTATAATGCTTGGATAGAAGAAAGGAGATAGAAAAATACATTTACTTTGTAAAGGAGCTAGAAAAATACATGTCTTCCATAAAAGAAATACCTTTGATGTGTCTTTCCTTCCCTCCCCCTTTGTTGCTGTTGTTCACATTGATTAAATCTTCATTTAGCTTCATCATTTTCCTCAGGTTTCGTCTCGCATGCTCACTACACCTGGTTTCATAATCTGTTGTCATGGAAATCAGACAGATGTCAAAAACATGCCTTTGTCACTTAATTGTGTAATCCACACAAGAGAAAGGAGAATGGAGAGGAGTTTTGCAGGTTAAAGCAAAACAAGAAGACAATAGTGAGCTAAACCCTCCCCAAATTCCCTTTTACACAGATGACTGTTCCCACTGCAGCCCCTGGGGATGGAAAACTCGCTGAGATTGTTTCACTTGTGTCCGTCATTTTGGGACCAAAGGCTCCTGCCCCTGTCCTTGGCAGGATTTGGTGGCAGGATTTGGTGGCCGTGCAGGGAGCATCCCTGGCTGAGCTGGGTTTGAGGTGCTTGGGGAGCTCCAGCCCTGGCAGCAGCATCAGGGGCTTCACACGGGTCAATCCCCCACCGACAGCACAAAGAACAGCCCCAAAACTCAATCCCTAATTGTAAGAGCTGAAATGAGGGATGTGGGACTCCAGGGGCTCTCAAAAATGCAGATTGTTGTATCCAAAATGCAGTTTATTGTACACAAAATGCAGTTTATTCCATCCCAGATGTCACAGCAGTCCAGGGTTGTGGGTGACAGAGCCTGTGCTTACAGCTGTCAGCTCCAGCTGCAGGCAGGCCTGGAGACCCTTTGGTTTAGGTTACATTGCATTATATACTTTGGTTTTGGTTACAATGCATTATTTACTTTGGTTTTGGTTACAATGCATTCTATACTTTTCTTTTGGTTACAAATGCATTGTATACTTTTCTTTTGGTTACAAATGCATTATATACCTTTCTATTGGTTACAATGCATTATATACTTTGGTTTTGGTTACAATGCATTCTATACTTTGGTTTTGGTTACAATGCATTATATATTTTGGTTTTGGTTACATTGCATTCTATACTTTTCTTTGCTGAGCATCTTCATACAGCAGAACCAATCTATACCTTAACTATTACCTATAGCCCATCATAACTGCTGTAATTACCATACTCATGTTACTGTTCTCCAGTCACTAAAAGTCAGTGCATTGCAGTTTGAGCTAGAAGTTGTTTTTCAGTTTTCTTGCAGTGGAAAATTCAGAGACCTTTTTTCTACTTGCCACATTTGCTGCCTTGTTTGCCTGTGCTCTCTTTCTGCTTGGTACAAACATCTTCTTGTTTGGGGTGGGTTCATCCTTTGCTCTAAGCAATAAAACCCCTTCTAACCAACACAGCCTTTGCCTCCTTGGTTATCCAGTGAGACTGGCTCAGCAATTCTTTTCTTCTATATCAAAACTTGCTTCCATCTATATTCCTTCATCAGACTCCACATTTTTGAATTTTCTGCCAAGCATCCATATCAAAATTATTGGATTTTGTGCTTTTGTGCTCACCATGTTTTTTTATGCTCACCAGCTCCGTTGAGGACGTCACCTTCCATGTGTGTTCACACAGCAGTTCTCCACTCACCTGCTTCTATTCCCTTCTGTTTTTTATCAAGTTCCTACTAAGTACAGAATAGATTTTTTTATGCTTGTTACAAGAGTAGCCCATGATATCTGCTTATACATCTATTTTAAAATGTCAGCCAGACAAATGAACCTTGCTAAAATAATGCTGGATCTACAGAAATTCCCTGCACACAGGAAATTTGCAGTGATTCCTTGCAGCTGGATCCTGCTTTGCAAATTAAACAGAGAAAGCCTTGTTGGAAACACAGAGATGTTTTTTTTTTTTTTTTTTAAGGTATAAAAATACATCTGAGTGTGTGTTAATTCAGGTAAAGCAATGAAATGCAGGACTGAAACGAGGATGGAAGGGATGAGCCTGAAGCGCCGATTTGAGGCTGAATTTGCTGAGTGTGGCTGTGGAGGGAACAACCTTGAATTGCAAATTGAGCACATCTGCCCAGGCTCACACAAACCTCAGTGCCCACCACTTCCCACAGCCCCTCTCCAGGTGAGAGCAGCATTTCCCAGAGCTCAGGAGCTGCAAAACCTGCACAGAGCCCCATTCCTGCATGGGATGTGCTCAGGGCTGCCCCAAAAGCTCCCAAAGTGCCCCGAGCACCTCTCAGCATCCAGCAGGCTCTGAATATTTCATCCAGCACAATGAATTGTGGCTTTTCAGGATTAATTCACATTGCTGCAGCCACGCTGGCGTTGGGGAAGGGTGAAATTAACGTGTTATTTATGCTGAAATGACGTTGGGGCGCGAGCAGTGTTCCTGGAAGGCTGGAGAACGGAATAATTTTGAATAAATTATTGATGGTTTTAAAAGCCTTGCTTATTGATTACAGGTTATGCTCTTAGATTAAAAGAGTCCAGCTAAGTCCTGTCAGAGTCTTTCAAAGCCAGAGTTCATCAGAGTAAACAAGTGCCACTGTGCTGTAACCCACAGCAGCCAAAGAGGAGGAAAAGTTAAAAAATTGCTTTATGGAGTAAACCCCTTCTGCTTATCATGACTTTTTCCTTCTAAAAATGACTCTAGAAGCAAATTAATTCAGTATTCTAGGAAATGAAATAAAACCCCAAGAGGAGCAGTGAGTTCTCCATGACTGCACGTGGTTTTAGTGCTCTGCTCTGGCTGAGGAGGTGCTGATGGGCCAAAGGTTGGACTCGATGGTTTTGGGGGAGTTTTTCCACCTTGAGGACTCTGGGATTCCATTCTGTGGCTGGGTCAGTGCTGGTGTTGGGTGATCTCTCCCTCAGAAAACCACATTGGCTGCTCCAGCTGTGTGTGAGGAGCAGAGTGACCGTGACTTATTTAAAATACCAAGTTAAATTTATGTTGCTGCTGTTTATTGTCTATCTACTGTCCAGCAATAACTCAGCTCCTGGATTTTCCCCCAAATCTCACCCCCAGGTTCTCTGAAATCCTCTTTGTTGTCCCAAACCCAATGGCAGCATCACCGTGGGCTATTCCCAATTTCCTTCTGAATAACTAAGGGATCCCATTTCTGTGTTTGGTTTTTTTTCTGTTCCTTCACACAGCATGCTGTGGCCATGTGCATCTCACCCTAGAGGTCTTCAGCAAATTCCTGTAATTACTTCTCCCCATCTCTTGTTCATTTATTCCAACTGAAATTATCTCTGAACATTAGTTCCATTTGCTAAATCTCTTCTTGCTTTATTAACTTTAATCAAACTGATATATTCAGCTAAATGAAAGGTGGTCTGGATGCCCATACCTGGCTCAGCCCTCCTCCCAGGGGGAAACACCCTCTTGAAAGAGTGACACAAGTTAATTTTGCAATTATCAGAATGGAATTTAGCTGTTGTAATTTGGGTTATTGAGCAGTTGTCACTGGTGCCATTTAAAAGCTGCCTCGCTGCTGCAAAAGAGATCTGAAAAAAAAAAAAATCCTGTGTGCAGTCACTTGAATTTCAAAGTGAGTTCTGTGTGCCATGGAGATGCGTCTCCACCACTGTTTGCTTTTCATGGGGCTTGGAGGGAAGGGAAATTCAGCTGGGCAAAGTGCACTCCCTGCTCATGGAGGGATGTGATTAAAGGAAGGGAAAGAGAAAGGGTTTGGCTTTCATTCGTATTTATTTTTAGAATTGGTGAGCTGCACAGATTCTGTGGCATTGGGGAAACACAAAAGGCTGGTTAAACACTTTATCACTCAGATTGCTGCTAAGGAAAAAACTCCCAGAATGAAAGAAAAACCCGAAAAACCCACATGAGAAGGATGACAGCTTTAAAAATCCTCATTAAAATCAACCCAAGCAGACCTCTCCAACCATTTTGAGTTCAATTAGTGTGCTTTGCTGTGTCAAACCCACATCCACTGCCCAGTCCTGTTCCCATGGCAGGCACAGAAATCTTGGCCCTTGTCTGAGCAGAAGCGAGCAGGAGTTCAAGAGTCAAGCCAGAAGAACAGATAAAAGCTCAGCCTCCAGCTCCTGTTTTCAGTGTGTTTAAAGTAAGATGATAACTGGAAAAGTTGATTTTTATATATACACATAGCAATATTTAAAATACCAAGTTAAATTTATGTTGCTGCTGTTTATTGTCTATCTGAATTCCTACATGGAAAGATGAAGGGAAGGAATGTCCTCCTTTGTGCCATCATAACTAACAGAAGCTTTAGTTTTTGGGGTGTTTTTGGCAATATTGAAACATTGCTAAAGTGCAGAGATTGAAAATATAGATGTATATATACATATATACATATATACATGTATATCTATATATTTAGATTTAGATTTTAAATTCTATTTATATTTATATCTATACTTATAGATTAATATATTTGTATATATTTATATTTGTACTTTTAATCTCAATATATTTTTATATTTTTTAGTTTATATACTCATATTTATATTTATTTACATACATAAATTATATCTACATTTACATTTTATAAACATATTCATATTTAAAATGTTTATATTTGTATTTACACTTGCATGTATATTTACAATTATATTTATATTTATCTATACTTACATATATACCTATATATTTTTATAATGTAAATTTATTTATATAGCTATATCTATATTTATATGTAATTGTATGTTTATATTTACTTTGAGATATTTCCCAGGTACTTTGTCACAATGAACTGAATTCCTCCTGAAGCTCACCTCTGCTGTGTGTCAGATTTTGGGGCTGAATAATGAATTGATTGGGACAAATACCCTGAGTCAGGTGGAAAGAGTCACCCTGGCATGGGCAGGATGAGAAGCCTGGCACGACACACAATTAATTAATTAATTAATTAATTAATGAACTTTCTGTGCCAACAAAGAGCAGAGGAAAGCGCAGAGCAGACATTTCACGTGTGATTTCTGACTCTGCCTCAGCTGCTGCTCAGCTCTGGGTTCTGAGCTCTCTCTGAAAGGTGCATGGGGCTGGTTCTGCTTTTTAATTGGGACCAAAAACCATCAAGCTCACGCAGCAGCACCTAAACCCCAGCTGGGACAGAAATGGTGTGGAAATCACTGACCTGGCAGCTCCTGGTCCAGCAGCAGCAAATCCATCCTTGGCCAGTTGATGGAATCGTTCTTCCTGCACTCAGAGGATTCCCTGGTTCTGGGGCGCAGCAGGGACATTGAGCGGTGGGTTTGGGAAATGCTGCAGTCCCTGGCTCAGTCCCAGGGGAATTTGTAACCCCACAATTAAACGGGGCCAGAAGCAGCCGTGGAGTGCCAGGGCAGGATCCCAGCTGCAGAATTTGATCCCTGATGTGTTCACAGATGTGGGGTCCAGCTTTTCAATGGCACAGAGAAATTCCCTCCCAGTCCAGGAGTGGATTCAGGCAATGTGAGCTCAGGATCCATCCCACTTTTGTCCCTGCTCTCATTGTGAATTCCTACATTCCCTGTAGGATTTACCTCCCCTCCTTCCTCCTATCTGGACCAGAAAGTTTTAGAAGGACTAAGAAAAAAAGAACCTTCAATTCTTTTGCACAAGAATCTGAGCTTATCAACAAATAAGGAAAAGCAACAGGAAAAAAGAATAGCAAGGGGGAAATAATAAAAATAAAATTATGTTTCCAAGCCTTTGGAGCCTTCAGCTCTTTTTATTTTTTTCCAGCCACATTTCTAATCCTCCCACCGCCTCCCAAAGAGAGCTTTGCTAACCTGTACAAGTTTGATAGCTGGCCTCCTTTGTCCTGAATTTATCGTTGTAGAAGTCCCATTGCAGGTTTGAAAATTAATAACAGCACAATCCCTGTACATCACCTGAGCGAATTTGACGTATTTTCATGCTGTTTGTCTTCAAATATCTGGACTGGTACTTTCCACTCTCCCTCAAGAGAAGATTTAAATCTCTCAGTCACATACTGGGAAGCAAGTTATCATTTTTAAGGCTTTGTTGTAAGGCTCAGACCCTTGCTGGTCTAATTACACGTTAGGTAAAGACACAGGAGATGTTTATCTCTTACATCAGTTGTCTTGTAAAATCACAAATCTAAAACAACCCTGTGGAAGCTGATAAGCCAAAGGGAAAAAGAAATGCCCTGATAGCACAGACAAATAGGACAGACCCACATTAACGTGTGGGTTTGGAAGGGATTGCTGCAAATCCTTTCCAAACAAGGATTTCTGAGAACAAGGAGCCACTTTCAGATTTCTCTGCACTTGTTCCCTTTAAATTGAGTCACACTCACAGTGCTTATAATGGATGGATCATTCCTGAAGTTTCTTAAATGTGACAAAAATATAAATCACCTGGAATCCACACTTCAGGCACTGCATTATTTAATATGTGTTAGCTGATCCTTTTACCCTCTGTAAGCCATCTAAATGAAAGGTTGAAAATATCAAGGTCTGCTAATTAACATCTTAATGTGATTGATGTCTTATTTTGATTACTTCAATTTTACAGCATTTAATTTGAGCCTGTGCACAGGTCTCTCATGTCAGCAGCTGTATTGTTTGTACAAAGAGTGAAGCCCCTTTTTTACAGCAATTTTTAGCAAAGGAAGTTTCTCTAACCCAGTAAAAAACACCCAGTTTTCTGCCACTGGTTGCTTAAAGCATTTTTATTTCAAGATGACTTTAAAATAAGAAATCCTAATGAATGGAGGAGCCAGGGTCTTCACAGATGTCATTCATCTTCCTAAGAAACAATCTTAACAACCAGAGTAGAATTGCCACAAGGAAAAATTAAAAAAAAAAATTCAAAATGTGAAGAAAATAAGAAAAATAAAAATATTCAAATATGTAGTGTTCCTAATGAAGAAAATTGCAGAGGTGCACATTAATATTTAAAAAACCTCTCTCTGTGTAAAGAATATGTGTTTTCTTGATAGTGGAATTGGGTTGTGTTAAATCATGCAATTTTAGCATTTAGGAGTCCATGAATTTTAAGATTTAGGAGATGGGCAGAGCAGACTCCTCATGGCCATTCACACAGAGCAGCAGGGCAGGGGTGGGGAATTTTTGGCCAGGACATGAGGAACCTTGTAAAGGTCTCCTGAAAATACAGCTTGGAACTGAAGTAAATTAAGGGTATCCTGAGTGAGTGCCTTTGATGGGTTGTGTGTCAGGAAAAGGCTTAAAATCAAATCAAATAACATCAATTCTGGCCAGGGACAGGGCTCAGGTTCTGATCTCTAAAGATTTTGTGGAAAATTTTTCCAGGTATTGGGCAGTGTTAAGGCATTATCTCTTTTCAGGGCTGTATTTGTATCAGGATCAGAAGGAAGATAAAGGAAGCATCCTGAGCTAAAAACAGTGAAGAGAAAAAAAAAAAAAATCAGAGTTTTAGTGAAAAAAATGCAAACCTCAATTAATTTCCATATTTTTTAGTAAAGAGTTTTTCCTTAAGGCAAGGCCCACAAATATCTGTAAATCTTAAATTGTATCTTGGCTCAAAATATGTTTTGTAAGTCAAACTCTACAAATGAGCACTTAAAATGTGGCTCCATCTTTAGGAATTTCTTTCTTACTTTACAATTAAACATTTCTAAAGCGCTGGGCTCCACTCTGCACTTCCAAACAATGCACAGCAAAGGCAGGGAGGGGGATAAATCACATTTTTACCTGCAAGAAGCATCTGATGAGCAGTAAAGTTGTCAAAGTAAGGCGGCATTACACATGGTGTAGACCTGTAGTAGGAGAAAAGTTGGAAAATTCCTCAAAACTGGAGATTTTTGTCACTGCCTTCATGGCATTGCTCTGAAACCCCCCAGGGACACTGGGGACATTTGGGGACAGTGCTGTCCGTGCCCTGGGGCATCCCAAGCTCTGGCAGCTCTGGGGAAATCCAGCACTGCAGCTTTTCCCTCTGCCTGGGTTTCTTCTTTAATCCCACAAAACCTTGGCAATAAAGGGAAACCTCATTACCCTTAAAAATCTTGACAAAAAACCACCCTCAGCCAGGCCCACTTTCCATAGGATCATCAAATATCCTGAGCTGGAAGGGACCCATGGGGATCCCCAAAGTTCAGCTCCTGGACTTCCTCTCTGGTGAAAGGTTGGCCAACACAATTGACACCTTCAGAGCTTCTGCCACGTGCCCAGGCTGCGCCAAAAATTCCATGGAAAATGTTGGGAATACCAAAATTCCACAGGGGGTGTTGAGAATACCGAAATTCCCCATGCCCAGGTTGTGCGAAAAATCCCATGGAAAATGTTGGGAATATCCAAAATCCCCATGCTCAGGCTGTGCCAAAAATTCCACAGATGGTTTTGGGAACGCCAAAATTCCACATGCCCAGGCTGTGCCAAAAATTCCACAGGGGGTTGGGAATACCAAATTTCCCTGTGTCCAGGCTGTGCCAAAAATTCCACACATGGTTTTGGAAACACCAAAATTCCCCATGCTGTGCCAAAATTTCCACGGGGAGTTGGGAACACCCAAATTCCCCATGCCCATGCTCTGCCAAAAATTCCAGAGGTGGGTTGGGAAGACCGAAATTCCACATGCCCAGGCTGTGCCAAAAGTTCCATGAGACTTTTGGGAGTGCATTTTGGGAGTTCCACAAAACCCTGGAACAACAAATTCCACATGCCCAATCTGTGCCAAAAATTCTAGAGGTGGTGTTTGGAAGACCAAAATTCCCTATGCCCAGGCTGTGCCAAAAATTCCACGGGGGCTGTTGGGAAGGTCTGGGCTGTCCTTGGGCTGGGTGTGGACACCAGTGCCACCAGCAGCAGGTCCCGGCTGGGTGACAGGACCTGTGGAGCTGCTAAAGCCAGAAATTCTAGCTTCCTTTGATGGGAATGTGTGAACACTGAGAGCTGACAGAATCCCTGTGTCCGGACGCAACGCATCCAAAACCACACGCCACAACAGGATTAAGGAGGAATAATGAATGCAGCAGCATAATTGGGGCACAGCTAACTCCAGAGCAGCAGAGCAGCACAAATGCAGTGCAGAGAGGTGAGGGCAGCAGCTGCTTTGGTGATGCTGCAGGTTTGCAGGGGCAGGTGGAGCAGTTTGTCACCCCGGAGCGGGCGCAGAGCGCGCATTTCCAATAAACGGAGACCTTCTGCTGCAGCTTATGTTGTTTTCTTCCTGCTGCTGCTCTGGGATTTATCTGGAGTTCACAGGCTGGGTAAAGTGGCCACTAATCTTCCAGCGGCACACTGAGAGTGTTTTCAGCAGTGCAGCTGCTGAAGTTGTTCCCAACCAGGCACAGGAGCCAACCAGGAGGATTTGGGGGGATTTTTCTGGTCCAACAGGTGAAAGAAGATTTCTTCCCACCTGAAAATCTTGGGGAACAACTCTTGGCTTTGCTTCAAGTGTTTCTCCTCACAGGAATTGAGCACAAACTCGAGTTTCCAGTTTGCTCCTGCTGATGCTCCCACGCTGTCAGGAGAGGGATTTGTGTGTGAATGGAATTGCTGTGAAGAAACCACACACCTGGGAAAATAAACATATAGAATAAAAATGTAAGAGAAAGGCAGCAAACAGAGGGAGAAAAGCTCTCTCAGAACCCCCTGGGGAGGGCAGGATTAACTCAGTGCTTTGCTGTCTGTTGGGGTGCTTTATTTAGAGCTGCTGGGATCTCCAGCTTGGTTTGGGGGTTGCACTCCAGAGAAACAGAGAAAACGCTCCAGACCAGGCATCCCCTGTGAGGTGCTGCTGCTCAGCTCACCTGTACCCTTCCCTGTGCTTCCAGTCAGGATCTGCCTGCTGGCTGGGTCTAGAAAGAAGATTTTTGGTCAAATATGCATTTTCCTGTAGCTGGGCGCTTTTTGCACAGCTCCCATCATCGGGAATTCTTCATCTGCCACTGCCCCTGGGAAAGAAAAGCAATAATTAGTGACTGAACCACGTGGGGGGTTAATGGGCCATTAATTCCCATCAGGAGATTATTAATAAATTATTAATGAAACAGGGGGTTTTGCCCCAAATCTGTGAGAGGAATTTTCAGATCTGGAGCTGCTGAGCTGTTCCTGAAGGGTCACAGAGCCCTGGAACCATCAAGGGTGGAAAAGAGCTCTGAGATTGAGCCCAGCCTGTAATGTTCATCCCTATTCCCTATCCCAGTGCCAAATCCACCCCCTTTGGACACTTCCATGGATGGGGATCCCCTGTGGCAGTGCCTGACCCTCTTCTCCATGAGGAAATTTTCCCCAATAGTTACAAAACTGTGACGGTGTTCACAGAGGTGTTATGTTGAAGGAAGAGACGAGGATCTGACTCCATGTTACAGAAGGCTGATTTATTATTTTATGATATATATTACATTAAAACTATACTAAAAGAATAGAAGAAAAGGTTTCATCTCAGAAGGCTGGCTAAGCTAAGAATAGAAAGAGCAAGAATGATCACAAAGGCAGCTGTTCTAGACTCTCTGGCCATTAATTAGAAACAACCACACGAGACCAATCCCAGATGCACCTGTTGCATCCCACAGCAGCAGATAACCATTGTTTACATTTTGTTCCTGAGGCCTCTCAGCTTCTCAGGAGGAAAAAATCCTAAGGAAAGGATTTTTCATAAAAGATGTGTGTGACAAAGAACCCCAAATCACAGCCACAGCCCAGCACAGAGAAACCCAGGAGGTGTCAGGGGAGTGATGGGCAGAGGAAAGTTTATTTTCAACTTCTGGTTATAAACCTAAAGACAAGGTGTGTGCAGCCACCCAGGGTCCTCCACGTGGTGCCAAGAGCAGCAGAAATCAGATGTGCTGGAAGAATTCTCCTTTCTTCATCTCAGCTTCCCACAGCCCAGCATTCACCGCAGGCCAGCCTGTATTTAGCAACAGAAAATTAGACATAACATAATTAACCCAGAATATTCTTTATTTTTCTATTGCAAATGGAAATAACAGCAAATTATGGTAAATAATTATGGGCTGCTTACAGAATTTCTGTAGATAAGAAAATGGAGGTTTTCTTTTGATAAGATTTTAGAACTGTACAGATTTTATAGCTGGAGAGGTAAATTACTTCTCCCGTGGTTTCAACATAATGGGCTGTGCAGATAAAGGATTTTTGTGGGAATGTGAATGCTTCCAGATGTTTCACGTATTTTCCTCATTGATTAAAACATAATCTTCCCATGATTGTGCACAGAGAGTTCATGCAAGTTATGCATAAAAGGCACTAATTCACAGTGGCAGGGATTTGGAAGAAGAAAATGTGGAATTTTATACCAGTTTTAAATGCAAATGGTTATTTGATTGACTCTATCTAGGCAGAAATGCTGCTAGGTGTGAAACTTTATGGTATTTCTGATATTGTACCTGGAGAATTCAAACCTATAAAACTAATAAGCTGATTGGAATTGTGCCAGTTCCAAAGGATGCACTCCAAAGTGGGGCTGGGGGTACTTGATGCCCAATTTTCAGATTATAAAGTTTACTGAATGATTTGCCAGGATTTCAAGGTTTACTAAAGGATTGTTAAGATATTTTTGGGGGAAATAATAAAGAAATTCAATCTAAACCCATGTGCCAAGGAATTTGGTCTGACTCACAGACCAAATGTGTTTGGTCTGTGAGTGTGCTAATAAATTAACTTTTATGACACACAGTTTCTTTAGTCCACGGATATTTGAGTTGAGGGATTGAAAAAAAGCAAAGGACCACCCTTCCATTAAACTGGTGATTTACCAGCTCAAAGAAAGCACTGCAATGTGGTCTGAAAGTTCATAATAAACTTTGCAAGTGGCTTGAAACAAGATGTGAATTAGCTTGTGACAGAAAAGCAGCCTTTATTAACCTTTACGTGAAATATTCCAGTTTTAACTGAAGGGGATGTTGTGGGGAGCAGGGGGAACTGGGGCTCTGGGCTGGTCCCAGGATTTATGGTGCCCAAATCCAATCTTACAAGCCAATTTTCCTTCCTGAGGGGTTTGGTTGGGCTCTGACCCCACTCCCACCCACACCCTCATGTGGCACCACAAATTCCAGCAGTGTTCACATGTGACAGTAGAGTATTCATAGAGAGGTTTTACTTCTAAATCAGTTTTTAGAAGGATTTGAGAGAATCCTGGCAATTATTTGCAATTATAAGGGTTAAGGCTTGGACTTACCAATCCAATCGTTTTCCAACCTTAACAATTTTATGATTTTATATCCACCAGAATGTTTTGACAACTCCTTGTGACTATCTCTGCTGATGTGAGGACAACACAGTGATATTTGTGCTTTAAAATGACCAAAACTCTGAATTTTGGGGGTTCACTGAGCACAACCAGAGCTGCAAGCAGAACAAGAAGAAATGCTGGGGTTTGACTCACTGATCTCCTGGTGGGCTCCAGCCACGAGCCAAGGGGATACTGGCAAACAAAAATCATTTACTGAGCACAAAACAAAGCCAAAATCTTTATAAGAACATCCACACACTCCCCTAAACCTGCAGGGTCTGGGAAACCACAAAATGATTGTGAGTGCAGAGCTGCAGGTTAATAGCTGGAAACCAAATGCATCAGGAAGTGCAGGAGGAAGATGATGATAAAAACCATCTTTGTTCCTTTGGAAACTGCAATGCTTCAGATAAAAGGGGAGCACGTCTCACACTGGAGATGACTCTAACTTCCAAATCAAACATGAAGTGAATGTTGAAGAGATCAGCAGGGAGAGCAGTTTTGATTTTCTTCCTGAGTTCAATACCTGAACTTTTAGAAATAATTTGTTTCTTTTGTTTGTGTTGATGGCTCCTAGTAAAATAACACCTCAGGTTTTCCGGGCTTTTTATAGTCTGTATAATTTTTTTTTCTTATTTTCTCTTGTGGGGTTGGATTTTTTTTTCCCCTTAAGGCAATGCTCTCTATTTCAACATTATTGACATAAAGCAGAGTTTATCTGACATAAACCTGCACAAGAATTCCAGAATTAGTCCTGGGGTGTCCTTCAGCCTCACCCCCAGGTGAAGAAGGAGCAAGGCAGGACAGCAGTGATGTCCCAGGTGTGTCACCAAGGGACACAGGCAGGGACAGCCCAGCCCCTGCTTGTCCTGCCTGGCTTTGACACCTCCCTGCCATGGTCGGTGCTCCTCTTTTACCCTCCCAACCACCCCATCCAGGTTTTATCAGCTTCTCCTTACACAAATAAACCCCCACAAATAACCCCCACAGCAACATCCACACAGGAATCTCCTTTCCCTCATTCTGCTTCGCAGGCAAAATATGATTTGTGGCGTTGATGCGAAATGTGCATCAATCATGTCCAAAATATTGCAGAGGAATAGGGAACAAGCTCCTGAATTCTTTGTCTTGATCATGGATAACTTTATGTAGCAGAAACAAAACATCCTTCATGTCACTCATCCAGACCTTACAAAAGCCAGGAAAATATTTAAACTCAACTGTCTTCAGCATTTTCCTCTTGAAATCACCTTTAAGGGGAAAATCTATCAGTACCTTCAGCTGAAACAGAATTCTGTGGTATCAATGAAATAATTTAGAGGATGTGTCTGTGATTTCTCTGATTTATTGTTTTTCCTCCTGTGGTGGCACTGGGACATTATTCCTGTGGAAATAGGATTGAAGAAGACACTTTTTGTTTGTCCATAGAGCAGGCTGTTTCTCTCTCTTCATTATTAGCTGGCTAATAATTGTTGTCTCTCAATCTGAACAAAATGCTCTCTCATAAATGGTGTAAAAAACTGGGGCTAGCACAGAGTGAAGTGAGGGTTGTTTGCTCAGGTTAGGAGATTTTACAGCTCCTTTTCCTGAACTTCGGGGAAGGTGGAGAACAGCCCTCCTTCAAGCTTGGCTGGATTTGGAATTATCTATTGTCATGCTTCCTGTGGCTCAGCATCCTCACGGGCCGTTCTTGTGACATCTTCATTTTAGGGAGGATTATGGAGGCTGCTTCATGCAAATGCCGCAGATTCTAATTGCCTTTGGTGCAGCAGCCCTCAGCCAGCAATTCCCCTCTCAAAGCTGCCAAACCCTCCTGGAAAAATGGGCAGGGGCGAGGGAGCAGGGAGGGAATGCTGGAGCATCTCTGGTGGATGGGAGAGCAAAGCTTAATCTCTGGAAAAATATAATAATTTTTATTATTATAATACTTATAATGTTATAAAATATGATATCATAATATAATAAATATATGTGACATAATATTATATAATAATATAGGAATTTATTTACATTATTATATAATAATTATATTATATTATATATTATATCATGTTATATATTATATTATATTATATTATATTATATTATATTATATTATAATTATATTATACCATAATAAAAACGATTTATATTGTAGTTATGTATATTATAATACAATAATTTTATTATATAATAATTATATTAAATTATTCTATAATAATTTCTACAATGATATTTAATTATAATTATAATTATAATTTATAATATAAATATAATAATATTATAAATTACAATATAAATTGTAATACCCAGAAAAATTATCAGCAGGAGCAAACCAGGAGGTGCTGGCCAGAGCTGAGGTGGTGCAGGCAGAAGCACCTCAGACATGAGGAGGGCAGCAATTCTGTAATTTAAGGGATTTATAACTTAAAAATTCTTTTGGAGTAAAATAACCAAGTTCAGGGAGTGTCTTGGCTGAGATGAACTTTCTTTCCTTCCCAGATGCCTCATTTCTGATGGAATCAAGGTGAAATTGTAGAAGGTGAAATTTTAGCTTGTGACCCTTGGAAAGCTCAGCTGTTTGCAAGGTCCCGATTTAATTTCCAATTGTTGACCATCAAATTAAAGTGGGATTAGATGGGCTCTGACTGGGATGAAATGGTTTTCCTTGCAATCCCTTCTCGTATTTCCTTCACTCAAAGCTTGGCTGCACTGGCCATGCACACATTCTGTCTCTCGATCTCCATGCCCTGGCTTTTAGAGCTGACTTTATCTATTTTTCATATTCATTTCTCGGTAACACTGGTGAGTCCATTAGGGTATCTAATTCTCCTTAGCCAGGAAAAACAAGCTGTGCTCCCATTTCCATCCCACCCACACTGACAGCATCACTCAGCTCACACCAGCCCCACAGCTTGACCTGGAGAAGTTTGATTTGATTACAGTAAAAGCAGTTGTGGAGGACCAGAGCAGCATTCCAATGCTGGAAAAGCAGCACGACCTCGTTTTGGAGCTGGCAAAAGCAAAGCAAACATGAGATTTCTCTAATGAGAATATCAGATAATGTCTTATTAAAAGACATGTGGCCATCAGCCTGCCCATAACTTAATTTAGTTCTGTCTGATGACTATTTAAGATTCATTTATTGCTTCTGTCAATTTTTTTTGTGAAGGAAAATGCTTCAAGATAGAGATGTGCTGTCAGATTGGGCTGTTGAGGCAATGCATGAAAATGGAATGTTGGAAGAATCTGGACTGTAAGACTCACTTGAAGGTACTTGGCCACTGCCAGGAAAACAAAAATTAATTTATCAGGAGGACAAAAATTAATTAATCACAAAAATGAATTAATTAAGGGCACAGCAAGCCCAGGGATGGTGACCTGCAGCACGTCCAGCAGCTCTGGCTGTGTCACAGCACTGCAGCACCTGCAGGGTGGCTCCTTACCCTGGTGCCCCTCCCTGGAGAAGAAGAAGGTGTCAGTGACCCCTGGGGGTGGCAGCAGGGCAGGATAATGGGATAATGTCCTTTCTCCAGGGATAGCCTCAAACAGGGCTCTGCCATCCCCCTTCCCCCAGGAGCTGCTCCCAGACCTTGCCAAACCACATCAATCAGCAAACATGCACAGCTCAGCATTTCTCAGCCTCCCTCCACCATCCCCAGGAATGTCTCCAGACAGACAGAATTCCTCCTTCTCCTCAGCAGCAGCTCCTCCAAAGCCTCACTTTCCAGCAGCATCTCCTAAGACAGAGCTAAAAAATCATTTTCCCAGAGTCAGATTCCTGATCAGCCGTGGCTGCTGCGATAAGGGACATCCACGCAGTTGTTATCATATAGATTTTTGCTAATATTGTGCATATTTTTAGCTTGTGACCTATATTTCCCCAACATATGCAATGTGACACATGCCATCAGAAATTAGCCATGTCCTCATGAACAGATGAAGAAGGTGACACACACCATTAACACGTGTCACAAACCATCACACTCCTCCTCCATTAAAGCTGCAAAAATGAGGACACCCAGCCCCTACAAACTCCACGTTTTTAGCTGGCACACCTTTAATTTTGCCTTCTGAGGGCTCCTGGCTAATTCCTGTGTCATTATTCCATGTTCCTGCTCTGCTGCCATAGCTGGGAGTCTTCCCTGTAATCCATGGTCAGAGAAGTGGCAGCAGAGGAGCACATTCCTCGCAGCACTTGGCACATGCCGCTGGGATTTATGGAGATTAAAATGCAAAAATGAGCTGATAATGTGATGCAAAGGATCTTCCAGCCTTAAATCAGAAGCAGAAAATGTAGCAGTCTTGTTTTCCCTTTCACTAAGTCTTTCGAGAAGCCTCGAACTTTGCTTTTCTTCCCCAGCAAAGCAGGTGATCTGTTTCTCACTTTTCTCCCTTCTCACTACAAAGTAATTAATTAAAATTAAATTCCTGGAAGTGTTAAAGGGGTTGAGGCAACAACATGTGTTAATATCTCCGGTGCTATCAGAGTCATCTCCACTTTAAAGAGGCTCTTTGTTAGCAGGAAAAAGTGGATAAAAAAGCACTTTCAAGCCAAAACAGCTCGTTTGGAAGGGCTTTGTTATCTGGGTGTTAGAGAAACCACCTTAATGATCACTCAGACAGGGTTTATCAAGGAATAATGGTGTGTATACAGCTGGATATTGTTATTAGGGGAATAATAATGCTTTGAGGGTCACATGAGGGGAGTCCTGAGCCTGCACAGCCAGGCAGGGGACACGGGGACACAGTCACAGGACAAGCCTAATGCTGAGAATGTGTTTTGACACCCTTGTTCTGCCCTATCCCTATCCCATTGTTCACCTTCAAAAATCCATTTTTGGACTTGGAGCTGAAGTCAGTTTTGCTCTTTCCAAATTTCAGGGAGGGACATGGGAGGTTGCAAAGCTCCTTGAGGTGGCTTTGGGTTTGGGAATGCTGTGACAATCGGGGCCATCCTGGCAGGGCAGTTCCTGTTGATGCCTCAAGTTTTAGCTTGCATGTTTTCCAGACTCTGTACTGCATTCTGTGACTCTGAACTCCATATAAAGCGTCAGCAGTTCTCTCACAGCTCAGTCCCACAGAACAATCCTTGTCCAGCCCAGAACCAAGGACACCAGGGCTGCAGCTTCAGCCCAAAAAGTGCAAACAGCAGGGAATGGAGGGGAGCAAACTGAGAGGGTGGGACTGCATCACCTGGAGCTGGGATTGGACAATTCACCAATTGGAAATGGACCAAATGGTTAATTGGACAATTAACCAAGATGGAAATTTATCAAAACCTATCAAAGTGTGAGAGAAGTTGTGACTTGGGGTCCCTCTTGGGTGTAGCCACGGCCGGGCTCTCGCACTGCCCAAGGTGAGTCCTTTGCAGGCCTTTTATAAATCCCTGCTTTATTCTTGAACTCTGCCCATTCTCTGCTCCAGGCAGCCTCTCCAGGCGCTCCTGGGATGCTCTGGGGTCCCCTGGGATGCAGAGGCAGGGGTCACAGCCAGGCTCTCTGTGCACGAGGTGGCAGAACCGATGAGCATCTGTCGTGTCGAGCTACCAGCCCTGGGGGAGAGGAATCTTAAAAGCTTTGTCACCGCCAATTTTCTTCCAGCCCTGCCCGTTGGAGAGGCGGGGGTGTCTCCAGAGCCGTCCTGCACAACTCCCCATGCCCAGATCTCATGCTCTATTTACCCCTGGTGACTGCCAGGCTTTGATTCATTAGCACAGACAAACTGATTTCCTTTGCAGCCCGACCTGAGGACCCACATTTGCTGCACACACACACAGGGCTAAAAACACATCCTTGAAAACCCTGCCATGAAAAATGCTCGCTGGAAAAGTCTTTTTCTCTCCTGGCACACTGATCTTTTGGAGGCATAAAATCAGCAGGATGGCTTCTGTTGCAGTGTTGGAAACAAAAAGGTTTAATAAAAGGCAAAATAACAAGCAGAGAAAACCCGAGCCACATGCAGGAGGTCCTTGCTCCTGGTAAAACACCTCACAAAAGCCATTAGTTTCTTTGTTCTCTTATTTTTGTAGTGAATTTCTTAGGTGGGACTTTTTGGCTTTTGTCTAATTGGCCATCCTTAAGTTTGAGGTGAAGTCCCCAAGAAGTTTGGGGTGAAGTCCCCAAGGTCCTATGAGGTGGCTTTTTACCCAATTGAGGAGAGAAACTTCTGGGTTTCTTTCCTTTTTGAAGGGACAAAGGAGAGTTTTGTCACTCCTCAACAAGGGGCACATTCCTATAATCTTTCTCTCAGTGTTTTTTGTTCCCTGGTTGGCATCCCCAGCCTGTGCTGTGCCACAGAGAGTGGAGAAAGGGCAGGACGAGCCTGTCAGCGTGGCAGGCTGGAAAAGCTGTGATTAAAAATAATGCTGCTCATTAGTCATTACAAATCAAGCTGAGAACAATGCTCTCTCTCTGGCCAATTTGTAAACAAACATCCTGCTCAACCTGGGCTCTCTTTGAGGGAGAGAGCAGGAGAGCAGCTCATAAATAAATAACTCCCTAATTCTGCAGGAGACACGGGCTCAGGGCAGCTTACTGGGTGAATAAATATTCCATAATTTCATTTTCTACAAAATTGCCTCCTACAAATTTGGGTTTCAGATATCCCTAATGCCAATAATGATGCATAAATATTTGATGCAGGCGAGTGCAGTGCATGTGCATGGCTGGGTGTGATCTATGCCTGTTCTCATGTTGACAGAGAATTATCATTAAAAATAACAAATTATTACCCTGAGAATACTGTCAGGACCATCACATGAATGAAAAAAACCCTTCAACCTCAAGACAGATGAACATTCCTCTTCCATTTGTGAGTTCCCAAAGTGAAAAAGTGTCACTGTTAGAAAAAGAGGCATTTCCAGCATAATTCCTGCATATTTTCTCCTCCACAAACATCACTTCAGTTCTCCTGGGCACCTGCAGGTTTAGGAAAGGCTTTGAATCAGTCACAGATGTCCCTCACGTGTGAATTAACATTCCCAGCCACGGAGCAGGCTGAGCTCAGCCACCAGCAGTGTGTGTGAGAACAGAACATTTCCTCAGACTTCCAGCAGAGTTCAAACGAGTGCCTGGTGGCACAGCACCAGGACACTGCCCTGAGCTCCTGGAAACAGCTGATGCCAGGGGACAGAGAGCACAGGTCCCATTTGGGGCTGTGTTCATGGTGCTGCATGAATCCAGTGCCAGGCAGGCAGGGCTGGGTCCCCATGTCCCCTTTGGGTGTTGGATAAAGCTCTCTTCTGACCCAGAGATGGGGCAACTGAGAGGTGTTTTAAAACTCTTATTCCATTTTCAGTCTCATGTGAAGGGTGAGACAATACAGATGTTATAGTTCACACCATCACAATCAGAAGACAACTATTTCCTAATTACAACACACTGTAAATGTTTCTTGTCCTACAGCTTTAACCACATCATGCTGTAAATACCTTAAAGCCAATCATCTAAAATCACCCTTCATGGGTCCTACTACAATGCATCTTTCACAGTTCTATTCCTCCAAAGTACCCAGAGTTATTTGCAAGGCCATTCTCTGAAACTTATTTCCAGTTCTGCCTCTTTCTCAGTAACGTCCATCCTATCCCATGGCATTTCTAAGCCAGCATTTTTTGTCTCAAGGTTTGCATGCAGATTCTCACTCTGTGAGCCTTCTGCCAGGCTTTCAGAATTCTCTCCAAACCCGTTTCCCACACCTGGGTGCTGCCAGGGATCCTGACCCCCCATTTCCAGCTGGAGAAAGGGCTCTGGGTCTGGATCAGAGCACAGGATCTGCCAAGTGCTGATCTCCCCTTGCCCTGGTGCTGCAATAGGACATGAAATGAAAGCCATGCAGAAGCTGGGATGTCTAAGGTAAAAAGAGCATAGTTTCTTTTTGACTCTAATATTTATAGATTTTCAAAAGTGACCATGGATTGGAAGATGAAATATCTAATTTTTAGCTACACTGGTCAAACCAGCCGTTCATCAAATTTCTCTTCCTCCAGAGAGGAATGCAAAACAATCATTATTTACATGAAAAGTGAGTGAGAAACTCCATTTCAAAACTGTAAACATCAGAAGGCTTAGAAGGGCTCAGAAGAACAGGGCAGCATCCTGTCCTCTCTGTGGCACAGACCTGACCAACACCTGGCAAAATGCACTGCCAGGGCCTCCAGCTGACAGGAGAACGCGCTCCCAAGGGAATATCCCTAATTTCTGCTGGGATTAGAGGCAGGAGAGTTCACACTCCAGGAATTATCCCATTTCAGCCCCACTGTCAGAGCCCTGACTGAATGTTCAGGGTGGATTTAGTGACAGAGATCCCTCTGAAAATGTGGGCACAGCTCCAGCCTGAGCACTAAGAGGAGGTTAATTCCCTTTCTTGTTTCCTGATCTTTTAGGAGCAATCAGTGCTCTGTGATCTGCAAATTATAAGTGCTGTGTGATAAATGTGGAAGGGACCTTAAAGGCCATCAAATTCCAACTTCCAGGAGACTTTTCAAACTCTTTACAAACAAAAATTCACCCATTTTCTACCAAATTCAGTTCTTTAAATCCTCTGCAAATCTGAAGTAACTGTAATTACAGAACTGAGAATTTACCCAGCTCCTTGAAAACATCTCTTGGGCTGATTAGGAATGTTTCTGCCATTTTCATTATTTGCATAACACAAATGGTTAATGTAATCTGCAAAAAGAAATATGAAAATTTCTTTTTATTTTATTTTATTTTTATTTTATTTCTTTTTTATAACCTTTTTATTAAATACATACAAGCCATAATACAGTTTCAGAAAATTAAGGCTGCAATAGCGAGTACGAAATCAAGATAATCTGAAATTCAACTTTTATCCTTCAAAGTAATCAGAATTCTTCCAGTTTCACAAATTTGGAAGTTTTGTATTCAACCATTTAGATAATTAATAAAAACATTGAATAGTATTTCTACAACATCCCACTTGATGCATCCTTTTTCTCTTTATCAGGAAACATGGATTCTTTGTTTGCCGGATGAGTTTTGCAGCCAATTCTTGCTTCACCAGATAATTCTTTCTAAAAACTTAATAAATACCAAATTACCAAATTATAGAAAAGAAAGGGGAAAATTGTAGCAAATAGAAGTCTGCAATATTGTTCCTTGTCCTGATTCCTCAAAGGGCCATTCCTTTGCTGAATTACAGTTCCAAAATGATTGCTTGGGTGCTTAAAGTCCATACTAAAATAATTTTAGAGATTAACCAGCATTAAGACTTGAGTATTTTGTGACTATTGCTTAAAATCCACAGCAAAATACTCAGTGAAAATATTATAAATAGTAAGGGCTGTAAACCAGTGATTTCAGTAATGATAAGTGATGTTAATTACAGCAGCAAATCTTTCTTCATCAGCTGTATTCTGCTGGTGTTGAAGTGAGAAATGTTTTATTTTGAGGCTAAAACTCCATTGCTTCCCTAAATGGCAGTGGCTGGGAGATGAGCTGGGGGTGCTGATAAGCTCCTCATTAAAGCAAATGTATTGATAATAGTATTGTCTGTAAAGACAGCCTAATGTATAGACAGCTGGATGATATATAATTTAAACACTTCTCACTTTACAAACCTGACAACTGAACAAATATAATTGATTCGTGCACTGCAATATTCATTCCATTAGTCAGGATATACATCCAAAATTGAAGGTGCCAATCAAATGAAATGAATGCATGTTTTCATAGAGCACCACCATGCCTTTTATTAAACCCAGGGAAAAAAAAATAAAAAATCAATCACTATTTTTGGCTTCAGACTCGACGAGAGTGTGACTCCTGCAAGTTAGGTGGCAATAAATATACATGTTTGTTTTACTTGTGCTAGAAAATTACTCTGGCTACCTTTGATCTCTTTAATGTGTAAGAAAATAAGCTATTTATGCTAGCAGGGTCTATAAACACTTTAAACAAATAGATTCCCTGACGTATAGGTACAGGAGATAGTACTGATTCTCACTTACACCAATTTTATGCTCCATTGGTTTTGCTGAGAGTTACTCTTGATTTACACCAGTGCAGAAGAGGCTGGAGCAGCCCCATATTTTAGCTGCTGTCTCTCACACGCTGATGTGCAGCTCCCAGATTGCTGGGATGAATAATGCCGAGCCAAACATTGCAGGTTCTGTCTGCATTTTTGTAGTAATTTACTCCTGAACCTTGGGAATAAAAACAGAAATCTGTCATAAACAAAGCACTCATTTCCTTCGTCTGGAGCTGTGTCTGTGCCCGGCTCTGCTCGCTGTGTAAAACATGCTCTGAGGCGTTTTCCCCTTCAAAAGGATGCACAGACTGTGCTGGAATCAGCTCAGGGCTCCCAAAGGCTGCTCTGGGGGGAAGATGTGGTGGGGCAGCCCCAGGCAGGGCTTGGCCATGCTGTGTCCCACCCTGGGCCAAGGGCAAGGAGGAAGGGAAGGAGGGACTTTCACCCTGGAGCCAAGGTCTGGGGTTTGGGAGGATCCTGCTGGGGTTGGTCTCATCTCACCTGGGTACACAGAACCACCTTTTCCACACTAAGGCAGTGTTGGGGAAAGTGAGCAGGTTGTGGAGTGATGTTTCTTCTTTGGAAAAGCTTGGGAGGTGGAAAAGCCTGCCTGTGCTGTGTCTGAGGGCACTTGGTGTGTCCAGCTGGAGAAAAGGAGATTGGAGGGGAGATTCACTGCGGTTCCAGCTTCTCCTGAGGGCAAGGGCAGGCACTGGCACTGATTTCTGCCCTGTGGTGACCAGGGACAGGACAGAGGGAACAGCTGGAGCTGTGCCAGGGCAGGTTTGGTTGGATTTTAGGGAAAGGTTCATCCTCAGAGGGTGCTGGCACTGCCCAGGCTCCCCAGGAAATGGGCACAGCCCCGAGGCTGCCAGAGCATTGGACAGCACTTTGGGGACAGGGTGGGATTGTTGGGGTGTCTGTGCAGGGCCAGGAGCTGGGATGTTCCCTGTGGGTCCCTCTCAACTCAGGATATTCTGTTGATTCTGTGATTTAACCATAAAATCTTATGCAATGATACAGAATCACGGAAGTTACAGAATCTTTAGGTTTATGTGAAATGCTGTCTTTGAAAAGAAAGGCAAAAACCCCTTCTTTATCACAATAAATGAACAAAGCTCTTGATATGGGTAGGGCAGCTGGGAGGGGAAGGAGATGCTGCACAACCCCACACCCTAAATTCTGCATGAGAGCAAAAGGAGATGCTGCACAACCCCACACCTTAAATTCTCCCTGAGATCTTTTCTTGCTGCTCCGTTTTTCAAAGCCAAAGGATTGTCCCTTTTATGTCCCTCCTGCTGCTGGCCATCTCAGAGAGGAGCAAACAGCTCAGAGGACACAGCAGGCAGCATTTCCCTCCCAGCTCCCATCCATCAGCCCCCAGTAATTTGGGAGATGCTGGATTAGGGTTTTCTTTGCATGTGCTCACCCCAATCCCTCATCCCGAGCTGCTGAGCCCCGGGGTGAGCAGGGCCAGGGCCTGGGCCGGCTCATGGCACCGTGATTTGTGCGGGCACAGGGAGGGGACACGAGGGGATAATGGTGGCATTTATCAGGTGTTCAGGGGGGAAGAGCCCCAGAGAGACTCCTGATAAATGCTCAGGGTGCTGAGGGGCACAAAAATTCTGAATGGGTTATTTTAGAGAGCAGCGAGGAGTTCTAGAGCTGAGGATGATGCCCTGAGCAGGCTGGCCTGGAGCAGAGGCTGGGCAGAGTCACAGAATAAAGCAGGGATTTATTCAAAGCATCTCCTCCATGGACCCACCTTGGGCAGCACCAGAGCCCAGCCAGGGCTGCACCCAAGATGAACCAAAATAGACACAAAATGAGCCCAAAATGGACCAAAATGATCACAAAATGAGCCCAAGATGGACCCAAAATTGCCACAAGATGAACCAAAATGGCCCCAAAATGCACGGCCGGGCACGGGCTCTGTCCCTGGGATCAGTTCTGCTCCATTTGCCCCTTGCAGTTCATTGTCCCATTCCAGCTTTAGCCCTGCAGTCCCACCCTGCTTGTTTTTCTCTCTGCAGCCCACGGGGTTTGTGCTCCTGGGCTGAGATTTGGGTCATTTGTCCTTGGTGCCCAGCTGGAGCAGGAATTGTTTTGTCTCCCTGCTCTGTGCACAGAGCTCACCATGCCCTGATATGGAGCTCAGAACTGCACAGTAAAGCAGCACAGAATGTGAAAATATAAAATCTAAACCTGAGATATCAGCACAGAATCTGAAAAATACAAAAGCTGAAACCTGAGGCATCCAGGCAAACCCAGAGTGCTGAGTGAGGCCCTGCTGGTTCCCTGCATCCCTGCCTTGCCATCCAGCAGCTGCTGGCTCCAGCCAGCCCCAGAACCCATCCCAGGCCCTGCAAACCCCACCCTGCTTCTGTCACACCTGCACCAGCCTCCTCCCTCCTGCCAGCACACCCTGAGCCCTTCCCAGGGGTTTTTCCCTCTGTCTCCTCCATCCATGCTCTCCTCCCCTCTGCGTCCTGCATCCAGGAGGGCACCATATCCAGCAGCTCTGCCCTGCCTCCACACAGAGGCATCTTTTTTTTTCCTATAAAATCCAGAATCTGCAGCACTTCCACAGTAAACTGTGAACAAGGCAGCCAGCTCAGCCATCCCTCACAGCTCCATATGGCTGAGGTAAAAAATAGCTCCTGAAAATGACATTATAATGAACAGAATTGGGTGTCTTCACCATTATAAATAATTAAACCTTTGTGTATATACATTGCTATAAATATATGTGTATGTCCCCTGCAATTTTTTTTTTTTTTGGTTTATATATAAAAGCACCTATAGAAAACAGGAAAAAATGCAATCCACAATGGAGGATCTTACCAATTTTATCAATCTAAAATGGCATTTCTAATTAGAAACCTGGTCTTGTTGGGGTGTAAATAAGGAGGAACAGACTTAAGGCACTGGCAGACTTAAAAGACAAATTCTTCGTCACTCTGCCACAGAAATATCTGGGAGAAAGATTAAGGATGAACAAAAGGAAAATTAAAAAAAGATATTTTAACAGGGAAACATATTAAGCAATACAACATTTCCATTCTCAAGCTGTGATCTCTCTACCAGTGGAATTTTCTAAGGACAGGAATTGTGGTTAATCCTATCTCTGGGGTATGAAATAAATGGCTTTTTGAGACCCCTCTGCCTGCTTTTCCTGCAGTTGCAGTGATCTTGATGAAGTATCTCAGCCATAATTCCGTGACTCTTTTGGGGGAACCCTTTTCCCTTCTTTTTTCAGGGCACTCCATCCCCAGCAGGGATGATAAACCTGTTGACATCTCAGTACATAAAGAATTGCTGGGAGATAGTTTTGGGTGTTTTTTTTTCCTTATCCATCTGTATCTCAATTGCTGGGTTTTCATCTCCAAAACGTCAGTTTGGACTGAAATGGCTTAAGTGATAAAAATAGCTAATATGTTCTTTTCTTTATGTCTCCATTTTTCAGTATTTCTGAGAACAAACAGGAAAACTCTTTGAGAAGTTGCCTGGGTGAGATCAGGAAAAGTTTTGGCCACACAGAACTCCTGGGATGTTTTGTTGTGGATTGGGAGGAAAGGAGCTCAGGTCTGGAACAGATTTCTAAAAATAATCCTACATTTTGGGGGGAAAAACCCCAACAAAAGAGAACAGGAGAGATGAGCTCATCCCAGCTGAGCCTGGCTTTTATTTCCATCTGTAGAAAGGGAACAGTTTTCCTCTTGGCACCTTTTCCATGGTACAGGGGTGTAAAAATGAGTTAGGAACCACACTGAAAGCTGGATGTCTCCCTGCCTTGTGCACAGCAGGAAAGCAGGGGGGTGGCAGAGGGCCACAGGAAGGGTTCATGCACAATTAATGCATTTTCAGGCTCATTTACCCGGGGAATGTGCACAGGCAGGGAGCAGTGAATCCAGAGGCCCAAGAGGGATCAAAAGTCATGAAATGCAAACCAAATAAGCAGAAATGCTGTAGAATCTCAAAAGTGTGGAGTGGATCCTAAAGATATCCCCTGCCATGGCAGGGACACCTTCCATTGTCCCAGAGTGGGCCAAGCCCCAGTGTCCAGCCTTGGGCACTGCCAGGGATCCAGGGAAAGCTGCTCTGGTAATTCCATCCTCCCAAGGAACAATTCCTTCCTAACACCCAACCTAAATCTCCCCTCTTTCTGTAGGAATCCACAAAATCAGAGGGTTTTGGGAAAGCTGCAAAAGGCAGGGCTCAGATACAGCAGAACTGTGATTAGAGCTAAGCAGCAGCCATGAGATTGGTCAGCAGAAAAATTATTTAAACTGTAGAAAAGCAAGGACAAATAGAACAATGGTCTGTGTATTAATGCTTGTCTAGAATAACTCTCTAAGCTACAGAAAAGTTTATCTAGCAAGACATTAGGAAGTTTGAAGCTTAATAATGGAGCTCTGTGCATTGTGTTTTAAGGCTCACAAGCAGGTATTGTATTTGAAATAATCAAGCATTGTTTAACCAAAGGTACCTGTGCTAATAGTGGTTGGATGGAACTGCTGTCAATATAGAATAGATACTACACAGATATAAATACTGTCAATGTGCTTTTCTTTGTGTGATTGGGCAAAAAACTTACAAAGTGAGTTGTGACATTGAGTTCTGTGTCTGCTGCCTGGGCTGTGAGCTGCTGGCAGCTTCCCATTGCCATCACCATGGAATGAGGCTGATGCTGGAAAATCCAACAGCTCAAGGCAATTCCAGCAGTCCTGTCCTGTTTGGGATTTGTGCACAGACCCTGGACGGCGACACTTTCAGACTAATATTTAATTGAAAACATTCTTACATCAACCTCTCCTAACACAGGCCTCCCCAAATCCCCCTTTTCTCCTGCTGAAAGGCACGAAATGAGCAGCCAGGTTTATCCCTCAGCAGCAGTGTTTAGTGCAGGATTTTTCCAGCTTTACCTCTGGAATAAACAGGTCGCTAGCACTGAAATATCTGTCCTCTCTTTGTGAGCTAAACACTCCATGTAGCTTTTTATTTTAGTCTTTATCACAGGGATGCATTTCTTCCTATCAAACTCGTGCTGAAAGCTCAGCAGGAGGCCTTATTGCCAACAATGCTATCTCGGCTAATAGCATATTTCATAACTGCTCATAAGGAGAAATGTGTTTTTCCACAGGGAAGAAAAAGTAGAATATTTGGAAATATCTGGGAAACTTCTAAAACTCAGCTACCACGGGGACAGAGCTGGTCACAGACAGACAAGTGGTGAATTCACAATTTGCACACAAGTAAAAGGTGCATCAATATTTACACCACAAAGAGAACCCAAAAGATCAGGAGCTTGGACGGGAATGGGCACATCAGTGATGGGGTTTGTTTGCACTCTTGTAATTGTTTCATGGAGCCTCTGTGATAATTTCTTAAAAGGATGGTGTGAAGAGGATGTGTGTGGCATTGCAGGCCAAGGAAAACTCATTTGTTTTAGTTTATGCAACCCAACATTGTGGAATTCCTGTCACGGCCTTGACCTCCCCTTCATCTGAGCAGGGCCTGGCATGGAGTGATCTGATGGGGAGGGCTGGAAAACCAGAGAAAATCACTTTGCTTTATCCGTGCTGGATTTGGTGTTCAGACAGGAGCCCCTCTGCTCTGGGGCCAGGATGGGAGAGCTGGGAATGTTCATCTGGAGAGGAGCAGCTCCAGGAGAGCTCAGAGCCCTTGCAGGGCCTGAAGGGGCTCCAGGAGAGCTGCAGAGGGACTGGGGACAAGGGATGGAGGGACAGCACACAGGGAATGGCTCCCTCTGGGAAAGAGTAGGTTTGTATGGGATATTGGGAAGGAATTGCTCCCTGTGAGGGTGAGGAGGCCCTGGCACAGAGCAGCTGGGGCTGCCTGGCAGCTCCCAAGGCCAGGTTGGAGCACTTTGTGACAGTGGAAGGTGCTCCTGCCATGGCAGGGGTGGGATGGGATGAGCTCTAAGGTCTCTTCCAGCCCAAACCAGCCTGGAAATCAATTACAATTCCATTCAAATACAAATCCACAGCATCCCCATCCTCATTGCATGGACCATCACTGGTTTTCTGTGGAAGTTTTCTGCCATCCTCATCCTCACAATCCATGGATGCTACCTCAGCAATTCTGCCCCCTGACACCTTTCCCTTTTCCTTTCCTTTCTCCTTCCTCCTTTCCTTTCTCCTTTATTTTTCCTTTCCCCTTTCCTTTCCACCTGCTCCTGCTGGTCAGCCCCTGCTGCAGCTGCAGTGCTTTATTTTAGAAGAACCCATGACCATTGTAAGAAAGCCCAGCCCCAACAGCTGGCTGATCAAATATACATAAGGAGGGATCTGCTGCCTGCTCTTTGCTAGCTCTGTTTTTCCTGGAGTCATCAGCCAAGGCTGCTTTGCTGTGGTACAACATTACAGCACATTACAGGGCTTGTCTGTCAAAGGCCTGGCCTCAAACACTCCCAGCACTCCAAGCTGGCTCAGGATCAGGCAGCAGCTTAAATCTCTGTTAGTGAAGACTTCTCAGAGCCATGACACAAAATAGAAATGGGGGGAAGAGAAATAACAACCAAATCGAGCTAAAAGTGAGATTTGCCTCAAGCCACGGGCTGCCTCATCCTCAGAGTAGGGTATGGGGTAATTTTGTTAGTGATTCTGCTGTTTTGTCACGGATTTAAGTCTGATTTCTCTAAAGAAAAACTCCAGTGGTGAAGTGGGGTGTCACTACACAACACAAAATAATACAATGGGCACATGCAGCTCTTCCAGGGTAAAAGGAGCACTTTTAATTTCTGACTCTAACATTTATAGATTTCCAAAAGTGACAGTGCCACCTCTCCAATGACACTGGGCAAATCAACAGTCGATTACATTTTTCTTCTTCCATAAAAGAATGCAAAACAATAAGTTATTTACATAAAGTGTGTGAGAAAGTTTTCTACAATAACGTAAACATCAGAAGGCTTAGAAAATCTTAAAAAATCAGGGTGACAGTGGAGGATAAAACAAAATTGAGTGTTCTGCTAGGCCCTTTATCCCACCTCTGAATGCCCTGTTTGTCATGCAAGGACATAGCTTAGAACACAAGTGGCTGTTCCACATCCTCATCCAAAAGGCAGTCAGGAGAATTTAGAAACACCATGAACGTTCCTTCCACACACAACTCTGCAATATTCCTAAAAATGACTCTAATGCACTATGACACAACAGAAATGATCTTGCAGACTATTGCTGTGCTAACAAAGATAAAAGGGAGGCTCAAAGACATCCCTCATTTCAGGCTGGCTGGGTTCTGCACCTCTCAAATCAATTTACATTATCCCAAATTTCATGTACTGCGCTTGCATTAATTTAGGCAACCAACACATCCCTGCGTGGAGTAACTGCTGCTTTACAGGGCAACCAAGGAAGCTGAAAAGCAGAATTATTTCATATTTCCCAATAAAAATAATCTGCACATTTATGCCTCTTAATTACTCGATCATGTGGAAGAAACTGAACGTGTATCCATCAGGGATTGCACGCACAGTTAATTAAGGATGAAATAATAAATGCCTGATTTCTACAGGATAGGGTAAACATCCAATTAAAATGAGATGCTGTGTACACTTTTCACTCTCATTAGTCAAAGCATAAAGCATTTTAACATTTCCTAAATAATTTACTCGTATTAAAATAAAGTGAAATGCTTAAAACATTAATAGGGTACTTTACAATGCTGTAGTCAATAAGTTGCTATATGAAGGCAACGTCAATAATTTATGGCTCTGCTCAGCAGGAGCAGGCTGCAGTTCTCAGCAGAGCAGGGCCCAGCAAGGCTGAGGCAGCAGGACCTGGCCAAGCTCTGCTAAAAATCACAATTCAACCCTACAGCCAGTGGTAAAACCCACTGGTGACAGGAAATTTGAGATCTGGGGGTGTGGAAAGTACCTGGGAGTCACCCTCGTTTTTTAAGATTTAGAAAATCTTCTGATGTTGACATTCTTGTAGTGAACTCTCACACACTTTCTGTAAATAACTCATTGTTTTGCATTCCTTTATGGAAGAAGAGAAAATTGATGGACTGTTGGTTTGTCCAGTGTCATTGGAGAGGTGGCACTGTCACCCTCCAATCCGCTGTCACTTTTGGAAACCTATAAATGTTGGAGTCAGAAAACAAACTTCCCTTTTCATTCACCTTGAGAACAGCAGTGTGTGCTTGTGTTTTTTCGTGTCCTACAGTGACACCTGGGCAGGATGTGGTGCTCAGGAGCAGCTACTTGGTGGCTCTGGGGTCACCAGCCAAGCTTATGGATAAAGAAAACAGGAGTGGTGCTTTTTAAACATGAAAAAAAAAGAGTATTTTACCCCAAAGATAGCCCCAAATTTGGGCACCTCCACAGCAGCAGCCAGGGGCTCTCACAGCCCCCAGGAGCACCAGACCAGAACCCTCAATTTTCCAAAGGCAGATGGGCACTGGTGGCTGCAGAGCTGGGAATTGGAATAATCTGGGTTACTGATATGCAAAACACAGCAGGCGTTGCAGCTGCAATTTTCTGCTCAGAGTCAAGGTATGGCTGGTAAAGCCAGGCTCTCTGATGAGAAAACACATGTCCTGACTGCCCAAGCAGATTGCTGGATCTACTGAATTAAGACTGCAGTGCGTTAGCAGGGAGTGCACGATAGGTTTGTGCAAAGAAACTGAATTAAGATCTTTTCCCATGGATCATTTTGCTACACAGAGGAAATTTCCCTAAAATGTTTTGTTGTGTAGCTGTGGCTATAATAAATAAGAATTAATTTCGTAGTGAGGAGTTATTAAATGCTGCTTTTATCAATTGATGTAAGGACTATCCTACTCAATTTCAGATGTATGGCTCAGAATATATAGAAACATGGCATTTGCCTGGGACAGCTTTTGAGGTTTTTCAAATGCTGAAATCACTTTTCATTAAAACTGTGACAGAAACTGAGAATCTGGCACCGTGCCTTTTCTTATATATACATTAAATCATGCATTTTGTGGCAGGATTTGCACTTTTTTTTTTTTCCTCTCTTTATAGAAATCTTGTACGAGATCTTGCTTGAGTCACAGCAAGATCCATCTGGATCAAGACAGATTTGCCTTGGGAAGAGGAGAGTGGGAAACGTGCTGCCCCCAAACCCTGTGCCGTCCCACAGGCCTGGCTGCTTTGCATGACTGAGAAGTGAAATTAGGGAAATGGGACTGTGGGCAGGGTTATACCAACCTGGTGATGATTAACAGGTGAGAAAAGATCTTTGTGGGTCCTTGGGTGCAAGAGGGATGGGTTGGATGGGGCTTGGAGCAACCTGGCATAGTGGAAAGTGGCAGGGGAATGAAAGGAGATTTAAGTTCCCTTCCTGCACAAACCATTCCATGATCCTATAAAAAAACCTCTTTGCTCCTCAGAGCCTTCTTTTTTTCCTCATGATCCTCACAGGAAAGAAATACAGACCCCATCATCTTCAAGTTTCCAAAGCATTCACCCTCTCACTGTCTGCAACTTCTCCAGGAGTCTCATTTCTATGACAAGGTTGGTGGAAGACTAAATTAAATTTGGGACCTAATTTTAAACAGAATCTCAACCTCCTGAGTAAACAATAGATGGAGCCTGCCTATTAAATCATCATGTTTTAATTAAATTCTTTGCAGCTCGTGAGTTCTTTGAACTGAGCGAGGTGATAAATGCATTGTAATTTTAATAGGGTTATATTTTGTGCTAAACTCCCTGAGAGCAGTGACACGAGATAGGCACTGTGTTCCCACCAAATCCTGCATGGGATTCTGCTGATAACTGCACACTTGGAACACGACAGGGCAACCTCAGCAAAGGAACAAAGCTGATGTAAAGTGGGTTCTTTTCAATTATAGACAAAGATGTAGGAGCACGTGGATGTTTGTGGTACTTGCAAACAAAAATTTTAAAAAAGCATTTTTTTCTTTGTGTTAATGATTCAGGCTTCTCTGAAAGCAAAGGGGAATCCATGTATTGCTTTGAAAGGATTTTGGATCTGGTCTTTGGTGTGTTATTGAAGTCATAAAGTAAAATAAAGAAATTCACAAAAATCAGCAGGCATTGTTGTGACAGGACATGGGAAAATGGCTTCAAACGGAACGAAAGTAGATTTAGCTGGGATATTGGGAGGGAGGTGAGGTCCTGGCATAAATTCCCAGAGCAGCTGTGGCTGCCTCTGGATCCCTGGAAGTGTCCAAGGCCAGGCTGGACACTGGGGCTTAGAGCAGCCTGGGATAGGTGTCTCAGCCCATGGCAAAGGGGTAAAACAAGAGTAGAACAAGATCTTTCATTCCATTTCCAACCCAAACAATTCTGGAATTCCATGAAAACGAAAAAGCCAAGTACAGCTTCTCTCAGCACCAAATCTGACTGAAAGATACCCAAAGTTAAACACCAACAATTAATTTTTTTTTTGTATTTTACCACCACAGTGAGGTTTAGGAAGTTGGTTAAAAAAAAAAAAAAAAAGCTGTAACTTTAAAATGACCTCCAGCAGCACCACAGAATATCTCAGCTGCTTTATCACAGCCCCTGTGCAGGTATCTCCCAACAAAGCGATGGGATCGTAAAGTCTCCTGCTAGGAAATATGACACACTCCTAAAACATATGTCAGGCATTTCCAGAATTGCAAACATGCTATTTCAGATGGCGAGATTCCTTTCCTCGTAAAAGCATCTTTAAATTGTCTGACAGAGAAAATTCATATCAGGAATAAAATCCTGGCCCCGCCGGAGCCGACGAGAGTTTTACGCCTGATGCGAGGGGAGCCAAGGTTCCATCTCTGCTTTTTTACAGCTCCTGCTGTGCCCGAGCTCAGGCTGAGGGCACCAGCTCCTCCCCACTGCAAGGAGCCTGCCCTGTCTCCTCAGAGCCCACCCTGCGTGCTGATCCTTGGCTTCTTTCTTCTTCCGAGGCGGGGATTAAATGTGTGAGATGGAATTTCTTGTTGGGACTCAGAGGTTTATTAATTGTCATCTATATTACAGTCCCACAAATTCTGAATTCTGCAGCACTTCACTCTAACAAACTAAAAATGGAGCCCCATCCCTCTCTACAATGAGATAAGGATAAACTGTCCAATTAAGAAATGACACCTAAATTATTTTCACTTTTAACCCCATAACAACCACCTGTGTCCTGCAATGTGGATTTTTTTTATCCAATTACACAAAACCACCCAAACCCATGGAGAAGGCGGCAAAGAAGAAGGTGAAGAATGAGAAGGTGAAGGAAAAGAAGAAGGAGAAAAAGAAGGTGAAGAAGGAGGAGAAGAAAAAGGAGAAAAAGAAGGTGAAGGAGGACCAACCTCCACCCTAAAACCTCCATCTTTATATTTATTACTATATTCTAAACCCTTAAACTCTAAGTTTGCCACGCTATGATATCACACACTTCTGATCAAACTCCACACCCACAATCCCAGTTCCATCATCAATTTTGGAAGCTTCTCCACAGCCTCAGGTCAATGCAATGTTCTCTTGGGGGTCAGTGCCTGGCAGCACAGAAAATCTGAAGTTCTCAGTGCCCAGGTTTCCAACACCTCTGCCCCCTCTGCACTCCAAAGCAGCCCCTGGATGGGCACAGTTTTGGGAATCTGAAAATAAATCTGGGCTGACACCAGTGACTGATGTTGGGAACCATGATCTATAAAGCCAGAGCTGATGGGTTCCTGCTTGCACAGACCTGATTATTCCACCTGGATAGTGGCTTAAACAAAAGAACAAGCAGACAAAAGAAATATATGTGCAAAGTCCAAGAAGCAGGCCATTATTTTCAATAGAGGTGTTGTGTGCATTTTTTTTTTCCCCTGGCATTAGGTGCAGTAAAATGAATCATGCAGAGCAACATTTTTCACAAACCCCAAACATCCTGCATTCACATAAAACTGATGTACACCAGGAATGTTCACTGGGCTGGAGAATGGGAACAAAGAGGGCTGCAGACACACAATTTGTCATCTGGATTTTATATAATAACAGGATATAAGCATATAAATGGGTAGGTTTGGCAGGTGAAAAGGAAAGTTATAGGGAGAAAGGAATATTGCAGCTAGCTCAACAGTGGCCATATTGCCAATAGATCCTGTTGCCATTTGACAGCTGTCTTAGGTAAGGACTGAAAAATCATGTTTACTCAGATCAGCCCCATCTCCCTTTTGGTTATTTAGGACTCTGCATATTCCACATATAAACAACACTTTCAGCTCCTAACTTCAATTGAATCACTATGAAATGTCCATTTTGAGGATGTGCTTCCTGATTCTGTCACAGAAGATGTAGGCAACGAGGTGCTCAGGTGAGCCAGATTGCACAGCCAGCTCAGAAAAGCAGTTTTTTGTACACAGAAACAAACACAGTTTAGTGTTTTGTTTTTTCCTCCAGCTTGATCTCAATATTTCTTTTAGAGATCAGGGGGTGCTCAGCATGCAAAGGAAGCCTGGGAGCTGAGAAAAATCTCTTTCTACAGGATAGAAAAGGAGGGAAGCCCTGTAAGTGGGCACAGCAGAGCCCAAACCCATATTCCACAGACAGATGCCAGGGACAGCAGCGAGGGAGGGAATTAGGGAAAGGCTCAGTAAATAGCTGACAGATTGCTGCTGCCACTGCCTTTCTGCAGGGCTCGTTCTGCACTCTACTGAGAAACTCGCAGCACTGGACTGAGCGGGAGCGGTGACATTAAACTGGGTCCTGCAGCTCGGGGCTGGGGCTGGTGCCTCCCCCAGCTCACATCAGCAGCGGTGCTAACTCGGCTGCTGACAGAGCTTTCCTTCACTGGCAGCAGGTGCTGGGGGCACTTTGCTGCTCTGACCTATCCCTGGCATTGGGGGTGAGGAGCTCGGAGAGCAGAGCATCGTTTACTCTCACTCTGATGAGATGGCATTTCTGTGAGCAATCTGCTGCTGCTGCCTGAGCACTGGGGGACTGAAGGACGCTACAAACTGTGAGAGCACCTCATTCTCTGCAATTGTTCACATTTTTTTTCCCCTGCGCTTTCCACAGTTCTGTTGTACGGACCTCGTGTCAACGGAGGTTTTTAAAGGCTGTTGCCCAAATTGCTGATTTTGAATCTCAGCAGTTCATTCTGGATTTTTAGACATTCACCTACTTGACAAGCAGATGCAGTCAGGTAGATTTGATGTTTATTCGACTTGAACTGGCTTTAAATAGAAGAACAAAACTGTGGCTTCCACCCCTTGGTTCTGTGTCTGATTTAGCCATTAGGCCAGCTGAAAGCAGAGCTGGCAAATCAGCCAAATACACACACAGAGACATCAGGGCAGGGGAGAGAGAGCAGGAGAGAGTTTCACAGAGGGAACTGCTGTTTATAAAGCACAAAGGATAATGGATGAACTCAACAAAAGCCATTAAAGCATCAGCAGAAGCTCAGAAATAGTTTAGACAGCTTATCCTAATGAACTCGGAGTGGTTCACCTCGCAATAAATGGATAATGAGGGTATAAAAATGGCAGGCATTAATATATTTGCAGGTTAAAGAAACTGGTAAATGGTTCCTTGGTTCCTGCAAGTCTCAGACTCCGAGCAGTGGGACAGGATAGGTAGAAAAGAAGCCAACACCATCCCTTATTGATGCACAGCAGGAGACTTCCTGAATTCTTGTGGTAAATGAGATGTGAGTTTGATCCTCCAGCCTTGGAGGGGATGCTGCTCCCTCTCAAAATGCAGATTTAAGGGGTTTTTACAGTCTGTGTGTGGTTTATTCCAGGTTTGCCACCATCCTCCTGCAAATGCTCCTCCCAGCTGCAGGTGAAGGAACTTTCACCTCCCTTTTACATCCAGAAAATCCCAGATCTGATGTGAGAGGAACACAAAGGGAGGTTTGCCAGGCAGAAATCCTGCAGCTGAGGAAAGAGTTCACAGGTGTGAAATTTGATGCTCAGATCAGCCTGCAAGGCTGGAGTGGGAAGTTCCAAAACCAGTTGGAACCAATCCCACCCGGGCTGCACTCCTTGTGCCTCTTTTGGGTGACAGTTAAAAACTAAAAATATTATTGAAAATATTAATTAAAGGGGATTTTTCCACTCTGCAATCTCTTGCAGTTCTGAAAGGATGCAGTGCTCCTCAAGTCTTCATTGCGGCCAGTGAAAACTTCCATGAAATGCTCTTATTTAGGGAATATTAGGAACTGGAGACCTCAGTTAATCCCTCACAATCTCCTGACAATAAATTACATGAAATTAACATTTTCAATAGTTATCAGTTCCCAGAGCAAATTAAGGTTCAATACCTTTGTTGAGTGTAGGGAAATACTCAAAGAAATCACCAAGAAATCTTTTGGTCCTGGGTGCAAGGTGAAATTACTTCTTAATTCTCACAAAAATACTGTTTTGCCCACTTAGAGCTATCAGAGGCAGACACAAAGAAATGAAATCAGCTCTGTGAGAGTTGGGAGCAATGGGTGGAGCTTTTTGGAAGGTTTTCTTCTGAACAGGTATTGCAAAATCCAGTGTTAGCCACCTCAAAAGGTGGAACTTCAGCTTCCCCTTTAACCTAATGCAGCTTCCAGAGGGCTGGAACACAAACCTGAGGAGAATTCCTGAGCTTCCAGGAAATTCCTGCAATATCTGTGATTTTATTTTCTCTATTCTCTATGCAAAGCCACCAAAATATAGGCAAGCTTCTAAAACACACACGCACAAATCACCCAGGGAGTTTTCTGAAACAAATATTGTGGAAGAGTTCATTTTAACAGAGTTAATCCACCCAGAAATGGATAGCAGCAAGATATTTAATCATGGCATATCCTGTTTAATCACATTTAGAATCCTCTGGAAATTAAGCTTATACAACTTCCTTAATTTAGAGGACAGTATAATGCTTAAGTATTTAATCTCCTTAGGATTGATATTGGACTCGAGTCTTTTGCAGAGTCTCCTGTATAGATGGAAATTCAGAAGGGCTCAAATTAACAAATCATTCCTTTCTTTTCCAAATTATTTTTGAATTATTTTTTAACCTCAAATTTGGTTTTCTTCTTGATTATTGACAATTCTGAATCCACAGAGCTTTTTTGGAGTAGTTTAGGAAATGGATTCCCCACCACTGTGGTTCTCATCACGATTAAATGAATAAATTTATTTTTTCTGGAAAGCCTTTTCCATTACATTCTTTTAGTCTGTGCCTAAAATTCAGCTGCATTTTAAGCCACAGGTTTATCTTGGGGAGCTTTAGGATGGATCTGACAGACCACAGGTTCCAAACCAAAGCAAAGGATGATTGTTGAGCCTACCCTGGATTTCCACCCTGCTGTTCATTTTATCATACAGAGATTATAAGATTTTATGTAAAATGCCTCAATTTTGGTCATTTCAGAGTGACTCCACATTTAAACATGAAAATAACACAAGCAGCATCAAGTTGTTCTAGTAAAAATATTCAGCAGTACTTACTCTTGTCCCTTCTCAATCTTTTAAATAAAAATAATCACTCCAGGTGTCTCAGACAAGCTCTAACACCAGTCTAGCATTGAACAACTCCTCATAAACCAAGATGATGCCTTGTCTCAAAATGTACTTTAATAATATAGTATTTGGGGGTTTTATGCCTAACAATAATTTGATTTTTCTGAATTTACTGATGAAGGAAGGGCTGTAAATTCACCATGAGCTCTTTCACTAAAGAACACCAAATATTTCCTACAAAAAAAAAAAAAAGTGGAGGGAATAAAATTGAAATCATAAATTCCAAACTCATCCAGGCGGGCGAGTGTGATGCTAAAGTAAATTCATTGGCAGATTTACAATTAAGATCCATATGGAATGGAAATAATAATAATTACAAGCTTCTGGAAGTGCTGTAGCAGGTTGTATCCTGGATTCAGCAGGGACAAATCACTCATATTTACTTTCAATAAAGGCATAATTCCTGATGCCTTCAAATACCTTCTAAGAGTGGCTTAGTTTATCACGCTCTCAGAGAAGATGGATCTGTTTAAAACCCAAAATGCAAAATGGAAGTGGGAACAATTCCATTCCACAGGAGGGAAACTCCTGCAGGGGCAGAGCCATCCCAGGGCCTGGTGCTGGACCACACTCCTGGAACTCTGGTTTTGCCCTTTATCAGGGAAAACAGGCCCAAAGAGAAGATCTGATGATGGCTGCACAAATTAATGTGTTTTTTCCCCCTCCAGCAGGGCTGTGGGACAGCAAAGAACCTTCAGCAGTTGCTGTTTTATAAAGGGCTGTGTATTTTACTGCCTTAAACACCTCAGAACCTGTGTTAGAATGTAAGTAATCTACAGGGCCTATACTTATTTCCTAATTCTTAGTCTATTTCTGTCAAACTTCAGCTGGACATTTGTCGCAGGCATCTTTTCATGAAAATCCTTTCCTTAGGGTTTTTCCTCCTGAGAAGCTGGGAGGCCTCAGGAACAAAATGTAAACAATGGTTATCTGCTGCTGTGGAATGCAACAGGTGCATCTGGGATTGGTCTCGTGTGGTTGTTTCTAATTAATGGCCAATCACAGTCAGCTGGCTCAGACTCTGTCCAAGCCACAAACCTTTGTTATCATTCTTTCCTATTCTATTCTTAGCCAGCCTTCTGATGAAATCCTTTCTTCTATTCTTTTAGTATAGTTTTAATGTAATATATATCATAAAATAATAAATCAGCCTTCTGAAATGTGGAGTCAGATCCTCGTCTCTTCCCTCATCCTGAGACCCCTGTGAACACGGTCACAGACATTCCCAACCCTTCAAGGCTTGCTGGAAGCTGATTTTTCAGAGCACCTACACAAAAACTGATGCCAATTGCCAGAGATGCTGCTGTCCTGGGCTCTGAGGTGGCTCAGGTTGGGTTTCCTCCTCCAGCAGTGTTTTATCAGCAAGGCTGAGTCACTAAAATGTGGAAATCTGTGCCTGCACCCTTGGCTTTGCAGCAGGTGCTGAAATGCAAACCCAGCCCTTGATCACTCCAGGAGCTGCAGGGGTTTGTGACCTCTTCCACAGCCCAGTAAAAACCAGTGCAGCTCCATTAGCTCCCAGAATTTAACATGGGTTTGCTGACAGCTCCATCATTCTTTGTTTGCCTTCTCAAAGAACCCAGGAGCTCAACTCACACCCATCCACTGACCCATCCAACACTTGCACAGCGATTAAAAAACGACAATTCTGGGATAAAAAACCCAAACTCCCTGGCATAAAAAAACCAAACAACATTTCTGCAGAGATTTTTGTTATTGTGACTTGTTTATAGCTAAAATATCCTTACCAAGTTGGCTGATATGGACCTAAGGGAATGGTTCTCCTATTTTTTTTATTTCTGTGTTTTCACTTGGCCTGGAGAATATGAACAGAGATTTAATATCAGCTTTGAAATACAAGTTGTGCTACGAAAACTGAGTGTTGCATGCATGAATATGCATGCTTTTAGCTTTATAAATGAGGAGCTGAATTGTTCATAAATATGTTGAGCACAATTCCAGCTCAGGTTCAGGAGGATGCTGAGAAGATTTGTCCTTTCTGTGTCAAGGAAACCTTCACCAGAGTAAGGAGGGCATGGATCTCACCTTATGTCTCTCTGAATGCCTGGTTAACCTTAAAAAGTGACTTTCTCCAAATGTATTTAATCATAGAGATTGATCATAAAGGTGTTTCTGTGGGTTTTTCTGGAGTATTTTGGGTGAAACATTTTTATCCAAAGTGAAACACCAGAAAACAAAAGTCACTTGTACCTTGGCTGCCCTGACATTTATATCAAAATTACTCTGCTCTGCCAAAACATGATCATTTTTTCATCCTGTATAATCCCTTATCAGCATTGTCACTACTTATTTTGCCCAGTCTCCTGGCAAATTTTACGTTCTAGGATGTTAAATCCTCAATTCTCTTTCTGGGTCAGCCCTGTGGCTGCTATTCTAAGAACATTGCACTTGTCCTTGAGACGGCATCCTCCAGCTCAGCACTCAGCTAGCTGGAGAGAGCACAGCACACACAGCACTTGTGCCAAGGACAGGTTTTTTAGGTATTTTTTCCCTTCCCAGCCCTTTTTTGTTATGGATCTCATGGTTGAACACCTCGGGAATGCCAGGTCACCTTGGACACTCCTGTCACACAGAAAGGGACTGGGGATGATCGTTTCCCCTATTAACAGCATTTCTCCCTCTCTGCCTAAACGTGGAGAGGTCAAGGATGGGACAAACAAGTGCAGAAATTCTGAGCTGTTCAAGTACAAACTCGTAAAACACAAACCAGGTCAGCTCTGAGGCCAATTCTGACACAACCCTTGATGTTTAATGAAGTTCTGTCAGCTTCAGAGAATATGAATTCTTATATTCAGTGTAAGAAATAACAGCTAAAACCTCCCACAATTAGGGTTTTAAAGGGAAAAGTGCCCTTGCAGGAGGGATTTCACTCCACCCTACAGCCCTGGGACTCCTCACTCTGCTCTTGGTCACCTTGACTGATATTCTGAGCTCTGAGTGGGGTTTCTGGTGAAAACAAAAGGAATTCTTTTCACTAAATGCATGAATAAAGCTGTTGTACATGCTTTGGGTGATGGTGAAATGGAACTGTTTCAGGTTAAGCACTTAAACGTTGGATCACATCTTGTGTATACACTATTTAAATCTCATTAGTACAGAAAGCTTCACTCAGAAAATGGGACCATTTTCTTTCCCCAGCAATTTCAGGTCATAGCCTGAAACAAAACAAGGAGAGTTTTAAGAAGTCTTTCCAATTCTTGTTTGGCCTAACAAGAATAATGGAATGTATTTTAAAGATATAGAAGGAAAAATAGCTAATCCATAGGATTACAAGGAACTGGAAGAGACAAAGAAAAGCTCTCTTGGGAATTCATATTCTATGCTGCAACGTTAGTGGAAGGGATAAAAATCTTGAGGAAAAACAGCAGAAACAAATATACACTGAAGGAGAAAGATTCAATTCTAAAGAAAAAGAAAAAGCCACATCAGAAGTGAGGCCACAATTAGTATTCCTGCCATAAAAGCAAACAAACCCATTCCTGCTAACGGCTCCAGGCATCCCCCATGGGCTGAATGCCCAAAAAAAAAAAGCAAGACATCCCCGTTCCCACCTCAGGAGAGAACACAGCTGCTTGGGGTGGATGGAAAACAGGCTGAGATAAATATTAACATTTCAAGAAAACAAAAACCACGGGAGAGCAGTGATGGGCCCCTTACCCTACTGAGCGTTTTAATGGAGAGGTTTAGCTTGCCTGGATGAATCAGTTATTTATTGCCTCGGAGCTCCGTGGTCTAATCTGATAGGGAAGGGCTGAATGCTCGGTATTTCCCTAACAGCTGTAAAAATTAATACAGGTGGAATGGTGGCATTAAAGGCTCATCAGCGAGCTGGAGCAGGCAGGAGAGGGGCAGCCAGGAGTGGGCATTTAAAGGTGAAGGATGGGACGTTCGAGCCACTTAGGAATGCAAATGTCAGTGCTGGAAAAGTCAAGGCAGCTGCTGGGAAAGAAAAAGCTTTTCTTAAGAGCTCATCCTTTCATCAGCACACAGAGCATTAGCCACACGTTCCACAGCCTTCATATGGCCATGAAAATGTGTCTGCACCCAGGCACAGACCGGAAAGTTTTGAATAAAAGAGTGATTTTTGACCTCAGGGGCACCTCCATTTCCTCCAAAATGTATTTGTGTGTAAAGCCTACTTTGACCTTGGAGTACAGGTGTTTTTAAGGCTCTTTTAGGGACAGCACAGGACCTGTTCTCAGGGAAAGTTGGGTAGCCAAGAGTCATGACAAGAATGGTTTGGGGTGGAAGAAACCTTAAAGCTCATCTGATGCCTTGTGCAGGCTGCCCTGGAGCAGAGGCTGGGCAGAGTCACAGAATAAAGCAGGGATTTATTCACAGCATCTCCTCCATGGATCCACCTTGGGCAGCACCAGAGCCCAGCCAGGGCTGCACCCAAGATGGACCAAAATGGCCCCAAAATGCACGGCCGGGCACGGGCTCTGTCCCTGGGATCAGCTCTGCTCCATTTGCCCCTTGCAGTTCATTGTCCCATTCCAGCTTTAGCCCTGCAGTCCCACCCTGCTTGTTTTTCTCTCTGCAGCCCACGGGGTTTGTGCTCCTGGGCTGAGATTTGGGTCATTTGTCCTTGGTGCCCAGCTGGAGCAGGAATTGTTTTGTCTCCCTGCTCTGTGCACAGAGCTCACCATGCCCTGACATGGAGCTCAGAACTGCACAGTAAAGCAGCACAAAATGTGAAAAACAGAAAAGCCAAACCTGAGGCATCAATCCAGTCCCACACCCATCCATGGCAGGGTCACCTCCCACTGTCCCAGGCTGTTCCAAGTCCCATCCAACCTGTCCCTGGACACTTCCAGGTATCCAGGGGCAGCCCCAGCTCCTCTATCCCAGTCCATCCATCCCAAATTGAGAATCTCCAACATGAGCATGGACAGGATGGGCCAGCACAGCCTCTCCAGGACAAATCCTTGGGACGTTTGTCACCTAAAGCCCACCATTTCACCCCAGCCCTGTGGAGCAGGGCAGCCCTGGTCCCTTTAAGCATTTTGCTTGCCTGGAGCTGTGCATTGAGACACCAGTTGAGTAGACTTTAATTAGCCCAGAGGAAATCGCAGTAGGGATTAAATGAGCTGGGCTGTTATTCTCCTGTTTTTACTAGCAGCAAATAAAAGCATGTAATTAGCTTTTATAAAGGCGTTTCAGGATCTTAAGGTTATCATAACTGTAAACAATAGTATATTTATCTAATCTGAGAGTGGTACTCGAAAATATTTTCATTCTGAATAGGAAATAGTAAAATTGCAATTGGTTCACAGATTTTAGTTGAAAATCAGCTTAGCAGCAGTGGCAGAAGAGAGTTGTACAGGTTTTCAAGTAAAAATTGCACAATTTCTTGATGTGGTTTAGCATTGTCAAAATATATCCTTAGCACAAGTTTTTAGCTGTGATTTAGTGTAATTAATTTATATTGAAATATATGTGTATTTATATCTATAATTAGAATATAATATATATAATTTATTAGTATGTCAAATATATATCAAACCCAGAAAGCCTCAGATTGATCAAAATAACACTCAAAATAATTCCAGTTTCAGTATAACTGAAATAAAATAATTGGCTGAATTCTTTTTGAGGGATTTCCCCACATATTTTCCACATCAATTGTCTGTGCAAGTTTCCAACCACTTTATTCCACTCTGCTCCCATCAGATACATTTCAGATGAACCCTTCCAGCCTGGCTTTCATTTCAGTGATGCTGATACATCAGGAATTGTTCCATGAAGTTACATCAGCATGATTAAAAGTCTTGGATCAAATGTACCTCACTGAAATATAATTTATTATCTGCAATAAAGTCCTCTCACAAGATTTATCTGAAGGAAAAATCCCAAGGCTGTTTTCTTGTGAAGAGTCTTGTGGGTAGATTTGAAACCAAAAATCAGGGAAGTGCTTTGGAACAGGAATTGAAGGATGAAAGTGAAAAGCTGTAGGAAACAACTACAAATTGGCTTTATCAAACAAATATTGGATATTTGTCCCATTCTCAGCATAACTGACCCACCCTGCAGCCACAGCAAAGGTTCTTCTGCAGGAGGATTAAATAAAGCTGCATAATAACCTTGGTTTGCTGTTTTTTAGGGAAACATGGTGCAAATGAAATCTCTGGTGGAACATCATCACCAACAGGTTCCTTAGAAAGGAATATTGTTCCTTTAATGGCAGAACAGACAGAGCTAAAAGTTTCCATCTTCCGAACCTAATGGGACATGGAACGAGGCACTGCCCTCCTGCTGGCCTCACTTTTGGCCTTTATTCATCCAAATCCTGCCCTGGATCCTGTGGCTGCCCCACCCTGGTACCTGTGTGGGACACAACAGCCCTGGTACTGGGCTCCACTGTGGAAAGAGCCCCAAATATTACAATATTTAAGATCCTACTCCTAATTCCAGAATGGTTTGGGACATTAAATCCCACCCAGTGCCACCCCTGCCATGGCAGGGACACCTCCCACTGTCCCAGGCTGCTCCAGCCCCAATGTCCAACCTGGCCTTGGGCATTTCCAATGTTAATTGTCTGCTGTAAAAAAAAAAAAAATATCCAAAAAACATTCCCTCCTAATGACAAAGAAAAAAAAAACCAACAAACTGATACATGAATACATATGAATTAATATGTGAATATATGAAAATATGAGACTATTACTGACTACCTTTAGGAAATACTTTCCTGCTGGCTTTGGGACACACAGATGCAGAGATTTCACACCTCACTTCAGAAAAATCCCTGTATTTTGCAGACAGAATTAGCTGACAGATACACTCACCATCAATAGTGCAGATACTAGCCCGGGGGGAACTGAGCTTGTGATAGTTCCTGATCAAAGGAATTATCCCTGAGTGCTCTGGACAGGGCTCCTGCAGTTCCCACCCAGTGCAGGTGTATCTTGTACCTGTCAGGTATCGTGCCTCGGTGTCACTGCAGTGACCCTGATGGTGCCACCCCCCAGAACCAGCACATCCAGAGCTGAATGAAACATTGCTGAGACAGTTTTGACTGTCCCAAGTTTTAGGGCATGAATTCCTACCCGTGATCCTGTTCTCCATTGAAGCTGGTGGCAGTCAGACATGTTAAAGTGGTTTTGGGGGATCAGGGATCATTGCTGCAGCCCAGCCAAGGATCAGTGGATGGAGAATTTGCAGCTCCCCAATGTGTAGGGCAGGAACCTCCCAGCACCAATGATTTGGGTTGTCACAGACATCTTTTATGAAAATCCTTTCCTTAGGATTTTTCCTCCTGAGAAGCTGTGAGGCCTCAGAAACAAAATGTAAACAATGGTTATCTGCTGCTGTGGGATGCAACAGGTGCATCTGGGATTGGTCTCATGGGGTTGTTTCTAATTAATGGCCAATCACAGTCAGCTGGCTCAGATTCTCTGTCCAAGACAGAAGGTTTTGTTATGATTCTTTCTTTTTCTATTTTTAGCTGGCATATTGATGAAACCTTTTCTTCTATTCTTTTAGCATAGTTTTAATCTAATATATATCATAAAAAAAATAAATCAAGCCTTCTGAAACACAGAGTCAGATCTTCATCTCTTCCCTCGTCCTCAGACCCCTGTGAACACGGTCACATTGGGTCATCATTAGGACATGGAAAGTTTCCACAAGAAAGGGAAAAACCTCCAGTAACTCACGGACTTTGCAGACTGAAGCATTACAAGGCAATTGGCTCCGATGGGCATTGCTGGCTGGGTGATCAGTGGCACTGAATCCCATAAAAGCTCCTTCCCCAAGACAAATTTCCCACTGAGTGGCTCTTCTCCTCCCAGTGCGCCCCTTAACCCCTTCCATACACCCCAGCAGTAAATCACACACACCTGCTGACTGCTAAACATCACATTCTGAACATCCTTGTGAACTTTCCTCCACATCACTCTGACCTTTTCCAAATAAGCACAGTAAAAATTGCATTCTTTTGTTCCCTTGGGTGAAAAACACTTCTTCACCTTGCAGTACCTCCGTGATAGATGACAGCATAAACCCTCGCAGGACTGAGTTATCTGCAATCATTTCCTTGCAAAACATCACTAAATTCCTGTCCCATCAGCATATATTGATAACACCGAGGCTGATAACATCTGCAGCCCTGCAGAGCGTGTGTTGCTGTACCAGCCTGATACTCCACCCCAATTTCCTTTCTGTGCCCTGAAAGGATCTGCAAATATCAGCTTTTGTTTTTCAGCTTATGGAAGGAGGGAGGAGAAGAGGGCACTGCTGTTATTCCAGGTCATGAATGGTCCTCGGAGCTCCTGGAAACCCTCACATCCTGCAGAGGGTGAGATAAAGCCTCAGGGGTATTTCCAAGTCAGCAGCTGAGAATCCAAGTGCTCCCAAAGCCAAAGGAGCTGCAGGATGCTGCGAGCTCGTGTAGGGCACAGATATTGCCCAGTGCTGATGATATCTGCAAGGTTTGATTTTTATACCTGGTGCAGCTTCCCAGGGAAACATCCTGGGATGGGAAACTTGCTGTTTGCACAAACCCAGCCTAAAAGTTAAGCGGACAGCAAATACCCCTCCCTGCCAGCCTCGATGGCTCTTTGAAGGCAGAGTAACGAGAACATTTAGCGCTTAAGTTCTGGTTTTACTTCCACAAAAGCAGCTACACGTCAACCTAATGTCTTCCTTTGTTCGGTGACACAGAGGTCACTGCTGTGAGATTTATTTGATTTCGCAGTTTGCCTAATTAATTTGCTCATTCTGAGCATACTCCATCAGCACCAGCAAAGCCACGGATTCATTTACATGGTACAGTGCATCTGGAATAATTATTACCCCCAGAATTGTTATTGCTCCAAATCTGAGGGGAAAGGGAAGTCTCCTACTGTGATAAAAGGGCTCTGTTGTGGTTTTATCAGCTGAAAACAACAGCGTGGACTAAATTACAAAAGGAGCTTTTTGCAAGTGTTAAACAGCACAAAACACAAATGTCCATAAAGCTGCTACAAGGCCAAATTTGTTTCTCTGATTTACTCCTTATCAAGTTTTATTAACAGGCTAAGGGGTCTGAAGCCACTCCCATCCCCGCAGCAATATTGGCAGGCGACCCTCAAGGCTGATTAAAACAGCAGCACTCCTTCACTGCTGGAGGGTGCTATTGACCCCCAGGTCTGGAAAAATCAGACTTTTGTAAGTAAATTATGGAAAATTGGTGGGATCACAAGTAGAGAAAGCAGAAGATTTTAAGAGGAAAGTGAAGTAAGACAGAAAGCATTTTAGATCAAGAGAGTTGAGTAGTTTGAGCTCTGGACACCCGGTTGACCAAGGAGAGAGCAGCTTTGTTTTTCCATTGAGAGTTGATAGAAATTCACTGGTTCCAGTTCTTGGGTCTTTGATTTGCTGGAGGCCCTTTGCTTTGATCAACTGATTAGTTCTTTTCACTGCCCTGGGAGAAGAAATCATTCTTGACTTCTCCTTGGACATCTAATTTCTGCACATCTTCCCTGCTCCTGTAGCTTAAGCTTAAAACTGTGGGCCACAGTGAAAGGTGAAATACTTGATTAATCAGAGCTTATCCCTTGGTAGGTTTGGGTTTAGAAAGAAGAGAGGAAATGTGTGGAGCTCTCTGGTCAAGTCTCTTCCATCAGCCTTTCACAGTCATAGCAGAAAATCAGCAAAGCACAACATCACCTCCACTACTGCTTGCCTCTTCCACATGATATTTGGATTTTAAACATTATTCCCAAATCTTCACTCTCCAACAAGGCTAGATCTGCCACAGACTCCATTTCCCAGTCTCTAATAATTATAGCACATAAAAAATTCACAAAACTCCTGCCTACCTTGCACCCATGTGTTCCCCAGGTCAGACACAGCCCAGTGCTGCTCTCCTTAGGTGGCCAACACCACCTGCACTTGCCTTAAATAAATCCACGAGGTTCCAGCCCACAGGGCCAGTGAGGTGTGCCAGCATTGAGGGGGCTCCACATCACCTGTGCTCACTCTGGATCCCTCCCAAAGCAAAGGGCATCATGTGCTAATTGAGATAATCCCAGCCACGGTGAGGGGCAGGGGCAGCTGTTGCCTGAAGGGATGGAAATAAAATAGATGCAGATATAATTATCTGTATATTTGTCTATATAGCTATACAATGGGTGTATATTGCATCATATGTTTGCAGTACACACAGATATGCAACAATGACAGGAAAATGTATTTATCTGATCTCTTTCCAACAGCCCAGCCTCCCAATGGAGGCAAAATGAGCAGTTGTTCCCTGTGATCTCTTGATTAACTCATGGTTTACAAACACCTCCCACCCACTGCACCAAGGGCCAGCATTAGGCTCAGCACTGACTCTGAGGCTCCCAAGCAATGTGTTTACAATAGACATTTAAGATCCCTGAGTGTTAAATGTAAATATCATATTACAGCTGCATGAACCTGGCTGGGAATGCATTGTCTGCTCATGGTGCATGGGGCCTGTTTTGCCTCTCCTGCTCTCTCAGTCTCTCATTCCAGCCCAGATCAGCCCAAAAGCTGTGGCTGCTGAAGGTACAATTAATAAATGTGTGGAATGAGTCCCACAGCCACAAATGGCACATGCAGCGCTGCTACCTGGGATTCCTTGAGGATGTACACCAGACCCCAGACTGGTGTCACTAGAGGGAATTACTGGGACACAGTTGCTTAAAGCAGAACTTCCTTGCTCAAAATAAAGTTTTGTACCCAAAACAAAACTTTTGTTTACCTCCTGTGTAATTGTCCCTAAGGCTTTTCCTTTTGTCCCCCGCCAAAGCTGGTTTTGACTGCACATGAAGCTTTTAAAGCCACCTCAGTGAGTGTGAGATGTGGTGGTGCACCAAAGAATCACAATGATGGGATGGTTTGGGCTGGATTAAATTAAGGTTGTCCAGTTCCAGCCTCCTGCCATGGACAGGTACATTTCCAAAGAGAAGGCGTCTGGAAAAGCAGCATAAATTCACTTTTCAGAGAGTCTGCAGTGACAGAGCCCTTTGGGCCAGGAAGGACAGGACAGGCCTTGAGGGCTGTGGGGTAGGACAGCGTCCAAAAGGGCAGTAAGGTAGCAAAATTATTTAAGAAGGCCTCATAAAATCAAACCTGCTCTCCTAAATCAGCGGCTGGCCTTGTCAGGGTAGCACTTTGCAAGTTCCTATGTGAAAGCAATCCTGGTATGAAGAGTTCATTAACATAACAATCTATTCCTGAGAGAAAAACAACTTGCACCTATATAAATATTAAATCTATCTCATGAGAACCAGTGAAGAAAATATGTTAACAATTGAAGAGTAGAGAGATTTGATGGACAAGTCAAATACCTTTTACTGACCAATAAAGTAATTGGCAAGAAAGCTGCTAACCAATTGGAGTCCCACATGAGGTCTGAAAAACTGTATAAAAAGGAATTATGTGAATAAAGAATAAAGAATGGGCTTTTTCACCATGAAGAAAATGGATTTTCAAGTGATTTATTCTGCTATCCCCCCAAAAACCCATGGTGTGTGAGGGTACAGATCCATGGGTTCCTTCCCTTGTGTGAGCTCCCAGCTATCACCCCCATTGCCACAGCTCTTCCTAGTGAGCAACAACTTTTAAATTCTCTCTTCCAAGTGACAATCAATATAAATATCCTGTGGTTTTCAGGCTGCTTATTCACTTCCCATAAAAATCCACGGGGGCTGAGCTGTGTGCTGAGCACTGCCTGAACTGCATGCAAAGCACTCTGCCATGCTTTTATTTGTTGGGCCTCTCCAAAGTGCAGGGGAATATGAGCTGAGTGCCTGATGAAAATGAAGTGTAACTCCTAATGGTTTATTTGCACTGCAGTGCATTTGCCATATCATTCATTACATTGCACTCAGTGCCTTCCCCCTGTTAGCCATACATAGCTGCACTTAAATAAAAATGGAACATCTTCCCTCTAATATTTGTGTCCTGAGTCTTAAGCATCTGCTTTATGGGGCTTCATCACTTTGTACATCATGCTACAAACTGCAGTGAAATCCCATTTCAACATGTGATTGAGCTGGTGAAACGGAGCCATGGTTTTTAGCAGTGGGCAAAACTTCAGAGATTTATTTCTGCTAACTCTTCTGTATGTAAAGTTGTGTTGGGCTTACTTTTTAATGAGTCAAAAAATCAGGGCAGTGTAAATTTTGCTCAGGCTGGAATTGGTCTCGCAGAGCTTTAGATGGGAGTGATTTTAACTGGAGATGGGATTGCAGACTCACGGGATGTCTGAGTGTGTATATATCACAGTTTCAGTATTCAAACCATCCCCTCACTGGAGAAGATTTGGTTTTAGCTAAGAAAATTCCCATTCATCACCACATGCATGCCTAGGGAAGTGATATCTAAGTGCAGACAGAATGATTCTGCTCCCTGGGAGGACAAATTTCAAATTTCCTCTGGGTCCTTCCTGGAGGTGTGAGGTTCACACTCACCGGCTGACCCAAGGAATCAAAGCTAATACAACATTTCCAAAGCACCTAATTTTTGTCATTATTAGAAGGTGATGCCTCAAACCTGTGCCCAGAGAAATCGGGGAGCAAATATTCATCAATAAAAGCAATATTTTACCATATAAAGGAACGTTACCTTGCAAAAATTACACAGTTATATTTATCTGTGAATTCCTGACTGGATGAAAATCAGTATGCAACTTGAGCTAATCATTTTACTATGCAGATTCCTAATGATACAGGATGGCAAAAGACTGGGATAAATTCTCATTTTAATGCTGTTTCTTGAATGACTGATTATTAACGTCACCCTTTAATTTGTAGTACAAACCAGAGGCAAATGTCACCCATCCTCTGCAATCAGCTCCTTAACTCTGTCACCTTCCCCAGGCTGATGGATTTATTCTAATTGCAGCTGGTTATGACAAACTGCTGCATCTGAAATTGAAACCAGGAACCAGCACACTCCAAACCCAACGTGGAAAGTCAGGAAATCCACATGATCTTGAAAGAAATGTCTTGGAGACAAAAAAGAAAAAAAATAAAAATAGAAGAAGAGAGAGTTGCACATTACAGGTTGAAGGTGTTCTAGGAAGGTTGTGGGTTACAGATACTGGAACCAGGCATTAATTTATAATAATACATCACTTATTAATGCAAATACAAGGTGGCATTAAGAATGGCTCTGCTATGTAATTACTTATTGGATTTTTGCAGCAGCATGGAAAATAAGGGGAATTTTCCTCCAATTAAATGCACTTAGTAAAGGAGAGGATGTGCTACCTCATTCACTAAACATCAAACACGAAGATTTTAATTCAACAGCAGAGGTTGCATAAGCAGAGTGCAAAAACTGGGTCAAAATGTTTGTTTAAATACATTGCATCTCTAAATAGGAAGGGGAATTGTTAATCCATGGACACAGAAGATCACTCTGTTGAAGCTGATTATTTTTTCCTAATTGTTTTATCATTGTTTCCACTGGTCCTAAGCTTAACTTTGAGTTTAAAGGGTTTTGCTCTTTCAGTTCAGGTCGGGAAGTTCAGGATATCTGATTATGTTTGGCAAAGCCTTTTCAAAGCATTTGGAAATTTGAATATTCAAAGCAGTGCAGGTGAGTTTGGGGTTCTCTATTTCTTTAACCAAGGCCACCCCATGCACTTTGTAGCTCCAAGGAAAACTGGCAAAGGAAATTTATACTCCTCAGCTTTTTTTTTTTTTGGTATTTTAATCCATTTTTAAAACATATTTCTTTCCTAAAACTCTCAAGTCTACAGAGAGAAAATGCTGTTGTAAACATGACCCAGATATCCACTTCAAGTCTGATAGTGATCAAAATTATCATACAGTTTTTGCAATCTGGTTTCCAAAGTTCTGCTTGTAGCAGCTTCCTTTGCATTTGTTTCCTTTAAATATCTCTTTTTTAGAATATTTATGGATACTGTTCTCCTTTTGCAGAGTCCTTGCCCTTGAAAAGTAAGCAGCCAGTGTAGCTTAGGATATACCTCGGTATAAATTATTTATTGAAAGCATAAAGTATTGAAGAATATTGTCTTAAACTTTATTCTCTGACAATATAAAAAGAAAACATCATCTAATTAAAATGTAGGCTTTATAGGAAATGGAAGGAATTTGGTTTCTCTGAGTTATGGTATTGCAACCTTTGACAGGATGGGTTTTTTAATAAAAGAGAAGTATGTTTTCTGGAAAAAAAAACAAAACAGGGATGACTTATCCCTGAAGTAAATATCCAGCCTGTGAAACATAAATAACAAGGCTAAAAGAAGAGGAATACAGATAAACCAGATTAACAGAAAAGATGAAAGCATAAAAAAGCATGAGTGTGCTGGGGAAACTCTCCTGGGCTAACGAGAAGAACTTGTCAGAGTGTGCACAGGGAGAAAAGAAATAAAACATTAAAGATCAAACAAAAGCATCCTGAGATGAGGTAATAATTCCAGGTATTTACGTGCACTAATTAGGTACTACACATGTAGGAACGACTGGCACTAAAGGAAGTGCTGCTGCTGAGCGAGGCAGGGGGATCCAAACTGAGAAATAAAATGGCATTTCACAGGAGGAGACTGGTACCAGGTGCTCCTGGGAAATTCAGGAGCCCTGATCCAGTCTTGCAGCACACCTTGCTCCATTATTTCCATCCCCTGGGCTTTCCCTGGATCTGTGGGAGCCAGCACAGGGACCTGGCACTGCTGGGACCCCCCTGGAGCAGGGACATGCCTGGGCAAAATGAACTTTGGGGTTTCAAAGTACCCCAGTGTTGGAGAGGGACATTTGATAAGGGTGTGTGGAGATGGGAGAGCAGGGAATGGCTTTGGGCTGGCAAAGGGCAGGGTTTGAGGGGAGCCTGGGGAGAAAGGTGATAAGACAAGAGAAAATGGCTTCAAAGTGAATAAAAGTAGGTTTAGATGGGATATTGGGAAGGAATTGTTCCCTGGGAAGGTGGTGAGGTCCTGGCAGCTGTGGCTGCCCCTGGATCCCTGGCAGTGCCCAAGGCCAGGCTGGATGGAGCTTGGAGCACCCTGGGGTAGTGGAAGGTGTCCCTGCCACGGCAGGGGTGGGATGAGATGATTTTTCATCTTCCCACCCAAACCATTGTGTGATTCTGTGATGATTCCATGCTCTACAACTCCATCCATTCCACTGCAAAAATTAAAATAACACGGAGGTAAGTGGGGCAGCTCTGCAGCAGAAAGTTTCCAACAGCAATTACCACCTGCAATCACAAACCTTTAGGACTTTTGATAGCACAAAACAAAGCAGAATGCCTCCATATGAAAATCTGTTTGAAATTATCTCATTTGTGATTGCTCAGTGTCTGTGCCCAGGCTCTGCTTTCTGCAGCTCTGCAGATAGGACCTGAACTCAGCTGGACTCTGGGCTCACAGAAGCTCATTCCCGTTTTGCTGATAAATAAAAAGAAAGCACTCAGTAAATGTCAATTCCAAATTAAGCTGCACTCCAAACCTTTTGTAAAAGCTACATTTAAAATGACTTTATTGCCAGATGAATATCTGAGAAATAGCAGAATTTTCTTCAACTCCCTGATAGGAGCTTGGGGCCAGGTGAAGTGGGAGCCTTCTCCCTGGTAATAAGGAATGGGACAAGAGGAAACAGCCTCAAATTGCAGCAGGGGCAGTTTTGGTTGAAGATTAGCACCAATTTCTTCACTGAAAATGTGAAGAAATTGGAAGAGACTCCTTGGGAAGTGATGGGATCACCACTTCTGTAAATGCTCAAAATTAAGATGCGAAGTTTGGGGCCGTGGGTTAATGTTGGAGCTGGGTTCATGCTTGGACTCAATGATCTGAGAGGGTTTCTCCAGCCCCAATGATTTGGGGCCATGGATTATTGTTGGACCTGGGTTAATTATGGAATTTGATGATCTCAGAAGGTTTTTCCAGCCTAAATGATTCCACAAGTCCATGAACAGCCTTTAAAAACCTGCACAGGAAGGATGAGTCCTGGAATTCTCCATGACCTCTCGTTTTAAGACAACACAGTGATTAATACTTGATCTGAAACTATTAAGGAATGTTGGGGTTTTGTTGAGGTTTCCCTTTTTTTTTGCTGTTATTTGCTTAATTAGCTCATTGGCCACACTGCATCTGCTGCCTGGGAGGGAGTGAGGTGGGCTGTGGGCTTTTACTATTATTAATTGCTGTGAGTTCTGCCAAAAAGCATTATAAAAAACACCCAAAGAAGCCATTTCAGCACTTTGAGGGATGTTAGTCATGACTTACCCAGATTTCAGCATCTCGTGGAGTTCCTGACTCTTAAATCCTGCACTGAGTTGTGGCTGGAGAGATCTGCCCTGCAGCAGAGCAGCTCTGATTCCCTGCAGGGATGTCTGATTCCCCTCTGGATGCACTGCTGGGGGTCAGAACACAATAATAATCCTTTTTTTGTCCTTTTTGCCATGGCCAGAGGCAGAGCTGAGTCCTGCCCCAGGTTCTGCCCTGTGGGTAAAGATGGGCACAGTGGCTGCTGCTCTGCTGCTCCTTTCATGATTATTTGGATCTTTTTCGATAATCTCATTTAATCTCATTTATCAAAATGGTGCTCCAGTTTCTGCCCTCCACCTGTGGCTGTTTTGTTGTGCTGCTGGTTACAGTCACAGAATTTACTCCATCAGCTTGTCCACCTGCGCCAGGGGGTTTGGGTTGGATTTTTGGGAAAGGTTCATCCCCCAGAGGGTGCTGGCACTGCCCAGGGAATGGGCACAGCCCCAGAGCTCCAGGAGCCTTTGGAAAACCCTCCCAGGGATGCCCAGGGTGGGATTTGGGGTGTCTGTGCAGAGACAAGAGCTGAGCTGGCTGATCCTTGTGGATCCCTTCCAGCTCAGGATGTTCTGGGATTTTGTGATCTGAATAAGGACTTTCCACAGAGACCTTTAGCAAACAGCTTCTCCACAAAAGACACTGAGATATGTTTAAATATTTTCTGCTTATTTGGCGAGGGAGAAGAGTAAAAAAAAAAACAAAAAACAAGCAAACAAAAAAAAAAAAAAAAAACCAACCAAAAACCCCCAAAACCCAAAAAACTAAATTAAATTTTAAAAAAGTAAAATAAAATAAAACAAAATAAAATAAAGAAAAAAGAATCCTCAATGTGGTGTCATACTTGAAGCCTGGAAGCATTCCCATTTCCACAGCCACCCCAGGCAGTGTTTTGCTCAGCTCACAGATTCCACGGGCTCCAGCACTGCTGGCAGTGCCGCCTGTGAGCAGCAAAGGGCTCAGAGCTGGCATTTCTGCCCTGCCCATCCTCATTCCCAGCCCAGACTGGTCACTCCCTGCTGGCAGGGGGTGTCACCCAGCAGAGCAGGGTCCTTGAGCAGTGCCACCTCCCTGGCAGGGGTGCTGGGGACACAGAGCCTGCCAGGGCTGCTGCCTGTGCCCCTGCTGGTGTCACCAGCTGTTCCCACAGGGGCTCCCCATGGCAGCCAAAATGTGGATTTGTGGATTTGTGGATTTTGGCCGGCTCCAGGCACCCCCAGGGCGAGCTGGCAGCTGTCTGCAAAGTGCCAGGACACACGTGAGGTTGGGCACTGGGCTGGGTGTAACTGGGAGGGAGTGAATTCTGCTGCCAGGGGCTGGGAAGGGTGCTTGGCTTTGTGCTGGGCACAGGGTGGGTGATGCAGAGATGTTCTGTCAGTGCTGGGCTCGCACAGAGCCAGGGCTGCTCCTGCTCCTCGTGCTGGGGAGGAAGCTGGGAATGCCGGGGGTTTGGGAGGACACACAGCCAGGACAGTGACCCCAGGTGACCCAAGGGGTATTTATACCTGTGACATCATGCTCAGGATGGAAACTGGTGGGAAGGAGGAAGGAGGACATTTGGAGGGATGGTTTTGGTTTTTTCCCTTCCCTCCATTCCATGGGATGAGGCCCTGCTCTCCTGGAGGTGCTGGACACCTGCCCATGGGAAGCAGGGAATTAATTCCTGGCTTTGCTTTGCTCGTGTGCTCAGCTTTTGCTTTCCCTGTTAAACTCTCGTCACCTCAATCCATGAGTTTTCCAGCTTTTACCCTTCCCTTTTTCTCCCTGATCCCACTGGTGGGGAATGAATGAGTGAGGAGCTGGGGAATTGCTGGGGTTAAACAACCACAAATCCCTAAAACTGGCACCAAATTCCCATATACTCTCCAGAGCAATGCTGATAGCAAGGGCAGAGATAAGTCTGAATTATACATGGAATTAAAAGTTTTCCTTCTACTCCAGCAAGTCCAGACCCTATGGTTTTCTAAAGAGAACATTTTGGTGTTTAGTAGTTACGGTAAAATATCATCACAATAATCATAATAAATAATTCAATAAGTAATACACTGAGTAGGTTTTTACTTTTTAATTATCCATGCATATACATCTAAATATGTAAAGTGGGATGTGATCTTATCCTCTTCTCTTGTGGGTGAAAAGCACACAAAAAATGCTGAATAAATTGATATAAACAGCCAGGCTGGCTATAGGAATAGGAAAAAAAATACAGGTTTATGCATTGGGATGTTCAACAGAGTTATTTAAAATTCATACCTAGTTAATAATGAATACATTTTGCAATTAGTATTGGAGACCAGTTGCAGAATTAATCCGAGGACAAAATCCTCGTGTGTGAGCTGGAAGCAGCCCCGAGGAGTGACTCAGGTGGGAGAGGCTGGCAGGAGCCAGGGGCACGGAGCTGCCGTGTGGAGCAGGGGATGAATCACAGTGATACCTTCACCTGAATTACCTTTCCTGCTGGAATCCAGAGTGCCCTTGGAGCCAGAGCAAAACCAATGTGCTCCTGGTTTGCTTGGGTTTCACCAGGTGAGGATAAAAAGGAGCTCGTTCTGCTCTCTCTTTGTTCTTCTGTGGTTTATTCCTGAGGACACCAGGAGGGCTTCCTCAGATTTATATCAACAAGAAATCAAATTCCATCCTGGGCTAATCAGAGCATCCAATTAGGCATTTCAGTACCTTGGCTTTTAAATAGTTCCAATGGAAATGGGGGTAAAATTATCCTGCACAATCTCAGAGCGCTAAAATCTCTCCAGTGTCCATAATCCCCACACCAGAGTGTGCCACAGTGGCATGGAGAAGTCAGCATAAATCATAAACCACCTTAATATTACCCAATTATATCAAACCACTCTTTTCCTAATGTCTGCTATTTCACAGAATCTAATGATCATTTTCTCTACACCTTGAGAGAGCTGGGTATTAACATGGCAATATAATCATTAAAACAGCTTGTCCAAAACTTAGAACAGATCCTCAGGTATAATTGTTGCCTCTGTTGACCCTTACTGAGGAAGGGGATTTAAACATACTGTCAAACATAATCCTCTATTTTAAAAGGATCTCAGAAAAATGGGGAAAAGTAGAAAAATAAAGGAAGAAAGGAAATATTCCTGCAGATATTGCCTTAGGCACTGGGATCCAAGGCCATGGGGAAAACCCAGAGGGGCAATGAGCCAGTGCAGGCTCTGTGCCGGGTTCTGGTTCATGGAGAGGAGCACTGGGAATGTTTACAGTGCATTATCTCATCTGCTTATCAGTGTCAGTGTTCTCCACACCAGTCTCTGCCATCCCCTGGTCCTCCTTCCTCTCCTGGAGGAGGGAATTATCCATGCCTGGCATTCAAGGCAGGACAGACACTCCATGCAAACAGCAATCCGTGCTTTCATTCGCTTTCAACGTGGGCAATAAGGGAAAAATGAGTGGTGGAGGGGTCAGGTAGATATGTCAGGATGTAATTCACCTGATTTCCTGCTTTGGCTGTGCTTGTTTGGAAACATAAAGCTTTTTATTGTGTGACCTCTCATTCCAGCATATGCAGGGAAAGGAGCTGGCAGTGCTTGGACAAACTCTTGGCTGTTTGCTTTAAAACACCCTTACACTTAAATGTTTTCTCAGTGCCACAGGTGCCCAGAATCGCCACTATAGGACACAAAAAAACACAAGCACACCACTGTTCTCAAGGTGAAGGAAAAAAGGGAAGTTTATTTTCTGACTCCAACATTTATAATTTTCCAAAAGTGACAGTGGATTGTAGGGTGACAGTGCCACCTCTCCAATGACACTGGACAAACCAACAGTCCATCAACTCTGTCCTCTTCCATAAAGGAATGCAAAACAATGAGTTATTTACAGAAAGTATGCGAGAAAGTTCACTACAAGAATGTCAACATCAGAAGGCTCAAAAAAACTTAAAAAATCAGGGTGACACAGAATTGATTGGGGATTCCATGCAGCTCTTTGTATGGAGGGCAGGGAGGGGAAAACATGATGACAATGGTGACAAGGCCCTGATGCCACCCCGTGCCACCCCATAGCTCCAAATCTCTGGGGTTGCCTAGTGGAAGGAAAGGACTGTGCACAACTCAAAGCTTTTTAGGGATGGCTTTAATTTTTTTTTTCCTGTTGGCCTCTTCTGTGTGAAAGCAGCCAATTTTTTCACTTGGGAGAAGATTGATGGAGCTGGCTGATGCCTCCTTTTGATTCCTTGCCATCACCAGCGTTTACATAGCATGTGTATCCATGGCCTTTCCCAATATCCTGATATCTATACTCATGTACCATGTACCATTCCTGAATATGCAACACAGGTAATTGCTTTGTCTGCAGCAGCTCTGGATGGAGGTGTATTGCAAAGTGTTCTTGCAAAAAGAGGAGAGGAAAAGGAAAAGGCACCTTGAAATGCTGTGAAAAGAGACAATTTAAAGACATCAAAATGGTGTGAAAGGAATTAGCAGGAGCCAGGGTGAGAAAGCTCATGACAAACTGTTCCCCCAGTTCCTCTCTCTGACTGTGGTGTGACAGCAGTGCCAACAATTAGAGCTCACTCACCTTCTACCTGCTGAAAATCACTGTGCCTTACTCAGTTCCTGTGCCTGGAAAAAATCCTCTGAAACACAGAAACCACCGCTGGTAAATTCACCTTCGGTATTCCTGCGATTGCTTTAACCGTCCTTGCTGTTGTTTGAGGACACAGGCCCTGTTTAAAAGCCACAGGAAGGGTTCTGAAGTGAGATGCTTTGACTTTCTCTTTTCTGAGGAGCCTCTGTGGGGTGCAGACGCGAGGAGAAGCAGAGGTGGCACCCACAGCCCAGGTGAGATCAGTGCCACCCTGTCCCCAGCCGGCTGGGACAGCAGGAGGGAGGTGCAGCTGCCCCTCAGTGTCCTCCAGCAGCATTTCCTCGTTGTCCCAGCCCATATTTCCTTTTCTGACATCATCTAGAGGTGTAATTTCTCTTTCCTTCCGCAGATCTTGAGCAGAGGAGCTGCCAGCAGAACAGAGCAGAGGTGGTTTTGTGATGGGTGGTCACAGCGGTTTTCAGGTGAGGGAAGAGACGAGAATGTTGACTCCATGCTCAGAAGGCTTGATTTATTATTTTATGATATATATTACATTAAGACTATACTAAAAAGAATAGAAGGGAAAGTTTCATCTCAGAAGGCTGGCTGAGCTAAGAATAGAAAGGAATGAAAACAAAGGTCTGTGAGAGCCAGCTCTGCCGTGACTGGTCACTAATTCCAAACACCCACATGAGACCAATCCCAGATGCACCTGTTGCATTCCACAGCAGCAGATAATCATTGTTTGCATTTTGTTTCTGAGGCCTCTCAGCTTCTCAGAAGGAAAAATCCTAAGAAAGGATTTTTAATGAAAAGGTGTCTGCTACAGGTTTTGGAGTGATGCTCCCTGTGTGCTCCCTCCCTGTCCCTGTGTCCCCCCATCTCAGGGGACACCAGTCCTGCCAGCACCAGCTGCTTTCAGCTGGTTAGAGCTGAGTCAGCAGCTCGGAATTCCCAATTTTGAGGCTAAACTCCACTCCAGAAATGCCATTTACAATCCTGTACTTTTTATCTCAAGCGCTGTAGCAAAGTGCACTGTTGTCCGGGCATGAGGTAAATTTTAATGGCAGAATTAACACCAAACCACTCAATACATCTTTAAAATTAACTCATTATCATAACTCTGGAAAATAGAACATTGATCCACTCACACAGCAATCCAAAGGGCCCAATTTTATTGTCTTCTTCAGACAATTTACTGGAAGTTGTCACTATAAACTTGAAAACCAAAGCACTGCAGAATGCTTGAATGTTCAGAACTGAGGGAGAAAATGAATTACAGTAAAAACACATGAAGTTGAGGACTGCAAAATATTATGAAAGTCTTCTCAAATATAGAATTCTACAACTTGCTTTGATTATATTTGCACATTGATGCTTTTGATGGGGAGAAATGGCTTTGACTGTAAATATGCACCCATTAAAAATCCATATTTAATCTTCTCCCTAGCTTTTGGGGAGGCGGGATGTGCACTTTGAGATATAGATATATATTTCTGTATATGCACAACACAGATCTAGAAGCAGGGATAATTTTCTCTGCCATTTTGATCATTTTGAGAGGAGCATTATTTTCTCCATCTATTTGCTCCTACTGTTTTCACTCGCAGTTTGCTAAACATCCCCATCCAGCAACACAATATGAGGGATTCATAAATCATCATATTTCAGAGAACTAATTGACAGAAATCAGCCCCCAGAGGAGTCTTGGACTTTCAACAGCTCTTTACAATGAAGGACTCTCTAACTGGGAGCTAGAATCTGCTTGAGCTTTGAACCAAGGTCAACACTCAGGTCAACAAATGTAAGTTTAATCAGCCCAACAATGGAGACAGATTTCGTGGTAAAAGCTGCTTTATTCAATAATGTGCTGCTCAGATCTGTGTGCTGGGGAAAGGCATTGCATGTGGGGAGAGAGGGGCCTAAATCACCCAAACCCAAGCAGAGAATCATCACAGAATCATCACAGAATCATCAAAATCTGACCTTAAACCCACCCAGTGCCACCCAGCCATGGCAGGGACACCTCCCACTGTCCCAGGTGCTCCAGCCCCAATGTCCAGCCTGGCCTTGGGCACTGTCAGGGATGCAGGGGCAGCCACAGCTGCTCTGGGCACTTGTGCCAGGCCTGCCCACCCTAACAGGGGAATTCCTTCCCTACACCCCACCTAACCTTGTTTATTTGAGTTTAAAGCCATCAAATCATTCCAAACCAACCCAAATCTGCAAGGAGAGAGGGTCTGTGAGGATCAAATGAGAGCTGCAAATCAATAACAAGTGAAAATGTTCCCTTCCCTGCCAGCCCTCCCCACAGCTCCCCGTGCTCTGAGCACAGGTAAATCCCTGGAGAGGCCTGGAAAACATCCCACTGGGTTTGCTGGAGCAGCTGTTTGAGCTGGATGTGTGCTGGAGGAGACACCTGTAATGCAGATGGCAGGAAACCTGCAAAATATGTTCACTTCCATATTAATTGTTGTTTTTGCATCCCCAGGTGGGGTTAAAAAAAAAATTAAATTGTTCTGTAATTGCATTGAACAAATTCCAATCCATTAATTTGCATTCATAATTTTGACACACGGCGAATTTTGTAATTTATTTTCTTTGTTGCCTTCTGTACACAACACATTCCAAAATGAAGACTTTTGGAGGGAAAAACTCTTTGTCAGGCGTTATTACTGAGATCTGACATATCTAAACTTCTAGGGTTGGAGAACCTACTACAGTCCCTTGAAAATTGTCATAAAAATTAATTGTAAATCCTGAATATTTAGCTTGAACTTCCAGCTATTTTGCCTGGTTGCACTCTAGGCTAGACTGGCAGTGTGTTATTTAGAATTTCCCTTCTCCAGACTGAGTTTAGCCCTTGATCTTTGCTTTACCAAGAAAAAAAAACACAACAGCTCAATTAGCTCCCTGTCTCTGCCCTCGAGGGCATGTTTCCAATCCTTTCATCGTTCACTGGTACATATCTGATCCCATTCCAATTTATCAGCATCTTCCTTGGGCAGTAGCCAACACAGAGGGACAGAGCACTGAAATAGCAGAATAGCCTGCCAGTAATTAAAATTCCTCCTTTTGCTTTATCTGAGGAACCCAGAATCTGCTCTGCCTGTGGTGTCTCCAAGGCACCACGTGTTCAGCCCTTATCTCTTGTGATCACAACAGGGTTTTTTTGGTTTTTTTTTTTTGGTGACTGCTCCTCCAGGTGACTTATACTGAATTTAACTGAGCTTCAGCATTAATTTAAGTGCTGTGAGTTAATGAGTTCATTTAAACTGGAGGGAGAAGGAGGATGAGCGAGTGAAGAAGGAGGATGAGCAAATGAAGAACCAGCACAGCCGAGAGGGTGTGAGGCTCAAACCTGGGAAATTCCTGGAGCAGGGATGGGGTGATGGGGATGATGGTGCTGTATCTGTCCTTGCAGCCTCCAGAATGATGGGGATGAATGGTCTGGAGGGCAGTTTAGGCTGGAGTTTTGGAAAGATTCTTCTCCCAGAGGATGCTGGGCACTGCCCAGGCTCCCCAGGGAATGGGAGGGCTCCAGGAGCCTTTGGAAAACCCTTCAGGGATTGTTGGGGTGTCTGTGCAGGGCCAGGGGTTGGGATGATCCTTGTGGGGCTTTTCCAGTCCAAGATATCCCATTATTCCATATGGATTCAGCTCCCTGCTTCCCAAGTTGTGACCTTGAACAAGTCCCTTAAGCTCCTTGTTTCCCCCTTCCCTCCCCGTGCCATGCACAGGATAATATTCCTCCTAGCACTGGGGGAGTTGGGAGGATAAATAGATTAGAAAGATGAGCCAGATCATAGCTTTATTTCCATTTACAATGTATAAATGTATATGAACACACTTTCTCTCTTCTGCCCAAGCATAAAATGAAACATTTAGAAGGTAAGATCCAAAGAATTTCATTAAGAATCCATCGCAAATTGCAAATGACACCTCATGGATTGGGATGTGAATTGTGAGCTGGGTGTTGCAGAAGTGTAAAATTATTCCATAAATTATCTATGACAAAGTCAAAAAATGTATCAGTCAAAGAATGTATCAGTAAAGCCATCGTTTATTTTTAGTTCCTCAAACTGTGCACAGCCACATGTATAATACAGCAATAATTATGCCACTGCAACTTGGTGAAATCAAACCAGAAGGGAACCATGAAAAGTAAAAAATAATACGAAATTCATTTGTGAAATTGTGAGATTTCTGCCTGATGACGTCTTTGAAAGCACATTAATGTTACATTAATCAGTCTCCTCTGTCATGCAGAGAGATTATGTGTTCTAGCTCACATATTTTCACATTTTAATACTCAGCTGAAGATTCTCCTCATATGTCAAGGGATGGGATGGATGCATGGAGGGTACCTCATCTATCCTTCATAACACCGGGGACAGAGTTGATTCTGCTGAATTTTATGCTGAGCTGAAGTTCAGTTTAAGAGTCCAGGAAATGGGTTAGAGAGAAAGGTGGATGAGCAGAAAGCAGAGTTGGTTTCTCTCTCTCTTCTCCAGGCCTTTGTGAGCTGCAAGAAGGACCTGGATGTCTGCAGACATATTTCCACTGTCTTTAGATTGCCTCATTAATAATTATCCAAAAATAATGAAATCCATGGTTTGAAATCCTTTGAAGGTCCATTTAAACAGTCCAGTGCAGTGCCGTTATCATACAAACAGATGAGACAATTAATGACTTTAAAAATAATTAATTTTATTAAAAATTATGGACCCATCTGGAATGACTCCCTTGGGATGTGAGTGAGGAGTGTGATCTTCCAAAACCTGGTGTGGTGGGATGGGTCACTCTTATTCCAAATAATCCAAGTTGTCCAGACTTGGTGCTGGCAAGGTGATGATCATT